>NC_090304.1:97449900-97768537 GCF_039906515.1 Pseudorca crassidens
AATTAACCTGTCTGTACTCTTAGCCCTGTTTATAAACATAACTGATAGAAGAAATAAATACCCATACTATTCCCACTTGCTCCTAGATAGCCGTCTTCTTACAGGAATGGAGAAGGTCAAACCCTGTCTTTGCATGTGAGCAATTACTTCCACTTTTTGCCATCCTCTTTAAGCCAGATGACTGGTTCACCAAAGTTTTAATACTGACTTGAAAGGTAAGAGGATCTATACTGATGAAAAATTTGCTTTTCAATTGAACTTGATATCTTCCCATTATGACAAATGTCATAAAACATTACAGATAACTAGCTAGATGTAGGTGTTTTTCTTTTTTTTTTTTCTGTAATGTCAAGTATAATTCTTGTGACTGATTGAAAACACTTCAAGGGAATATTTTGTTTTGCCCCCTATTATTACTAGCGAGACATCATCATTCCCTGAGCATCAGCTGAGGCCTTGGTTTGAAATCCTTAAAGGTAGGCAGAGCTCTCTAGTCTTTTCCCTTCATTTGATTGGGGTGCTGTTGAACCCATAAGTTAAGGCATCCTTTACAGCATTTGATTTCAGAGGATCCCTTTCTTTGTAGGTGTGACCACAGCGTTGGGGCTGCCTGAACACATTCTGATCAGTAACAATAATTACGGTACATCTTGGTGATCTTTTAAAAAATTTTGGAGAAATGTCTATACAGAGAAATTTTTTCTACTATCTTATTATTTTAAATATTAAAGGCAGTTAGCATGATAGAATGTGGCAGTTCTCAATCTTTTTGATCCAAAGGTTTTTTTTTTTTCATTGTAAGATTTAAGTACTTAAAGCAGGAAAGGTGAAAAGTGATTAATAAATTTAGAATATGTTAAATATCTCTTACCAATACAACCATATTTCATGTTTTATAATGGTTTTGTGTGTCTAAACCCTAGGTTCTTAGGGTGTGTGATATTGTGTGTATGTTCATTTTTAAAGAATTGTTGCTGACCTCTATAATAATATACTTGTTTAACCTGATTGTTCTTCTAAATGGAAGGAAAGAAGGAAGGGAGGGAGACAAAAAACCGGTGCAGTTTTAGAGAAACCTGTATATTGTGCTATTTTGATGCTACTATTTTAAGGGGGTGGAGTGTGGTGGTAGTAGATGTTCCAGAAATTTCAGTAATCGTGTGGAATTAGTGGTTTTCGTCTTGCCCCCTTCTATAATGAAATGTGCTGCTACTACTTGGGTTTATCTTCCATTTAAAGCTAGATCTTGGCAGTTTTGAAACATCTTTATTCTCTTAAAATATATGACTGCTTTCATTCTTTTTAATTAATGGGAGAAAGAGTTATATTGTGGTAATTTTAATGAGAGTTTGTGTTTTCCTAAAAATGCACTGATCACCACTCCTACAGCACTAAAGAGCATGAGTAATTTTCATATTCAAATCACGATAGTACTTTAAGACGACCTTTTCTGGAGAACCCAAACGCAGACCTCATGGCCTGAAGCCCAGTGTGTGGCAGGGTTTCTGGATTTCTCTCTGCCTTCCCTCCTGTCCATAGGAAGAGGACCATACACAGGGCCAGGGAAGCAGAACCACACCATATTTGAGTTCTTTCCACTCTGTTCTGTTAGCAGGTTGTCTAACCTAGAAGAAGTCCTTTATCTGAGCCTCTGTTTTCTCATCTTACACTGAGCAAGTCTGTGAAATGGACACAGGAACCTAGAGGCAGCTTACCTCTTGCTTGCTGGCTAGTCTCAGAGAGGCTCTATCCTTTCCCCACCTAGTATGTTGCTCCAGATAAGAGTATAATTTTAGTATCACTCACTAAAGGACATTTCTTTTTCTCCTATTCTTTGGAATATTTATCTTCTTATTTTGATAGCTTCCTCTAGTTCAGTGTCACCTATAGTCTGATGAAGTGTTATTTGAATTTTTATTTTGTCCTGATCTCGCTGCACTTTACGAGAAACTTGGGTTTTTTTTCTGGAAGAAGATCTGACATTCCTGGTTCAGAGGAGACTTTCTGAGCATCGACTGAGGGGAGGCTGACAGATCTTATCTCCATCCCAGCTCATGTCCCGAGTGATGGCCGATTCTGAAAGGTTTATGAAACTTAGAGAATTTACAGTGATTGAGTGCCCACAACATGAGCTAGCTGGATCGATTATTTAGCAAGAAAATGCACTATCAGAAAAACTGGTCCAGCCACAAGAAGTCCCAGAAAACTTGGAAGCTTTCATGCAATCCAATATTTATAAACTAACAGCTCAAGGACAAGACTGTTCCTATGCCATGCCACCTACTGAAAGTAGAAGACTCAGATATTCTTGACTGTCACTTTTTTTTCTTTTAGAAATTATGCCCTTTGGGATACATTCTAACCTGCCACAGCAGTCAGTGACATTTAGCTGCAATACATATAAAGCCTAATGTTTGCTTCGGGGAGGGGAGGGGGACGGGTATCTGCATTCTAGGAGGAGTGTGTAGGGAAGGTTCTGGGTCTTCAGACATGAGTTATGATGGATTAACTTACATTTCCAACTTCCTTCTTCCTCTCTCTTCAGTTCTGAAGTTCTGAGCAGGAATCTTTCTGCCTTGGGCCAGAACAGCTTAGCAGCAGCGATTGAAGAGTTTATTGATTAATTGGTCAACTGATTCCCACCTTTGTTTGAGAAAACGAAGACTTGGAGGAGTAGAGTGTCTGAAATGGTTTGAGAAAAAAAAAGAAAACATAGGCCTTAGGGAAGGGAGGCTAGGGATCAAGCTCATTTGCAGTACTTGTTCCTAGGGCCTGTGATTTTTTTTTTTTTCATTCAAAATGTCTTTGATTTAGCCCTTGCTCTGTTCCCGCTGGAGCCAGGTCATTTTGCCACACATGTGGATGTCTAAAACCCCGCGAGAATTGCCTCCTCGTGCTCTCCCATCTGCCACGCACGCGGCTACCCATCTGGTTTTCCAAAAACACTACGCTCATCGCCGCATTTGCCTGCCTAAGAGCCTACGATGACTTTACGGTTACTGCTCTACAGAGATTAAACTCTGCTTAGTGTCTGAGATGTTCATGATTTATCCAGCCAACCTTATTTCCCTCTACTGCCTGCCATGAACCTGCTTCTCCAGGAGGGTTTAGCCTCCTCCCTGCCTTCCTCACCTGGCATCCAGGTCCTGCCTCAACCTTTGCTTCTACGTCCGTCATCTGAAATACACCTGGTCCTCCTCTCTGTCTAACTGGATCCCGCTTCTCTCCTCCAGATCACCCTTTTCATTTCCTGCAACCACTAGTTACTGTTCCCTTGGCCTAACTCTTCCTGCAGTCATGGTTTTCCCTTGTACCCCACCTGACCGCTGCATTTCCACTTAGAGGGCGAGTATGCCCCAGGGCCCGCTCTGTACAGTGCAGGGTGCCACGTTTGGGGAGGCCTCCACCATGAGTGTGAAAGGAGTAGCCACGGTTTATTAGTACCAACTATGGGGCTAGGTGCTGCACCCTTTCTGTACACTACCCCTCATCTTTACAAGCACCCTGAGAGCTAAGTGCTTCTCCCCTTTTTTAATAGATGAGGCAACTGAAGCTAGTGGTGATGATGATGTTCCCAGTGGAACAGCCAGAATTCAAGGCAAGGTCTGTCTTCCACCACAGCCTGTCTTTATCACTCCACTGTGGAAAGGACACCCCACTGTTTTTTTTGTGTGTGTGTGGTACGTGGGCCTCTCACTGTTGTGGCCTCTCCCGTTGCAGAGCACAGGCTCTGGACGCACAGGCTCAGTGGCCATGGCTTACGGGCCCAGCCACTCTGAGGCATGCGGGATCTTCCCGGACCAGGGCACGAACCCGCGTCCCCTGCATCGGTAGGCGGACTCTCAACCACTGCGCCACCAGGGAAGCCCCACCCCACTGTTTTTAAAAGTGTTTACAATCAAATGGCAAAGACAAATACATGAATATCACTTTTCTACCTTTCTCCCTTACTAAACTGCAGTTACTTACACTGGGCTAAGGGGCAGAACTTTGCATGTCATTTAAGGTGGTTGACCCTGGGAGTGGTTTGGACGCAGCTGAACATAAAAAAGATGAATTCAGCAACTGAGTTACACTGAGTTGTGTAGAGTAGAAATGGGAGAGTTAGGAGGCAGAGAGACTAGTGGAAGCCGCTGTAATATCCAACAGGAAGCTCCAATTTGGTTAAGTGACAGAATGGGGGGGAAATGGTATAGTTAAGATAGAATTTACAGATGTTGGCATGTAAGTTAATATTAACATATAGGAGAGGGAGGAGCTTAAAAAAATGACAGTTTTGCAAACTTATGGTCACCGAAAGGGAAAGGGGGAGGAATAAATTAGGAGGTTGGGACTAACATATACACACTACTATACATAAAATAGATAAACAACAAGGACCTACTATATAGCACAGTGAACTATACTCAATATTTTGTAATAACCTGTAAGGGAAAAGAATCTGGCCGAATCACTGTGCTATACACCTAAAACTAACTCGATATTGTAAATCAACTATGCCTCAATTTTAAGGAAAAGAAAAAAGGTACTTCCCTGGCAGTCTAGCGGTTAACACTCCCACTGCAGGGCAATCGCTAGTCAGGGAACTAAGATCCCGCATGCTGTGCATTGCGGCCAAAAAATAAAATAAAAAAGTAAAAAATCAAAAACACATAAAAAAGGACTGTTTCGTGGACCTAAGAGATTGGTATTGCCCTTAACAGAAGTCGGGAATCGTGGAGGAGAGATAGACTTTGAGGGGAGAATTAGTTTAACTTGGCCATGTTGAGTTTTAGGCAGCAGTATATCAGCTTGGGGATGTCCACCAAGAAGCTGCAAATACAGTCCTGGAGCTGACTTGAGTCGTACATGTGAGTTGTCCCAGCTGGATTAAGGACAGGAGCCTTGTGTTCATAAATTCTGAGAGTTGAAAGTACTGAGTCTGCCAACTGATGGATGGATAAACAAAATGTGCATATCCGTACAGTGGAATGTTCTTTAGCCACAAAAAGAAATGAAGTACTGACACATGCTACAACACGATGGACTTGAAAGCATTACACCAAGTGAAGAAACCAGTTACAAAGGACCATATATTATATGATTCATTTATATGAAATGTCTAGAATAAGTAAGTCCACAGAGACTGAAAGTAGATTACTGGTTGTCAGAGGCTGGGGAGAGGGGACATTGCTAAGGGTATGGAGTGGTTAAAATATTCTGGAATTTTTTGTGGTGAGGAAAATGTTCTGGGATTAGGTAGTGGTGATAGTTATACAACAATGCAAATATACTAAAAACCATTGAATTGTACACTTTAGAAGGGTGAATTTTATGGCGTGTGAATTATACCTTTTAAAAAATGGAAGAGAAAAGTACCTCGGAGATCACCTACTCTGGCTCCACACCGAGGGATTCAATGCTTTCATCCATCCTCTACTTACACTGGAGATGCTTAAACATCTCCTATCATGGGGAACTTACTCTCTCACACAGTAACTCATTCCATGTTTTTGGACCTCTAACTGGTGTATGTGGCATAGTGGATACGGAACACGGACTTTGGACGTCAGACAGTCTTGGCTTTGCCACTTAGTAACTTGCATGACATTGGGCACATTAGTTAACTTCACTAAGGCTCAATTTCATCACCTGCAAAATGGGGGAAATAATAGTACCTGCCTCACAGGGTTGCACTGAGGAAATGAAACAATGCATGTAAAGTGCAGAGTCGGCACTCCCTAAGTGGTAACACTTAGTTTTTTGTTATTTATCGCCTGCTCTTTCAACAGCACCGAATACCTAGTAAGGACCCAGTTACTACACTTAATGATTTGGTGGTCCAATAGCCCCAAAAGTCTAGAGCACCAAGTTGAGGAGCACAGGACAATGACATTATGGGAACAAGCGGTAAAGATGGTTTTTTGTTGGTTTTGTTTAAGAATCTTGATAGGCTCTACTGATGCGTTTACTGTCAGTGATGTCAATTTGCCAACAGTTTTGTTTTTCCCTTCAAGAGGCACCTGCACAGGGTGGCAAGGGATCCGAGGTGCTTTGGGACCTCGACAGCGGTATGGTGACCAGGCAAGATGCCGGAGAGCTTGCATTTAATTCTCCCCCAAAGGTCCAATAACACTAAGAGGGTTGACAGGAGTCTTATTTAGCATAAGGCAGCTGACCCAAACCTTCCTAATATCCCAATGCTCTTTGGTAATTAAAAGACATACACAGAAAGGTAGTTGGTAAAGTGTGTGAAAGCAACAAGGAGTTGTTTCCTCCATTCTTGTCCTAACCTCAGCCTTCTTATCCTTGTTTTGGCGAAGGTTAGACAAGTGCTCTTAAATTATGGGGCACCAAATCCTAGACAGGATTTGGTGCCCCATAATTTTATGCAGTTTCCATCATCTGCATGGTTTATGCAGGTTCCATCATCTAGAATATTCGGTAACCTTTTACAAGCCGTTTGTCATATTACACGTCTAGTGCAATCCTGGTGTTAGCTGAAGATGTCTGGGTAATCTCCTGTATTGCTTCATAAAATACCGTAATAAACCCAGTAGTAGCTGCCTTCAATAGCTTTGCACCAAGGGAGTATACACTCCCACCTCTCATTCCCTCTGCTTCCTCCTCCCCACCCCCTACCTCATTCCCTCCTGCTGGGTAGCTGGAACAGCAGCCAGTGTTACTTTCAGGGGAATAAAAGAACCTAAATCTCCCTGTCTGCTTTTTTTTTTTTTTTTTTTTGCGGTACACGGGCCCCTCACTGCTGCGGCCCCTCCCGCCGCGGAGCACAGGCTCTGGACGCACAGGCTCAGTGGCCACGGCTCACGGGCCCAGCCGCTCCGTGGCACGCGGGACCCTCCCGCACCGGGGCACGAACCCGTGTCCCCTGCAGGCAGACTCTCAACCACTGCGCCACCAAGGAAGCCCTTTTTTAAAAATTTTATTGGAGTATGTTGATTTACAAGGTTGTGTTAGTTTCAGGCGTACGGCAAAGGGAATCCGTTATACATATACATATATCCACTCTTTTTTTAGATTCTTTCCTCATACAGGTCATTACAGAGTATTGAGTAGAGTTCCCTGTGCTATACAGTAGGACCTTATTAGCTGTCTATTTTATATGTAGTAGTGTCCTCGCCTGCTTTTCTAAGTGGTTTGTTTCCAGATGTCAGGAGTGTGAAATATTGCCCCAAATCAACGTTTTAACCTTCTTGTTGACATTTATTTCAGCTGTGTTGAATATACTCTATTAAACTGAACTCCACGGATGGGAGAATAAATCTGAATTTCTCTCTGTTATCTGGAGACATCATAATATTTCCTATTATCGGAGGTTATTGTTTTGCTAGGATGTTAATGAGCAGTTTCCCTGCTGGAGTTATCATCGCTTCCTCCTTCCTTAAGCCCCCAAACCGTTTTGAATTAACATGGAAACCAAGCTTAATTTCTTGAATCGTCTCCTCTGGTTTTGAATCTCTTTCTCCGTTTCATGCCACTGTAGATAATTTGACGCTCCCATCTGTCCCTCTGACCCTGCTACTGATAATGTGATTAAACCCTCCACTCTGTTGCTTTTCATTTACTTCTCAATTATTTCTGATCATGTGTGCTGTATTTTCTTTATTTGGATCCCAGGTATAATTAGGGAAGAGAGCTGAACAAAAGAGGCTGGTGTTTCTTTCTCTCTCCTTGGTGGTGAGTGAAAAATGCTGTCCAGCACGTCCGGCGGGAGACCAACTGGTCTGTGTCTTTTGTAGCAGCCTAGGGATGCGCGCAGATCCAGATGCGTGATGGCAGCTCGTTTACCTTACTTGATGCTTAATGAGATGTTCAGATATTGTCACTTGGAAGCACCGCTTCTATTTTTATTATCTAACATTTATTAAATGGCAACCATATGGTCAGTAAAACACAAAGAATAGCATAGTTCTGTCTGGATTAAGAACCTAGAGTACATGGGAGTTGCGTTTTAGCCCTAATAACCAAAAAAAAAAAAAGGTATAGTGGACAATGCATATCATCCTAGGGGATGTTTTCCAAATATGTTCTATTAAATTAATAAACATTAGACCCTGCCCCTGGGGGAGATGTATATAAAACAAGGTGCAAAATAAGAGACAGAAATAAAATACACTGGGAACTCACTTTAAAAAGTAAGATTGATTTAAAAGTAACATTTAACTTTTGCTCTTATTTCAAGTGATAGGTTGAATTTTCCAGGTATTTTGGTTTCACCTCGTTTTTCATTCCACAAAGAACGTTTTGATCTTTTCATTTGGCCCAGGGCAAAATTGGTGGCTTGGCTCCATTAACAAGGAGAAAGCCCGGAAGTTTAAGGAGTTTAAGTCTGGACTGTAGCTCACCTAACCAAGAAGTGGCATAGCTTTGTCAGTTACACCCTCTATACCACAGGTTCTATATGTATTACATGAGGAGAGCAGAGTTAAAATAGAACCATAATAGGGCTTCCCTGGTGGCGCAGTGGTTGAGAGTCCGCCTGCCAATGCAGGGGACACGGGTTCGTGCCCTGGTCCGGAAAGATCCCACATGCCGCGAAGCGGCTGGGCCCGTGAGCCGTGGCCGCTGAGCCTGCGCGTCCGGAGCCTGTGCTCCGCAACGGGAGAGTCCACAACAGTGAGAGGCCCGCGTACCGCAAAAAAAAAAAAAAAAAAAAATATATATATATATATATATAACCATAATAGAAGGGGAATTTTCTGGTTTAAAATCAGAAAATACAACTTGGGGGCTCATGATTTACTACTGAACAGGTTAATTCCTAACTTTGAAATGAAGATAACATTGTCACAAGCACTGAGATGAGGAACCCATGTGATGGTGGCCATGAAAACACTTTGTAAACTGTGAAGTGCTGTACAAACGTTAATTGTTATGAGATGGACTAGGCACCTACCTGATGACAGAATTGAAGAGTATTTATCCTGCGAACTCTTACTATCCATTTGCATATGTTTACCTGTAAGAAATGTATCCAAACGTATTTACTCCTGCATTCAGATTTATTTTGCCTTTAATAAGGAAGGTGCAGGGGCAGCAGTGTTACGAAGAGGACTGGAATCAATGGGGTTGACTCTGTGGACCTCACAGGGGTGAGGGACCATGTGTGTCCCCCACCTCTGGGACAGGGCCTGGTGCCTAGTAGTAGCTACTAAGCAACTGTTCACCAAACCCAGCTGAAGATTGAAAACACATCCTCAGCAGGAACTTCTGTTATTTAATAACCTCTCTCACGCCTGCCCCCAACTACTGCTTTATCCAACTACTCCATAAACCAGATCCCTAGAGCACTATGGAAAAGTAAAAATCTTGTCCTTGGGAGTTGGGACAGGGAAGACTTGCTTCCTGTTTTGGTTATTAAATGTCTTTCTGTGTAGGCAATTTTGCTTGCATCTACTTCTTTCTTCTTCTTGTGGTGGGTTTTTTTTTTTCTATTTACTTTCTTTATTCCTCTTTCCCCACCAAATGTTTAAGTCAATCATAATCACCTCTACAGTGCGCCTAATTAATTAGCATTTAAAAAGCAGTGCATCCGTCAGACTGGGGGAAGGGTGACTTGGGGTCAATTTGTATGCTGAAGAACAAGGTATTATTGTGTGTGCCAAGCTTCACCCAAGTGCTTGAAAATGCGTGAAGAAAACCATCCTTCCGCTAGCAGGAGCTACAGTCTGATTCGGAGCCTTAAAAGCAGTAGATATATTGAGATACTTTTTCCTTTTGCTCTACTCACTGTTTCCATTCCTGCATCTGTATGCATGTGTGTGTGTTATGAGAAGTCATTTAAAAAACAAGCACGACGTTCATCTATTCAGATTGGCCTTATTTTGGAACTATCTTCCTTTCATGTAAATAGATTCCCTTTTTCGAACAAGGTCGTTAATGCTGTTTACCTAGTAACACTTGAGTGTGTCAATAATATCACTTTTGTCAAGAGAGCATTTAAGTAATTACTGCATTTTCTAGTATTCAGTGTCTTCACTGCATTTAAAGAAAAGTGCCCATGCATCTAAGAAGGCCCAAATACATACGGCATGTTTTTACTTTCAACAATAAGTATTACATGTCTTCAGAGATTGAAATTTCCTTTTAGCCTTGGACCAAGGAGACAGGCTAAGAACCCAAGAATTTAGAGATGGAAGGTAGCTCATTCAACCTCCTAATCCAATGTTGGAATACCTTCTACAGCAATCCTAGCAGATGGCCATCCATCTGCTTGTATACTTCCAATGCTGGGGAGCTCATTATCGCCTGAGGCAACTCATAAATTCTTTCTTATTTGAGCTAAAATCAGCCTGTAACTTCTGTCCATTGGTCCTGGTTATGGAGCAACGTAGGAAAGCTCTTAAGTATTTGAAGACAGCTGCAACATCTTCCTTTAGTCTTTTCCAAATTAAGACAACTAGAGCCTTTTAAATTAAGACTTTTGCCTGGAATCTGGAAGAACAAGAATGGAAATGATTGTTATACCATGCAATACCCAATACAATACTTTTGTTGCAATTGCAGCTAGCAGGTAGGCATCTCTTCTAGTATTTCAAACTTGGGCAGAGCCCATACTAGTGCAGGTGAATCCAGTCCCTCTTTCCCACCAAGGTGCAGCCTCCAGCCACAGCGTAGGTCCGTAGAAGATCCAGGCTGAGAATTCTGGGTGTGGACCCGAGCCAGTGTGTGCTGAAGGCCCTCAGTCCCAACTCTGGAATTGCCATGAATCACACGCCCCTGCAGTCTGCTCCCCACCTACACCCAGTCAGCCAACCTAGACTATGACTATGTAACTGAATTAACTGTATGTGAAATACCATACAGAAGATACCTGATGTCAGAATGGACCACAGCTGTTAGAAGGAGAATGTCTACCTCTCCCATATCTTTCACTTGACTGTGAACTCCTAGAGGCCAAGCGCTGGATTTGTCTCTCTTTCTTTTTTTAAGTAAATGTATTTCTTTTATTTTTATTTATTTTGGGCTGCGTTGGGGCTTCGTTGCTGCGCGTGGCTTTCTCTAGTTGCGGCGAGCGGGGGCTACTCTTCATTGCGGTGCACGGGCTTCTCATTGCGGTGGCTTCTCTTGTTGCGGAGCACAGGCTCCAGGCGCGCAGGCTTCAGTAGTTGTGGCGTGTGGGCTCTAGAGCGCAGGCTCAGTACTTGTGGCATCTGGGCTTAGTTGCTCCGGGCATGTGGGATCTTCCTGGAACAGGGATCCGGGAATTCCTTATCCAGGGGAACCCATGTCCCCTGCACTGGCAGGCGGATTCTTAACCGCTGTGCCACCAGGGAAGCCCTGGATTTGTCTGTTTTCTTGTCTTCTATTTTGTCTCCAGTGCCTGCACATAATAGGCACCAACAATTTCTTGAAGAAGAAGTAATTGCCACGGCGGCTTATCTCTTCTGCCCGGTGGTAAATGGAAACCAAGATACATGGTGGGATGAGTTAGGTTCTCCCCTTAGGGGTGAGAGCAGGGCTGCAGGTTGTATTCTGATCAGGGATGATCCAAGTTTTCATTTTAATTTCAATGTGAACAGTATTCTTTATGCCTAGACTCATAAAATGGAGACGAGGCATTGGGGGAAGGGAAGTGCGTGATAATGTAGTTGTCAAGTGGAGGTGGGGCTTTTTAGCATCAGATGGAGTCTTTGCAGCCAGCTAGGCTAAGCGACCTGCTGCTAGGAGGCTCGGAGGCTACAGAAGTCTAAACTCACATGCGTGTATATTTGCTCTTTGCCAACACTTGGCCACAATGTCATTAGGCAAAACCACGGCTTGTCTCATCCTTCAAGGCATGAGTAAAAATCAAAGTCAAAGAACAGTTCTCTTTCTAATTTCAATTCTGCTCCTAAACTGGTTCTGTCAGACATCATCCTTTACGAAGGAACCATTCATCCCCAAACAGGTGGCAAGAAGAACACGGAGAATCATTTTCATTTAATCCGGAGTTTGAGTGCAGCAGTACTCTGGCAGGATTGCTGCATTTTAATACTGTGTGGCAAGAAGGCTATTCAATCAGGCTCTTGCTTCCTTCAGCTTCATTCCCTCAAACGTGAACCCCAACTTTAGCTTAGGTTTGTAAAGGCTTCAATGTAGCGGGGACCAACGCTTCATATTGCCAGTTAGGTCATTTCATCTGACTCGTTTGGTCCAACCACAGAAGCCAACTTGATTTGCCAGACTTGTAGACCCACTAACTCTTACTGCATGGCCGTTCATTCACTGAACACATTTACTCGCCTGTACCCTCCCAGGCATTGTGCCGTTAATACAGCAACATGTCACCATGAACTTGTGATGAGCCTTCAAAGGGATCTTTCGAAAAGAGATGGTAGGTAAACTTAAGATCAAGTATTCTTTGTGGATATACCTGAGGCAAATACAAAGAAGAAGAAGAGAAAAATAAATCCAGGAGACCAAATTCATAGTCTCTTAGTGAAAGCAGACATGAAACAAGTGAGTAGCCATAAGCTCTAATAAGTGCAAGCAAAGTCTAGAGAAGAGAGTGATTAGTTCTGTAGGGAAGGGACCAGATGGCAGGTCAGGAGAAACTTCCAGGAGGAAGAGATTCCTAAACTGAGTTGGGAAAGGTAAATATTACCTTGTCTATCTGTGTGTGAGGGTTGCGGGGTGGGAGTGGGGGGATGGGCTCCAGGCAGAAGTCAACGTGTTAAAGGCAAAGAGGCATAAACTAGGAGGACCAGAGGACTAACTGTAAGCGTTTGGTATTGATGGAGTGTGAGAGGGGCAGTGGTGGAAGACGGGTGAGACAGGAGACGTGAGCAGAGCTTTCAGACGGTGCTAGGCAGTTTGGAACTCGGGTTTTACCTTAGGGGCCATCTGGGGTCGTGAAAGGGTTTTAAGCCAGAGTGTGAAGTAGCTTAAAGGGCAGGGAGCCAGTCTAAAGGCAGAGAGGTCAGTTAGAAGACTGTTGCAATAGTTTCTAAGAGACAGTGACGTGAGGATGGCATGTGCCCCTAAGCAAGTGGGGACAAATCACCCAGTCACTGTGTGCCCGAGTTGGCCCTGCTTATGCAATGGGTTCATTATGAACTTGTGATGAACCTTCAAATGGACCTTTGGAAAAGACAGGTTGGTAAATTTAAGATCAAGCATTCTTCAAGGATACACCTGAAGCAAATACAAAGAAGGAAGACGCTAACATAAATCCAGGAGAACAAACTCCTTCCTGTGGGCTCCAGCCACCAAAGAGCTCGAACCCACTAGATTTAACCATGATGCCCTAGCCCCCGGGACGCTGTCTGTCTAGCCCAGCCCAGCAGCTGGCTGTGGTGGGTGCTTCAGATGAGAGGTTCTCGGGGAGGGACCCCCATTTCCAACCCTTCTGCTATTTCATTCAAGGCTGCAGCCTCCGAGGTAGTTCAGCTGGGCCGGCCTCATTCCCCTCCGACCCAGCCCTGCTGTGGGATCCAAAATTTATCTGGACCAACCTCCCCGACCCCAACCCCACCCCTAGTCGAGCTGGGAACTTAGCTTGCCTGGAATTAAGTTTTGATTGACAAACGGCACTGCCTTTCAGGAGTAAAGAAAGCGGACGGCAAGCAGTGATCACTCAGAAGAACTCCGGGGTTATAGTAGCAGAAGGAAGAGACAGCAAGGTGGATGGGGGACAACCAGGGTGGGGCTGGAGGCAGGCTTCTCTGCCACTGCTGCCCACCATCTGACTGCTAGTGGGCCCCTTGCTTCTAGGGTCAGAGGCCTTAAGGAAGGGAATGAAAGAATCATCCTGGCAGCAAGGGGAGAAACTGGGGTCCTCGTTAGGCCACAGCTGAGTCTACCTCCAGACCTGTCTGCAATCCCTCTGATCTCACCGACAGCTCCTTCCCACCCCGCCCCCCCCCCAGGTTATCAGGAGGCAAAGGAATAAGATGAAGCGTTTCACATAGATGGTATTTTTCTTTCCAAACACTTAAGCCTCTATGGTCTCGCTGATCTTGCATCTTTCCGGGAAAAAGGGCCCAGGACGCAGGCTTGGCATTTCAGAGTTTGAAGTAACTTCAGAGCTTATTCAGTCCGCTTCCCTCACATCTAGGGATGCGAACGCTGAAGGGGAGAGACGTGAAGTAGCTTGCCCGGGGTCCCAGGGATGCCCCTCACTCCTCCAGTCTGCTTGGTCCATCCTGCTGTCTGGCCTCTTTGCAGATGAGGCCCCGTGTGAGGAAACAGAGCTGGAATTAGATAGTTCTGTGCAGCCTGTTCACCCCAGGGCGTGGCTGCCTTCAGGGGGATCCTACGCTTTAGTGGGCTCCCTTATCTGTGGAATGAGGTTCGTGTCACCTTCACACCTCCCTTGCAGAGTTGATGTGAGGGTTACTCGTGTGAGTGGTGTAGTCCTGGCACCCAGTAGGGGTACGTGGTGTTTTCCCTAGTGAGCTTTCGCCAAGCCCATTGCGTGGAGGTGGGCATGGAAAGCCAGCACTCTTGTGACCCACGTTCCTCCCTGCAGCCTGGGTGGCAGAGAAGTGGGAAGAGCAGGGTGGTTAGCTCTCCCTGGGGAACGCAGCGTCATCGAATATTCTCTAGTCCAGATGTCAGCCTTTCATGCCCAAGACCAAACCAAGGGCGTCTGGGAACAAACACTTCACTGAGAATTTGACTAGGTTGTGGGTAGGCAGAGAGTTGCGTGAGGCGGCCCAAGACGTTGACGATGGGAGGGCTCTGTGATCAGTTCGTTGTTTGCCCCAGACAGAGACCGTGCGGGTGGGAAAGGAGGAACTCACGTCTGAGGAGGTCACGTATCCCTGGACCGCCCTCCTCAAGATCCCCGATTCCCCAGCTCCTCCTGAGGACAGCTGTGACACAGTAAAATGAGCCACGACCGCGTGTCAGAAAGCCTGGTTGCCCTCCCGGTGCTGCCGTTCGCTGCGCTGTTCACGTGGAGCCCTGGGCTCCTGGGCTGGTCCCTTGGTCTCTCCGAGCCTCGGGGCTCTCATCCGTGACATGAGGATGACGGCTCCTCCAAAGATGTTTGTATTCATAAAATAGTGCTCTGGAACTACTAAATACAAGCCGTCTCTCTCCAAACTCCTGGAACAATTTAGTCTTTTCTCTCCCTGAGACCTCGCGCTCTCCATTCTCGCCACCACTGAGGCCACAGTCTCCAGTAACCAGCTCGCTCGTCCCTCGAGCTGTTCCCGAAAGCCCCACCAGGAGGCGTCCTTTGCCCGCCGAAGCAGGCCGGGCTCGAACTCTTCTGTGCCGGGGTGGGCGCCCCTTTGCGCAGGGCGGTGCAGGATGCGGGCTGCGCCCAGGTCCCCCAGAGGTCGATCAAACGCAGCGCCCACACCTCGTCCCGCGGCTGTTCTGTCGCGCGCGCCCCTCGCGCCCCTGCCCGGAGCCGCGTCCCCGGCCCCGCGCCTCCCGCTCGGCCTCGGTCCATCCCCGGGGCGGCGGCAAGTTTGCCCCTGGCCGCTCGGCCCCGCCACCGCTGCCCTCCTCCAGCACACGGGCCCCGGGCGCGCCGGGAGAGGCGGCGGGCGGGCGGGCGGCCCGGCGGCCCGGCGCGCGGGCCCCGAAGGGGCGCCCCCGCGGCTGGCGTGCGCGGGCCGTCGCAGTTCCCGCGCTGCCCGCCGGGCGGCGCCCCGCGCCTCGACCGCGCTCCTCCCGCGCTGCCGGCTCCACGCTCGCTCGCAGCCGGACACAGACTCTGCCTTCAGCTGCCAGCGGATCGCGCTGGAGCCGCCGCGGCTGCTGCGGAAGAAGAAAAAAAAGGGAAACAACAGCCCGGCCGTCAGCGGAGCAGCGCCCAGCCCCAGCTCAGCCCCCGGAGTGCGGAGCCGCCCAGGTAAGGGCAGGGCCCGCCGCGGCGCCCCAGGCCCGCACCTGCGCTGCCCCTGCGCCCCCCGCGTCCCATCCGCGCGGAGCTCCGCGCGCGCCCGGATCCCCTACTTCTGACGTCTCTGCCTCTCCTGCCCTCCGGGGCCGCGGCCCCGCACCCTTCCCCTGCCCCCGCCCCCACCCCCCTTCCCTGCGCCCTTCCCTCCCTCTCCCGCCTTCAGCCAGCCTGTCCCCTGCACTCCGGTCCCTGCGTCTCCCCATCAGGCTCCGAACCCCCATCGCTCTGCGCCCGTAGTTCCTCCAGTCTCCATCCCCATCTCCCTCCCTCCGCATCCCTTCTTCGGGCTCGCGGTCCTCCCGCTCTGGTCCTCCCCCTGCCACTGTACAACTCCCAGCTCTGCCTCTGCCCCCTGCATGGATGACGGCCCCTTCCCCACCCCGCGCTTCTCCCCACACCTCGTCACCCTCCGCTTCTTCGGTCGCCTCGGTCCCCGGCTCCTGTGCCCCATCCCAGCCCGGAGCCCACGAAGCCCCCTCCGCCTTTCCTCACTGCCATCTGCCTCGACTGCCCCCGGCCCCTTCCGTGGACTCCTGTCACCACCTCCCCACCCTACACGCCGTCTCGCTTCGGGGGAATAGCGTCCTATGAGAAATGACCCTCTCTTCCTGGACTAATGAGGCTCCTACCCATCCCACCCTAGTTCACCCGAGTGGGAAGTGAGGGAGAAACTCTAGAGACCTGCATTTGGGCGTATGATGCAGGAGGGGGCTGGCGAGGAGAGGGGGAGGGGAGCTGCCTGAGATCCTCCCCAGTGAGGACTGGCAGAGCGGTGAGAGGCTCAGACCTGGCCAGGGTTGGTGGCGAGCTTGCGACAGCTGGGACAGGGGTTTTGGGGCTGCGAGAGCACCTGTGTCTCTGCCTCTGGCTCCCTTGAGCTGAGGAAAGTGAGAGGGGAGGAGTTGGAGCCCGGGGAGAGTTGGCCTTTGGGCTGGGGAGGTCGCGGCAGGGGAGGACCTGGGCCCTCTGGGCCGCCGGCCTGGCAGTGGCGGGGCAATGTGGCCGAGCTTCCCTCCCGCCGGACCTCTGGCTGCACAGCTCTTGGCATCTCTACTTTATGCTGCCATCTTCCTCCTGGTGCTGTTGTCTGGTGATGCCACAAGGTGCCACCTCCCTGCCTCCCTCCAGTGGCTCTCCTGGGCATGTCTCCCAAGGGCCTGGGTTGTCTGGAAAGAGGAGGGGCCCTCTGGGCTTGGCTGGGCCCCTGTGCCAGGCACTGGGTGCTAGTCAAGACCAGACCGAGAGGTCCCAGGACTGGCCAAGAGCCCGGAGACCTGCCAGGAACGAAGAGAACTACCTTCACCTAAGCTCCCTGGGAGACAGGGATGCTTCCAGGAGCACCTGCCAACGGCAGGCGTGGTATCCCCTGGGATAGAGGATGCCTGGGTTGGCAGTGGGCACCTGAGAGAGAAATCTGGTCCTGTTTGCTCCCTAAGTGTCTGTGCTCATGGGATGGGGCGAGGGCCGGGGAGAGGTCAGCTGTGCTCCGGTCCCACCCGGAAAGGAAGCCCCGGGAACTCCGCTGGCCATCATCAGGCTCGTATTTGCTGAAGCTGCAGCCCATGCCTCTTCATTAATCAGGTTTGTTATGTTCCTCGCTGGCTGGATGTGTTCCTCAAGGTCACGACCCTTTGGAGAGTTAATCTCATATGCACACATTACAGTGTCTGGGTTTGTTTGTGGAGGGGGGTTGAAAGGAGGTTCTGGTTTTCTGTTTTCCCTGTCACCCCACCTCCCTAGGCATCTTGATCGTTGGCTAGCATTTTCCCCAGCACTCAGAGTTCTTCCTAGAGACTGGGTCTGCTGCTTGGTCTGGCTGTCCAGTGTGGATTTCCCTGAGGATGGAAAGGAAACTTTGCATGGTGAGGGAGAAGTGGAAGCTCCAGGGAGAAGGTCCCAGCTGCTGGGGTGCAAGGCCTCCTGGACAGTGGGCCTCAGCTGCCCCCGGTGTGGGTCTCAGCCCGACCGAGATGGAAGGAAGGAAGGAAGGAAGAAGGGCAGGATGACCTGTCCTGGGTGACGGGGAAAAGCTGTGCGGAAAACAGGAGGAACAGCGAGTAGGAAGCCGTTGGCCATGTGGCTGGTGCGAGTGGGTAGTGGCAGGGAATATGTGTGGGAAGAAAACATCTCTTGTTGCTTCTGCATAGTACGGATCCCTTATGTGGGGACTGAGTTTTGCAGTTTTCCAAATGCTTTTTAGAAAAATTTACTTCACTTGATCTGAACCAGACAAGCATTTTGTCTGTACCACTGCCCTGCGGGGAGCTGTTATTGATCCCCCGGAAACTGACGCTCACAGAGGTTAAGTGACTTGTCCAAGGCTCTGCAGCCACACCTGAGGCCTCTGGGCTCCCAGCCCAGGCCTCTTGTGCTACTACTTGTTGCTTTTTAAAGTCTCAGCTGTTCAGCCCTTCCTCTCCATATCCCGTGCTTGAGCCCTCACGTTCTCCAGTGTCAGCTCAGCACCTCTCCCCGCTCTGGGGGCTGGCTGGTCCTTGGTTCTGCATTCTCCCTGCCCGTAGACTGGCTGCTCCGGTGCCCTGCCCCCCTCACCCCAGCGCATCGCTTCCTCTTGACCCCCTCCTGCAGAGAGTTCCAGGTTCTCCCAGGCACGTGGTCTGGTCACCTTGGAACCCACGGCTCCCCCCATCCCACTGGTGCCCAGCCTGACCTTTCTCCCCGGCCACTGTCCCATTTGGGGCTCCAGTGGCTCACCCCTGGGTTATGGTAACACACCCTTCTCCCTGGGCAGCCTGCAGGCACCCGGCTGCCACACCTGCCTTCCTGCAAAGGATGGTATTTGTAACATGTGACCAGGTCTCCAGAGCGTCGGCGGCCCCGGGTTTCTGGAGAGAGTTCCCAGACTGTGGCCTGGAGTTTATGACGTCCACATGCTGGCCCTGACTGTGCCTCTGGACGTGACCCTCTGCCCCCTCACCCCAGACACTCTATGCCTCGCCTTTTCCTTTCCTTCTCTTTTCTGCCCGACTACATCTTTCCCAGCCTTCAAGGTGCAGCTGGAGCCACGCAAGGTGCAGGCTGGGAAGGATCCCCCCCCCGCCCCCATCTTGGCCTTCCGTCCCAGCAGGAAGTGGAGGCAGCTTCAGCTGCTAAGTGCTGGGTAGACCTGGGGTTCCTATTCTGCTGTCACTCCCTGAGTGACTTTGAACAAATTGCTTAACCTCTCACTTGCCTCACCTGTAAAATGGGGGTAATCTCACCTGCCTGAAAGGGTTGTTGTGGGCATGAATGGGAGCAGAATGGGAATGTGGAGGTGTCCGGGGAGCATCCCCGGTGGCTCCTCCCACACTGCCTCTGTGGTTTAGCTCCCAGCTCCTACCTGCTCTGGAGAATTACCTGTCCCTGTTTGTCTCCCCACCTGGACGGCAGGTCCCCTGAGGAGCAAGGCCTTTGCCTGGTGCCTTTTCACATCCTTGGCTCCCATGGAGCAAGCCCTGTCCTTCAGCACCCCATACATCGGCCCCCGCTCATAGTAGGAACTAAGAAATAGTTGGTACTTGATAAAAATATTTGGTTACATAAAATAGGGTATGCCTTACAGGTAGCAACTCCAATATGAAAAAAACATTTTAAACCACAGTACCAGCTGAGGTAATGATGGGAAGGAAGGAGAGGATCAATTTAATGTTATACCGCCTGCAAAGTCTGCTCATTTCACTCAGTCACCCCCGAGACCCTGTGAGTTAGACGTGATCATCTCCATTTTTACAGGTGAGGAAGGGGGTTCACAGGGGGCCCTGTGGTGTAGGTGTAGCCCACTCCGTGCCATGTCACAGACCAGGGAGGGCTCCAGAACCCCACTTCCTTCCCCTAGACTTGGGCCTGAAAAAGGGAAGGAGAGGCTCTTTATAAAAAGATACGTCCCAGGCTTTCTTTAAACAGCTGAGCACCTCTGTCATCTCCATGCAGCCCAGCAGGGATGGGGGTGTGGTTACCAGCACCTCGGGGAGGCAGGGCCTCCTTCGGCAGGGTTATGAGCAGTGGAGAGCACAGGAGGGCACGGCTGGCACGTGCGGCATGGGTGTGGACTCGCAGTGGCCTCCGGATGAGCAGGTGTTCAGACAGGGCTGGAGCTCAGGGATGGGAGGAAGGACTTCCCGGCGAGGAGGGGCTGCACAGGTCAAGTGGGGACAGGGGGTGTCCCAGGGATTGGGTGATGGGCAGAGGGACGGGGCAGGTGAGGCAGGGTCCTGTCTTCGGGGAGGAAGCGGGGCAGGGCTGGGGCAGAGCTAACTCGAGGCTGCAGGACCTTGAGAGCCAAGGAAAAGGGGTTCGGGATCCTTGGGCAGAGGAGAGCGGTGCCTGAAGGGGGGTGCGGGCCTGGAGGGTGGTGACGGCATGGGGGTGCACTTGAGCGACACTTCCACGGAGCAGCAGAATGTGCTGACAGATTGGGCTCGCAGATGAGGGAGCAGGAAGTGTCGGAGGAAACTTCGAGATTTCCAGAGATTTCTAGTCTCGGTCTGGAGGATGGCAACAACGCTTTCGGGAACACGGGGGCCAGGGTGGGGTTGGGGGTCTGAGGGAGGCTGGGAAGTGTGTTCCCAGACGTGCTGTGAGCAGGGCGATGGGGCGTCGTCCTGGGTGGCCGTGGGGTCCTGGACAGCAGCCCACCAGTCTGTGCGAGGGCAAGTGCCTAGGGGCATGGGCTGCCCACAGGGCTGGTACCAGGCGGTTCTGATGCCTGGATCTCACTCCCCAGCCTCCTAGGAGCCCGCTCTGTCCTCTCCTCCTGGTGCTGGGCCCCTTGTGCCCAGCACTTAGTGTGCCTGTCACCTCCAGGGGAACTGCCTTGCACAGAGCGGCTGCTAAATAAATATTTGTCTTATTTAAGTGGCCTCAACTCGTGTTTAGTAAGTGTTTGTTGCAGAGATAAGTTTGTAGAACACGGTGGGTGAGGAGGGGAGAGGAAGGCTGGGTGGGCCTTCAGCCGCTGGGAGTGAGGGTTCCCGAGCTCCTCCGTCACACTGGGCATTGATCTCTGTGACTCTCTCCTCCCCGCCATGGCCCCCCACTCAGTGCTGGACCTGCCTGTTCCCCAGGATGCTGGAAGGAGCGAGGGTCCAGAGGCTGGTAGGCCTCCCTTTGTTACTGAGTCCTGGGTTTGAGACTGGCCTGCCCCTCACCTGAGGGTTAGCCCTGCCCCCAACCTGGGGGTTAGCCCTGCCCCCCACCTGGGGGTTAGCCCCGCCCCACCTGCAGGGTTAGCCCCGCCCCTCACCTGGGGGTTAGTCACGCCCCCACCGGGGGGGTTAGCCCCGCCCCTCACCTGGGGTTAGCCCCGCCCCTCACCTGAAGCCCCCCCCCCCCCCCCCCCCTGCCTTCTCATTCCTTCTGCTTTTCTCAGGGAGCGGTTTGCTCAGAGAAAGCAGAGAAAACCAGGTGTCGGTGGTTATCTCTTTTTGGGGTGCTGGGGGGATGTTTTGGCCATGGAGAGGCTGAAAGGGAAGCTGGGTGTGCACAGTCTCGGGGGGCATTTTGGGTGGGGAGGAGGTATGCTGTGGACCCGTGGGGGAGAACGGGCTTGGAAACGGGAAATCCAGGCTACTTTTCGCTGCCTCAGGTTCCTCTCTCTACAATCTGGGGCCTACGATAAACTCGACATCATGGGTTCCCGATTCAGTGAGAGAATCACGTGGAGTAGAGGTTCCCCGGAGGAGGGAGCAGGGAGGGGTGTGACCCCCCAGGACAGGGAGAGTGGCTGTGGAGAAAACACATACCTAGAATTGGAGTTTAAGGGCCAGACTTAAAGCTGCGGATTTAATAAGATGAGAAGTCAATAGCCCAGAGGAGGTTACGGTGTGTACGTGAGAGGCCGGCTACAAAGCGCACTTCATAAGAAGGAGAAGTTTAAGAAGCCGAGGGGGATGGACACATCGCAGGCGCCGGGGCAGCCAAGGCCCTTTCTGCTGTCCAGCCTGGCAGGGCCCCTGAGTGGGGAGGCTGGGTTTAGGGATGAAGTGCTGCTGTCATCTTTTGGGGACAGCTCTCTGCTTCTCTCTGCCTGTCGGGTGGCCTGAGCAGGGCCTGTTCTTCCCCCAGAGGCTGTGTGGGGCGGTGGTGGCCACTCCTGGATCAGACTGCACGGGAATCCAATCCCAGGTCTTCCAGTCCCATCGTGTGGTGTTGGCCAGGGGCTGAGGAGCGACGTGCCCACCTCTGTAAGTCTCAGCAGGTGCTCTAAGTGCTTGTTAAATGGTTGCAGTTGCTATTGTTAGAAGTACGATTACGTTTTCATCTTTACAGAGTCTCTCCCAGCCCTGTTCAGTTCCTAAGATGTTACAGAATACCATCCCTGGCAAGGTCGGTGAGAGGGTGGGAAGGCCTTATTGGGAGGCAGCAGGGGCATATTTTGAAATCATCAGAGAAGTCTAGAGTGAGTTCAGTCCAAACTGCAGACAGAGGAGGGCCCTGAGGTTCAGGGAGCTTAAGTCACTTGTCCAGGTTATAAGGCGGGGAGTGGCAGAGCTGGGGCATCCTTTTCACTGGGCTTCGTGGCCCTCCACACGGGAGTGAGAGGCTGGAAAAGAGAGACTTCTACAAATCATTTGGTCCCATCTCGGCATCCAAACAAGATCCGATTAGAACTAAGAAGGAGAATGATCTTGTTCTTTAAGGCAGCAGACTGTGCACTCCTTGGGGGCAGGGATACAGCCTTGGGTTTTTGTCTCTAGCACGTGGCTGACACATAGTAGGTACTCAGGATATACTTGTTAAGTGGACAAGTTAGTTCACAACACCACCACCAATGACAATAATAACAGCTAATAATTATCGACTGCTTATTACGTACCAAGTGTGATGCACAGTGCTTTCCATATGGGATCTTAGTTCATCCTCTCAGTAACTTTAAGGTACTGTTATTACACCCATTTTACAGATGAGGAGGCTGAGATTCAGAGCACGTGATTCATTGGCCCAAAGTCTCATAGTTAGTAAGAAGCAGAGTTGGAATTTATACCCAGGCGGTCTGATTTCACACTAAAATTTCTGTGTGCGTGTGTGGATACATACACGCGTGTGCACACATGCACATGTATGTGAAATGTGTACTGATTCTCCCCTAATTTCCTAGACTCCCCTCTGGCTCCCTCACTACTTCTCTTCCCCATCCTGTAGGCAAGGAGGCCAGGCATGGAAGGGAGCAGTGGACTCTTGGTGCTCCGGTGCTTGTCTTCCCTTGGCCTGATTCCTTTGACCCCTGAGTAAGGGCACACTGGCAACACTGGGGGAACGATTAAAAATCACCCCCAACAGAGCTTCTGCAGCGGTACCTGATCGTGTGCCAGTCTTTTCCAACATGGAGGCCATCCAGGCGAGGGCCTGGGGTGGAGGCCAGAGGAGGCAGCCACGCGAAGCCTTCACAAGACTCTCGTGAGCTGAAAAGTTTGAGCGTGATGGAGCTCAGGTGACACGGGACCCCGCGAGGTCCTCGGCCTCACCCTGCCCAGACCAGCCAGGGTCAGTGTGCTCACTATACCCCCAGGGCCCCGGTCCAGGCTGCTCTGCATGGCTGCCCAGAGTATCGGGGGATCTCCCTGGGGTCTTGGACTCTCAGAAGCATCGTGGAGCCTGGAAAAAATCTGAAGGCACCCTGCTGTTACGGTGTGGTTATTACTGATCTTTACAGCATCTCCCTGGCCTAGTGTGGTTCATAAGATCACAGCAGAAGACCGTCCCCAGCAAGGGTGGTGACGGGGGGAGTTTGGGCATCTCTCTTTCTAGAGGCAGCAAAGACTTTTTCGGGCATAGAGAGAGCTAGAGTACGTTTGCGGGGGCAGAAGGCCCCCATGGAGTCATTTCCTGGCGGAGGTCGTGGGTGGAGCTTGTCACCGGGCCCACACCCCACCTCAAACCTCCATCAGCACAACTGGCCCTTGAGCTGAGGCTGCCAGTGCCCCTTCCTGGTGGGTATCACATATGCAGAGACTTGTGATGTCTTGGTGATTTCTTCTCCCCCAAGGATCTCACAGGGCCACAAACCTGTGACGTAGATGGGGCAGGTAGGAATTATCATTCCAGACTCTCAGAATTTCAGTAACTAGCCAAAAACAAGAGTTAGGGATTGAGAGGTTGGATCAGGGTCCAGGACTCCTGAGGCCTTCTGAAGGCCACCGCTGCCTGTGCGGATGGTGGAAGCAGTGGTCCTAGGGCACACCTTCTCTTCCTCAGGTTGAGAACGTTGCACAGAATAAAGCAACATTTGTCCAAGAATGATAGTGCCTATTTTATTGCTGGGAAAACTGAAACCCAGGGAGATTAAATGAATCATGGAATCTTATTCCTGGAAGGAACTTGAGGTCATTCAGTCAGCATCCTACCTATGCCTTCCTCGTGTCCACAGACAGAATCTCCCCTGGCTAGTTATCTAGCCCCAGCTACCTCTTCCTCCCCCTCCTCCCCATCTTCTTTTTTTAAAAAACATTTGTTAATAATACTTTGCTTTAAAAATTAATTAATTTTTGGCTGCGTTGGGTCTTGTTGCTGTGCGCAGGCTTTCTCTAGTTGTGGCGAGCGGGGGCTACTCTTCGTTGTGGTGTGCGGGCTTCTCATTGCGGTGGCTTCTCTTGTTGTGGAGCACGGGCTCTAGGTACGCAGGCTTCAGTAGTTGTGGCACGTGGGCTCAGTAGTTGTGGCTCGCGGCTCTAGAGCGCAGGCTCAGTAGTTGTGGCGCACGGGCTTAGGTGGTCCGCGGCATGTGGGATCTTCCCGGACCAGGGCTCGAACCCGTGTCCCCTGCACTGGCAGGCGGATTCTTAACCACTGCGCCACCAGGGAAGTCCCTCCTCATCCTCTGAAAGCTAACATTATTGAGCACTTACTGTGTTCTAGTTGCTTGAGATGTATTAAGTTGATCTTCCAACAGCCCTATGAAGTAGGGACTATCGTCTCATTTTACAGATGAGTAAGCTGAGGCTCAGAGAGTTGCATAGCTTGCCCAAGGTGACACACCAGTAAGCGGTGGAGCCTGGGTATAAACTCTGCAGTCTGGGCCGTGCTTTTGACCATTCGTGAGGCAGGCCATCCCTCCCCGGGGAAGCTGTTAATGAGGGAGCACGTGGGAGCACCCAGCACATTGCCTGGCCTGTAGAAGGTATTCAGGAAATGCTAATGATTCTCTTCCAAAAGTACCAGAAGGTTTTGCCTCGTAGGAGCCAAATCTACTTCCCGCGGGTCCTTGTTCTACAGCCTTCCTTGGGGCCCCGTGAGGCACTTCTACCCTTCTTCTCCTTCCAGTCCTGGGGGTGTGAAGATACCTCGTGAGCGAGAAGCAAAGCCTTCTTCTTCCTGGGTTTCTGTTCAAGGCTCACCCATGATGCCCGATGCTTGGTCATGTCCATGTATCGCACACATTGCCCGAGTGCCTCGTAGGTGGCAGGCACGGCCACCAAGTGGCACTGGGTGGGCGCCCCCCAGGGTTGGGCCTTTACTAAATGTGTGTGGAAGTATCTTCTGCATCTGTCAGATGATGGATTGGGCCTCAGATCCTGGGGGCAGGGGACTGAGGACCAAGGTGACCACCTGCTCCTTCGAGCTCCTGTGAGGCCAGGTGCTGCTGCAGACGCCCCACCAGAGGGCCGAAAAGTTCAGATGACCCAAGTCTAAGGGGAGGCAACTAGGTGGAGAAAGTCACCCGGTTTGGGTGAGTATGGGAAGTAGCACTGTACCATTCTCCTTTGAAAAGCAAGAGTCTTGCCAGAGTCCAGAGTAAATGGCTGGAACATGAGATCTGCCAGGTAGGCTGCAGGTCAGAAGCAAACAAGGCAATTGCATGAGGCGAGTAGTGGGAAGTCAGCTGAGGAAGTGCGCGTCCATCAGCGTGAGGCCAGCCAGGCTGGCGGCTCGTGGGCTTGCTCTTCCCCTCAGCTCCTCTTTGGGGAGGGCTTAGCAGAGGGGGTCACTCAGGGCTTGACCTTGGGCCTCAGGAACTGGGGTGGACCTTTGTCCCATGTCCCTCTTGTCACGTCTCAAGTGTCCATCCTCATATGTCCTGGCAAATCCTCACAGCAACTTACACTGTAGGGATTATTGGTTCCATTTGACCCAGGAGATCACGGATGCTCTGAGAGCCGGGTAATCAGAGGTCACACAGCTGGACCATAGCATTGCCCCTTTTTTCTATACCTGTGGCTTCTCCTAGGGGTCAGTGCCTCTCCAAGGAGCCAGTAGGTGTCTCTGCCTGAGCCTCCAGTCCCCGTAGGGGAGGAACTTAAACGGCTCACCTCGGGGAGGGTCAAGGGCAGGTGACCATGAAGCCAGCCAGGCCACAGTCATATGCTTCAAGGAGGTCAGCAGAGGTCATTGTCTGTCTCCCCAGGACATGAGCTCCACTGGCACAGGGCCTGTGTCTGTTTCTCAGCATTGCATCCCCAACAGCTAGGATGGTACCAGCATATAGTAGGTGCTCAATACGTATTTGTTGAATGAATGGCCTCTTTGGGGAGCCCCTTGTGAGCAGAGGCCCTGGATGGTAGAGCCCAGGGCTAGCAGTGAGCCTTGGCTCTGGAAAGCTTGGATGGGCTGCTTCAGCTCAAAAACGTGTGGGACCAAAGAGTCAGTTGTGTAGATCTCAAAGCACATTTGCCCGGTGGATAGTGGGATTAACACAACCCGTGATGGAGCCGAACCAGTACAAAGGGCAGCCCTGGTCCTCCTGGACCGTGGCCCCAAGCACTTCAACCCCTCCTCAAACCCGACTGAGCCTGGCATCAGGGGCTGAGGGGGACTGGACGGGGGTGTCTAGTGGGAGCGGGGGTGGCACGTGCGGGGAGACCTCTGACTTTTAGCTCAGGGTGGGGACACTGCCGCTCCTGTGAGTCAGGAGGAGGCTCTGGGAGCAGAGGCCTGAGCGCCAGGGGTGCTCCCCTACACACGCAGTGGGAGCCAGGGACGGCATGCCTCCAGAGCTCATTTCTTCCTGGTAGAGTTAACGTGGAAGGGCCGCGGGCAGGGTGGGCGTAAGGACAGTGG
Source organism: Pseudorca crassidens (assembly GCF_039906515.1). NCBI lineage: Eukaryota > Metazoa > Chordata > Mammalia > Artiodactyla > Delphinidae > Pseudorca > Pseudorca crassidens. Next base: position 97,476,734 of record NC_090304.1, read on the forward strand.
GGCAGAGGACCTAGGAAAACGTAATTGCCTTTTGTGGGGATGGAGGGCCCCAGGATTCGGGGCGTGACCTTTCAGCCCCTGGATCTTGGGGCACAGTCAGGTGCTGCCCGTGGATGCAGGGTCCCAGTGACGTGGGCTGCCTGGTGCTGGCTGTGGTCAGTGGTGTCTGCTGGGTTTCCTCCTTGGCCCACTTCTGCTGATTGGTGGCGGTGCCTGCAGTGCTGGGTTGAAAAGGGTCTGGGTCTGAGCGTTGGCTCCCTGGGATGGGGCCTGGGTTGACTTGGGATGTCTTCCAGGGGCACAGGGTGCAATAAATATGTCAAGTCGGATTTAGTCCAATCAGCTCATTTTACAAGTGAGGGAAATAAGACTCAGAGAGAGGCAGTAACTTGCCCGAGGTCACATCACTTGCATCATCAGCCTTCGAAATGGGGTGCCCTGGCCCCTGGTTCTTCCTTGTCTCACGCCTCTCACTAGATTGGCTCTCCAGGAGTCTCTTATCACACCAGGGGAGCAAGTGCCCTGCTCCACTGCTCCCTCTCCACTGGTGCCCCCATGCTCCCTAGCTGCTAGCCAGCCCCATCGGTCCTGGGCAGGGCAGGGAATGAGCCTGCGAGCAGGCCCTGCCCTCTGGGAGTTGTGATCCCAAGACCCATGTGGAGAAGAGACAGGCAGAGACGTCTTGCAAACCCACAGGAGGCAGTAAACACACACCTGTCAGGGACAGGGACATGCCCAGTTAGCCGTGTGTTAAGACCCAGTGTCCAGGCTGAAATGAGCAGAGTGGGACAGGCTGATGGCTCTCCTCTGAGCAATCCCAGGAAGCTTCCTGGAGGAGGGGACTTTCCTGGAGCTTGGTGTGGAGGGTGGGCTGGTGTGATGTATGGGAAGTAGCCTGGTGTGGTAGAAAGATGACAGCAGAGCGCCTTGGCCAGCCTGGGGTTAGAGTCCCCACCTCTTTACTTACTCTGCAGCCTTGGACAAGTCTCTTACTATGTCTGAAGCCTCTGTTTGCTCAGCAATAAAATGGGGATAATAAAACACATAATCTAGGGCTTGGGGAAGAGCAAATAGGACAACATCTATGGAAGGGCTTCTTAAGTCAGGTACTTTCAGTACGTATTGTACGACTTTACATAAGATTCAAGAACAGGCAGAGCACTCTATGGTAATAAAAGTCAGGGTAGCGGTTACCTTTGGAAGAGGACAAGGGGGATGCAGAGGGTTCTAGAATGCTCATAATGCTCTTTCTTTATCTGAGAGCTGTTTCTGTGGGAAATTCACTGAGCTCTACACTTATATGCACTTTTCTGTACGTACATTATACTTCAATTTAAAAACTTTTTCTTAAAAAAGTGCTTGTAATGCTTAGAATGGCCAGGTTTTAACAGCCAGACACTTGACGGAATGTCCACGAGGAGACCTGGAATGACGTTAATAGAAATCGTAGCGGGTTTCTGTGGAATATTTCAGGCTGTGTGCTAATCACTTCACATGCATTTTCTCATTTAATCCTTCCACAGCCCCCATTTTACAAGTGGGGAAACTGAGACTCAGAGAGGTTATATAAGTCGTCCAAAGTCAGCCAGCCTGGGGCAGAGGTGGGCACAGGCTGGGTCTGACTCCAGAGCAGCCCTCTCGGTAGAGCATGAAGGACATAGATGTTGCCCTGACTCCTTCCTCGGCTAACTTGGGGTTGGGCGGGGGGGGGGGGGGGGGGGGGCGGTGGTTCCTGGGTCTGTGTTATCTTTTAACTTGAAGGTACCAGGGCCCCACTGGCCCGCAGCTTGTGGTGGAAGATGCAGAACAGCACCGTTCCCGAGCTGGTCCCAATCTGGAGATGCCTCCAGGATGGGAGTAAGTGGGAAGCAGGAACCAGAGGAACGCCTTTGTCTGGAGAGCCTCTAGATCGTGCAGGCGGGGTGGGGAGGGGAGGGGACTATGTGGGGGGTCCGAAGCAAATGATGCCTTGCTCAACTGAAACCTTCCAGGGCAGATCCCTGCCAGGTAAGAGGGACAATGGCAGTATTTCTCCTCCCAGCAGCCAGGGCAAGAGGGAGCTGTTCTGCATAATGCAAATTCCTTCACCGACCCCCAGAGGCTGTGCCAGGAGGAGTGGGGGGCACACTTGCCTCTTCCCGGGGTGGACTGGGGGCTGGGAGGAAGATGGGAAGTCAGGCACTTTCGTTGCCTTTATTCTTTGGCTAAGCAAGTCAGCAGAGCTCAGACTAAGCAGCCCTGCCCTGTGCCCTTGTCTAGTGGGAGAGAGATGCCATTGTGTTTGCGTTTAAATGCAACTGGCAAAGCAGATAAAGCCTTATTGTTGTCTAATGTTTCCAATCACATGGGAAAACGAGGGCCTGGTAGCATCATTCAGGGTGCTGGAGGGCAGACAGCTTCTGTGCCAGCAGAGCCGCTCACTTCCTCTGGGAGGCCTGCCCTGATAAACCCCTTCAGCTCTTTTTTTTTGTTTTAACACCTTCATTGGGATATAATTCACATACTCTTTTTTTTTTTTTTTTTTTTTGGCCTTCATGGCTGCATGCGGGCTTTCTCTAGTTGCGGCGAGCGGGGGCTACTCTTCGTTGTGGTGCGAGGGCTTCTCATTGCGGTGGCTTCTCTTGTTGTGGAGCACGGGCTCTAGGCGTGCGGGCTTCAGTAGTTGTGACACGCGGGCTCAGTAGCTGTGGCTCGTGGGCTCTAGAGCACAGGCTCAGTAGTTGTGGTGTATGGGCTTAGTTGCTCCGTGGTATATAGGATCTTCCCGGACCAGGGCTCAAACCCGTGTCCCCTGCATTGGCAGGTGGATTCTTAACCACTGCGCCACCAGGGAAGCCCACCCCTTCAGCTCTTGATGGTTACATCCCAGCCCTCAGCAAGGAGGTACATAAACACTGTGGACAGAGTAAACACACTAGCAAGTTCTGGTTGTTTATGATTGTTTTTATCTTAAGTCTATCTCTAGTACGTTGGTCCTGTCACCCCTATTTGCCTGGAGGCTGGCTGAAGGCAGGGACTATGAGGACCCTTCCTCTGGACCTCCCTTAGGGATTCCTTCCATGTAGCAAGTACCAGTCTGCAGTGCTGGCTCTAGTTCTCCAGTGTAGAGTTGACTCTCTGCCTCAGGACCTTTGCACATGCTGTTCACCTGCTTGGAACCCCTTCCTCCACCTCCTCTCCTACTTTTGCTTCTCCATTCCTCTTCCAGGAAGCCCTTTCCTGCTGCTTCCTGCAGCCTAAGGGGGCCCCTCTTGCAGCTCCGCCCACTCCTGCTCTCCTTCCCTTCGGAGCGCTCCCCAGACTGCACTGTAACGGCCTGTTCATTGTTCAGTCTCCCCCGCTGGGCACCAAGCTCTGAGAAGCCAGGGATTGGATTGGGCCGTCACATCCACTTTTGTGCCACAGCCTCTAACACAGAGGATCTTGCTGAATGTTTATTGAAAGAAGTGAGGCCGTTGAGCACCAAAGTGAGGGGTGAGGTTCCAGCGCTTCAGTTTGGGAGCCCAGCTGCTGTGTCCACCTGCCCTGGGAAGAATGCCCTTAGCCATGACTCCCTCCAGCTGAGGCTGAGCCCCCAAACAGCTGTAGAGGCAGGAGTCTAGAGCCCAGTGTGGGCACCAGTGGCCACATCTGTTTTGCTCAGTGCTGAGTTCCTGACATCTGCACACAGATGCTGCATCAGAGTGTCCCACAAATGTGCCTGGAAGTTCAAATGTGTCAGCCCCCTGTCGGGAGTTGGGGGCAACCAGGAAAGGTGCTGCCCATCCTTTGTCCTTCCATGGAACTGGATGGAGGTGGTTTCAGGTGGCCTAGACTCCTGGTGGAGAGAAGTCTCCCCCCCAGCTACTGTCCCCACTGTGTGCAAATTGCTTTTAGGTGCTTTCACATCCAGTTTCTCAGTTGATCCCCCTAGCAGCCCTGAGAGGTGGGTGTTATTGGCCCATTTTACAGATGAGGAAACGGAAGTTCAGAGTGGTTAAGTCGACATGCCCCAGGTCACACAGCTGGTAAGCAGCAGGGCTAGGATCCAGTTCTTTTTCTACCATTACAGCCCCACTGTAGCTGCTCTTCCTTCCAGGCAGCTCAATGCCCTGCTTAGGAGTCAGGGAACCCCAAAGTGTGAGTCCTCAGAGCACACCCCTGTCCTTGCTTGGCCCCTGAGAGTCCGTGACCTTGGAAGGCCTGTGTCCCGACCACAGAGTGCGGGTGGGGAGGAAGTCTGGCTTTGACAAATAGCCCTGTGGTCTCAGGACGGGCAGGGCTAACTCAAGTGCAAACAGCGTATTATTATTTATTACTCATGCTGCACTGCTAATAAAATTTGAGTTTTAAAAATAATGGTGAGCAAATGAATTGGTCAATGGCCTGTGGGGAGAGGATGCCGGGATGGAGACGAGTGACAGGGGGGCTAAGCCATTGCAGGTTCCTTACTGGGCTGGGGGATGGGAGGGCTTATTTTGGGGGGCAGCTCTCCACACCTAGTCGTTTTCCTGGTCCAGTTCGAGAAGTCATTAATCTGCATGTTAAAATTTGTTGAAAGCGCATTTGCCAACGGTGGCAGCATCTCCAGGCTGAGGAGGTAGCTGTTGGCTGGGGGAATAACTCTCAAGTGTCTATTTCGGTTTTCTGTGCTTAAAATCTGTAATTTGGAAAGCCGCTTCCTGCAAGGTCCCATGCCTGCCATCCGATGCGTGCCTCCATTTCTGACACCTGAGTTATAGAGCAGGATGGGCCCTGCGGGCAGGGCAGAGACCTAAGAAGGTTGTAAGAAAAATGAAGGGACATAGAGGCTCCACGGTGCCTGGGAATTAGGAAGAGAGACAGCAGGCCCTGGGGAGTGGAGGGGACTCAGACCACGCCTCTCCCCTACGATAGACAGCACCTCTGTCCCTGTAATTCATCTGTCCTGCTGTGTCTCAGGAGCATCGCAGGCTGGAAAAAATATAATTTAAGAAAGATAAGACCTGCTACTGTGTGACTTTGAGCAACTCATTTAACCTTTTTGTGACTGAGTTTCCTCATCTATCAAATGGGGGTGATGAGACCCACTGGGCTCACTTCATAGGATCAAGGGGGAAAACAGGGCTGTGTGAGTCGAAGGGCTATATGACAGCCTTTCAGATATTTGAAGACAGTGCTCATGCTTTCCTCAAGAAATGGCTTTGCTTAAAGCTGGGCTTTTGCAGGGCTTAGAAAATGTGAGGGGGTTTGGGATTTGCGTGTCTAGGTAGTACCCGCAACATTTTTCAGATTGCATCCATCAGCAGTGATGGACGAGGAGTGGCATTGCCTCCCCTGCCCCCTCCCTTTGCCCTCCCCACCCCCACCACGGACACCAGCTCTGCAGCGCCGCCCACATCAGTGCTTTGGTGCAAGAGTCGCCAGCACCGTGGACTCAGCACTCCGCACACGTGTTCTCCAGTTCTCAGCCAGCCTTGAGGTGGGCACCAGTATTATCCCATTTTACTGGAGCAGGAAACTGAGGCTCAGAGCAGTGAGGGGCCTGCCCAAGGTCATGGTTAGACCCGAGCTCTGCCTGGCTCCTCTAGCATCCTGCTGCCTCAAGGTTCTGGTCCACGGCTGCCATGCCAAGGGTTGGGTCAGCGACCTCGGGGTGTCCCTGTGGCGTGGCTACCATCCCCCTTCCTCTCTTTTACCCCCAAATGGAGACCCTCCTCCTGCCCCATCTCCGGATGCTCTGAGCAGGAAGAAAGACTTCGATGCCCCCGGCCAGCATGTTACCTTCCAAGCACCACGGACTGCGGGGAGCCAGACGCCCAAAGGCCAAGCTGGGGCCTGGGGCTGCTCGGACTCCTGGGCTGTAGATGCAGAGATGGTTGCCTGATTCTGACTTTGGCCTCTTTGAATCCTCGATTCTCCTCCCCAGTGGCCCTGCCGCTTTCCCCAGCCCTGAGGCCAGACTCCGAGTGTTCGCGAAGGCCCACCCTTCACCCCAGCGCCTTTTGATCTGGCTGACGCACTGCCATGGGGTCTGCCGCAGGTGTGGGCACCGGGGCCTGGTGGCCCTGCAGTGTTAGCAGGGAAAGTCCAAACAGCTGGGAGGCACTGAATGCAAGGTCTTGGCAGCGGGGAGAATGGGTATTGCTTAGACATTTTGTGTAGATTAGTAATATTATACCTGTTAATTGAATATCCATTGACTGCCTGTCAGGGGTTTGATTTATTCTGTCCTTCCCCCCTGAGTCTCCGTCGACTGCTGAAATAGCTTGCTTGCTTTGTCCTCGTTTTTCTTTCTCTAATGTGGGCTGCTTCCCCGCACCCCAACCTGAGCTTCATTTCACTGGCTTCGTGATAAGCATCTTCTGTTTTCTGGCACCAACCTTGGCCTCCCTGTGGCCCTTAGTCCCTCCCAAGTGGATTCCCAAGACTCATTCCTCGACTGGAGACCCAGGACGGAGTCTGCTTGGTGCGTTTCTTTTGGGGATTTAAATGCTTTGAGATGTTCTCTGGAAAGGAGTGGAAAGGGAAGTGGCCAGGAGACCTAGGGGATGAGCCCTGGTTTTGCTGCTTCATTCATTCATTCATTCATTCAACGAGGCACTAGCTCTATGCCAGGCCCTGTGATCAGCACACAGGGGACAAATTCCTGAGTTCAGCATTCTGTAGTAGAGATGGAGAAGTGAACAACTGATACAGTGCAGCGTGATGGTCAAGGCAGGGGATCATGGGGACATTGAGAGGACACTGAAATCAGATGTGGGCAGCAGGAAAGGCTTCCTGGAGGAGGAGCAGTGCCTGCAAAACAGCTTGAGCTGCATTTCAAAGGACAAGGAGGAGTTAGCCTGGCAGAGGGCATCCCAGGCAGAGCGAGCAGCGAGTGATGGCTGGGCTCCTGGAGGGAGAGGTGGCCGAGAGGCAGGCCAGGTACTGATAATAGTTACAACCATGATACTGTATTGAGACACACTGAGAGTCGGGCAGTGTCTAAGGGCTTTCCTTGGATTATCTAGTTTAGTCCTTATAACAAACCCCACATGCAGGTGCCATTGGCACCTCCTTTAATGACTGAGGTGGCGGAGGCTGTATCCCACCTGTCCTGGTGAAGGGACCAGAGACGGGAACCTCAGGTGTCTGATTCAGGAGTGCCACCTCCTTCAGCATCTTGCTGCCTCATGGCTGTGACTGTCCCAGGGATGTTACACCAAGGGACGGGTCAGTGACCTTGGGGTGTCCTTGCTGAACCAGATTATGGAGGGTCTTACGTGTGTACTTTGAAAAGTTTTAACTTTATCCTGAAAGCAACAGAGAGCCACTGAGAAATTTTAAACAGAGGAATAGCTTGATCAGGTTTGTTTTTAGAAATAATCCCTCTAGCTGCAGTGGGGAGGGTGGGTGGAACTTGATCCAGACTGGAGGCACAGAGAGCAGCTCCTGAGCGGGGCAGTGACCCTGCGAGAAGGGCTGGGGGCTGGCTAAGGCGGGGGAATTCGGGCACAGAGGCGGGCACGGGCTCGAGAGACACGGGGCAGGCAGAATCTGCAGGACACCTAGGGGTTGATTGGATGAGACGGAGGGACGGTGGGTGAAGGCAGGTGTTTAGATGACTTAGATTTTTTTTTTAACCAAAAGTTTACAAAAATTTATTTTGTTAAAGTGCATGGATAAAGTCTCATCAAAAGTCAAATGATTACCTGTTACAGTTCCTCTTTTGGTGTTCTGAGAGTAATTTCCAATGTGTGGAGGAGGAGGGGTTTTCCCTCACAGCACCAAGCAATTCTCAGACACCAAAAGGGTGTTGAAGAATTCAGCTCAATCCTGACACCATCTACTGGGAGACAGAATCAGATTCCCCAGGTGAAGGGCTCAGTCCCACAAGACCATCTTCCACTTCAGATGCCAGCGGCAAGCCCAGGCTGCTACCTGTGCTTCTGACCCACTGGCTAAGGATGGAGGTTCCCACGACCCCCTCTAACGCAGGATGACTGACTGGCTATAAATCAGAGTTTCCCCACCACCTCCTCCTCGGGGTTGATTAATCTGCTCGAGCAACTCACAGAACTGAGGAAACATTTTTCTTCCCAGATTACCCGTTAAAGAATGTAACTCAGGAACAGCCAGATGGAAGAGGTGCAGAGGACGAGGTACCAGGAAAGGGTGAGGGTCTTCCATGCCCTCTCCAGAGGTGCCACTCTCCCCAAGTCTCCACGTGTTCACCAACCTGGCAGCTCTCCGAATCCTGTCCTTTTGGCTTCTTATGGCAGTTACATTACATAGTCATGATCGATTAAATCCTTGGCCATTGACAATTGATTCAACCTCCAGTCCCTCCCCTCTCCCGGAACCCTCTAATTATTGGTCAGATCTCCTGGCAACCAGTCCCCATCCTCAGGTGGGGTCCAAACATCACCTCATTAACATAACAAAAGATAATTTTTCACTCTCATCACTTAGGAAATTCCAGGGTTTTTAGGAGCTCTGTGCCAGAAATGGAGACATATATATTTCTTATTATAAATCCCAATATCACAGTTCCCCAATCAATAAAAATATCTTTATCATATAAAGACCTCACACTGGCGTTCCCTAAAATGAGAAAGGAATCCCTTCTAGCTGCAACATGCTGATTCTGCTGACCAGAAGACTCAGCTGTGGCACGAATCTTGAAGACCGTAAGTTGATATACCATTGACTCACTAGCATTATTCGTTGATAGCATGTTTTCCAAAACACAGACGAGATACAAGTTGAAACTAACTAAACATGATTTAATAAAAAAAAAGCATTCTGGTACTTCAGGCCCTCTAAATGTCACTGTAAGGCTTATTGGCTAACAGAATTCTTAATAGGAGTTACTCTAATAGGACAGAGTTTTTTTTGTTTTTCTGTTTTTTCCAGTTTTATTGAGATATAATTGACATACATCACTGTATTAGTTTAAGGGGTATGGCGTAATGGTTTAGCTTACATATATTATGAGATGATTACTGCAGTAACTTTAGTTAGCATCCATAATCTCATATAGATACAGTAAAAAGAGAAAGTAAAAAAAATTTTTTTTATTTCCTTAAATCCAGAGCTCTTAGGATTTAGTCTCTTGACAACTTCCCTATATATCATACAGCAGTGTTAGCTATAGTCAGCACGCTGTACGTTACACTCCCAGTACTTATTTATCTTATAACTGGAAGTTTGTACCTTTTGACCATTTTCTTCCAGTACCCCCTCCCTCTTCCCCACCTCTGGTAACCACAAATCTGATCTCCTTTTCTATAATTTTGATTTGTTTGTTTGTTTTTTAGATTCCACATATAAGTGAGATCATATAGTTTTTGCTTTTCTCTGTTTGACTTATTTCACTTAGTAACATGCCCTCAGGGTCCATCGATGTTGTCACAGATGGCAGGATTCGCCTCTGTTTTATTTTTCTTTTAATGGCTGAATAATATTCCCTTATTTATATATGCCACATCTTTTTTTTTAATTGAACTATAGTTGATTTACAATGTTGTGTTAGTTTCAGGTGTACAGCACAGTGATTCAGTTATACGTTATATATGCCACACCTTCTTTATCCATTTATCCATCGATGGACACTTAGGTTGTTTCCATGTCTTGGTTATTGTAAATAATGCTGTTATGGACATGGGGGTGCAGGTATCTCTTTGACATAGTGTTTTCATTTCCTTTGGATGTATTCCCAGAAGTGAAATTGCTGGATCATGTGGTAGTTCTATATTTAATTTTTTGAGGAACCTCCATACTGTTTTCCATAGTGGCTGCACCAATTTACAATTCCACCAGCAGTGCGCAAGGTTCCCTTTTCTCCACACCCTCTCCAGCATTTGTAATCTCAGCATCTTCATTTGGGGCAGCTGGGAGTCATTCACTAGACAGGGTGTACAGGGGAGGACTAGATTGCAGTAGAAGGTGATGGATTCAGTCCCCTTGTAGACTAGCTGATTTGAAGTGACTGAGGGACATCCACATGGAGATGTCCAGCAAGCAGCTGAGTATACACACCGAGAGCCCAGGAGAGAGGCAATGGCTGGGGATGCAGATTTTGGAACTGGGGCAAATGGGGGGCGCACGGGTTTGGATGAGCTCCCCTTGAAAGAATGTTTAGTGTGAGAAGAGAGGAAGGCTGATGATGGGGTGGTGGAGCCTGCCCACATTGAGGGCCTGAGTCCACCCACGAAAGGGACTGGAAGAAAGAGCCAGAGGTAGGACAGCCTGGAGAGAAAGGTATCACAGGAGCCCAGGTGGAAGTGGGGGGATGGTCCACAGTGCGGAACGCTGCAGAAAGGCACAGTGAGTAAGGCAAGGGCAAATCATGCTTAGGGATTTGGCGACTCAGGGGCCCTTGGGGACCTTGCAGGGAGGAGACTGGGCGGGGCACGGGAAGGAGGTGATTGCAGTAGTGGAGGAGAGTCGGGCAGGACAGGGGAGGACTTGTAATAGGTGGTCTCAGTATCCTGGCAGGAGAGGGGAGGAGAGACCAGGAGGCGTCCTGGGCAGGGGCGGAGCTTCCTGGGAAGCCCCTCCAACCTGAGGGAGACCTGAGCACGGTTTACTGTGAAGAGGGGCGGGTGACCAAATGTCCCGGATGCCTGGGACTCGAGACTAAGACCCAGGATGGTCCCAGGCAAACTGGGACGATTGGTCACCCTGGGAGAGCTTCAGTCCCGTGGTGAGCTGGTCGGTGCTGGACAAGGGGTCTTGTGGGGGAAGCCTGCTGTGCAGCGTTTGCTGATTCTCATGGTCTGAATACTCTTGCTGTGACCCACGGAAGCTACCAGCATGATGTCACTGAATCCAGAGTTGGGAAGAGGTGTCACAGCCTAGTCTGTGGGTGGTCTAGGCCAGCTCCAGCACACAGGGGGTAGGGGGTAGGGAGAGACAGAGCCCAGGAAGGGCCCCCGGGGGCAGGAGGGGCTTCCCCTCAGTGGGAACCAGAATAAGGAGGCAAGGGTGGACCAAAGGCAGGGTGGGGGCATCGGGGCCTTGCCACGGCCTTGATGGTCTCAAGGAAGGCCAGGCAAACTCGCTTTTGGAGTGTGAAGGGGGTAGGTGGTAGGGGAGAGGCTGGAGGAGTTTGGGAAAGCCTGTAGGAGAAGGGGGAGGGAGCAGACCGGGGTCCCAAGGGTCACGGAGCAGCACTGAAGGTCGGGGTGGGTGGTGGCACGTACGGTCACCACACTGTTCTGACAGCCTTGAGAAGCTGCTGAGGAGACGGGAGGGAAGAAGCTGGCCAGTTGGGGTTTGGTAGGACAGGGGTGATCGAAGGACAAGGGCGGGCTAGGAGGGCTCGGGGTTACGGTTAGCGAGGCAATCGGCCATGAATTTCAGGCCAATCAGGGCAGGGAAGACTCTGCTGGAGGGTGTGGAGCGGGTCTGGGCCTGGAGAATGAAGGGGTGAGTGACCCACTGTGTTCCGAGGCACAGGAATTTAGGGAGTGACGGGGCTCAGTAGGCAGCTGGGGAGAGAGGCGGTACAAGTTGTGCAGTCGGTGCTGGTTTGGGGAAAGATGAAACAATGGTCAGGAGTCGTGTGACCTACATTTGGGTAGATGTGTCTGTGCTGTAACTTGGCCGTACTGCGAGGGACGTGGAGAAACCCTCTTCCAGAGCAGGGAAGGATGGGACGTGGTTTCGGGAACACTGGGCTGAGTCTGGGGAGGCAGGAGAGGCGTGTGGGAGCCCAGGAGGGAAGCACCTGGTCAGGCCTGGCTTGGGAGCCCCTCCCGTCAGCCAAGCCCCTCATCCTGGCTGCAGAACTGAATGCCTAGTCCAGGAGCCCCGCTGCCACCCCAGGACCATCCAGGCTCCCTCCTTGGAACAGGGCTGGGCTTTGAGAGTCCCCCCTGCTCCCTCCTGGTGTACTTTGTCTCTGCTCTTGGGCATGTTTTAGGGACCCAGAGAAAAAGACTCTCGGCAGCTCTAGACTAATGACTTGAGGGGTTTAGTGGCCCCGGCGTCAGACAGACCCGTGTTTGAGTCCCAGTCTCATCATTTAGACGCCATGGGCCCTTGGCCAGGATGCTTAACCTCTCCGAGCCTCAGTTTTCTCATCTCTACAAGGGGGATAATAATAGCACTCACCTTATAAACCTGGGAGGATTCAAAGGGATAATCCACGTAAAGTGTTGGGCAGCGTACCCGTGTGGGTAGTTAATGTTAGCTATCATCACTGCGGCTGTGGGTCAGTTCCAGCTGTGCCGTCGGCCGGCCCTTCTAATCTGCATCTGCCTCCTCAAATTGATGGAATAGTCTTGGCGCACCATCGCCACCGCTAGAGGTAGGAATGAGACAGCCGAGGGGCCCGCATTTTCTCTGAGACCCGGGCCAAGTTCCGTGAGAAGTTAAAGGAACACCCTCTTTGCCATTCTGGTTGGCACCTTCTAGTGGCAACTGAGCGTAAGTCTCAGAGATCAGGATCCTGCGGCGAAACATCCCTGTCCTTCCCCTGTGCTCTCTGCCCCTTCCCATCTTTTCTCCTTACTACCTTCTAGTATGTTTACTTATTTGTTTTGTTGATTGTCTATCTCCCCTCACTAGAATGTAAGCTCCATGAGGGCGGGGGTTTCTGTGTTCTGTTAATTGCTCAATCCCCAGTATCTGGAATAGTCCCTGGTATACAGTTAGCATTAAATAAGTATGTATGGAATGAATGAATTAAGTGAAAGCCCCAAATAATCTGCAAACTTTTTTCTTGCTATTTTTTGTCAGCTGCCTGGCTCCTACACCCCTGTTCCAGAATCTTGCACTATTTATAAAGCCTGATCTAACCAGTTATGATATTGTGTAGTGCAGACAGCTTACTATAGGACCAGAGGGAGGGAATAAATCATTCTATCCAGGATGGGAGTGGGACATGCTTCACTGAAAAGATGACACTGAACTGGGTTTTGAAGGATGAATAGGAGTTTTCTGAGTGGGGAAGAGGAAGAAGGGGGTTCCAGACAGAGCCAATAGCATGAACAGAAGCACAGTGGTGTGAAAGTACATGGAATGTTCAGGGAATAATGAGGAGTGCCCAGATGTAAAGAATGTGAGATGTGCTGGTGGATTGAAGGAAACGAAGTGGAAATCTTGGGATGGGGTCTTGCTGATGTAAACAAACACGCCTAAGACAACAGTCGTTGCGACCCCAAACTCGGGTGCCAGGCTGCTTGGGTTCCAATTCCAGCTGTACCGCTTCCAGCTGTGTGCTTCTGTTTGGCGTAAAGTGGGGATAATGAGAGCACTCACCACACAGGGCTGAAGTGAGGATTAAACGAGTAAAACATACGAAGCACTTAGTACCTGAGCGTAGTAAGTGACGTGAACATGAACTATTCTTATTAAGGCAGGAACCCAATGAATGTGGAATGCTTTTGGTACGCATACCCACGCACATTTGCATCGCCACACATAATGAGCGGTCCTCAAGATAAGAAAGTGACGCTACAGGCCGCCTCCAATCAGCAGGCATCATTTTTATTTCTCGGTGGTAGGCGTGAGTGCACATGAATACAGTATCAGTGAGCCTGACAAGCAGCTCCTGACCACAGGGCTGCAGTTACACCTCCGTGGGCCAAAGCTAGGGATCAATCTGAGATGAGGACCAACAAAGGTAACCATAAAGTCATTCTTAGGGGAGCTGTGGAAGATTATCAACGTGATTCTAGAGACCCTGTGCCGAGAAATTGCCGGGAGGATGAGAGGTGTCAGAAGTCTGGAGACAGGCAGATGTTTTCACAAAGAAGAAAAAGGTAGATTAAAAAATATTATGAAGCAATAAGTGTTAGGCCATTTTCCTCCAACATTTTGGAAGAGTGAGTGGAGCAGATAGTTTTGGAGCGCTGGGAAAACAGAGGTGCTCACTAGGGCCAGCAGTGCTCACAAAGAACGTGCCAGGTCAGCCTCACCTTCTGTTTTTTTTTCAAAAACTTACTGAGTCTAAATGTCGTAGACACGGGGGTCTTAACTTCAGGGAGCTTTAAGCCAAGTCTGGACTGCATTTTAGGAATAAGAAGAAAATCTGTAAATGGCCCTGATGTACAGACAGGTGGATTCAAAGCTGGTTGAGTAGTTGGATCCAGAGCCTTCACTAAGAATCAAGGTGGACCCAAAGGGAACTCACCTTTGTTTGAGCTTCCATTCAGTTGCTCACTTATTTGTGTGACAGATATTAACTGAGCCCCTCCTGTAGGTCTCTAGGGCCAAGGGTGTCATCCTTGGGCTCGTCCTGGGTGACGTATCTTTGGATGTCCTAGGTGAAGAGAAAGAAGGCAGATTATTAAGTGCACGCATGCTACCAGGCTGGGAGGGAGAGGAGCTGCTCCATTGGGTGACATAATCCGTATGTAGGATGATCGATGGGCAGAACAACGGGCCAAAACCATCCCGATGGAATTAACCACGTGCAGATGAGAAGTCTCGCATCCAGATTTTTGAAAAAATCGATTACATGAACACAGAACGGGAAGGCCTGACTTGGCCTCGTTCCGGGCAGAGGACTTGGAGGTGGGGCTGACACAAGCTCCATGTGGCCCCAATGCAATCTGAGAAAAGGACGGTGTGTTGAGGTGAAGGGTGTGTTCCCCACTCCACGCCCTGATTAGATCATGGTGGGGGGCGCCCTGGGCCTGGGACCCAGTGCCTCACTCTGAGACAGGTTGATTAAAACCGCAGTGCAGCAGGTGTATATATGTCAATCCCAATCTCCCAATTCACCCCACTCCCTTTTCCCCCCTTGGTGTCCATACGTTTGTTCTCTACGTCTGTGCCTCTGTTTCTGCTTTGCAAATAGGTTCATCTGTACCATTTTTCTAGATTCCACATATATGTGTTAATATACGATATTATTTGTTTTTCTCTTTCTGACTTACTTCACTCTGTATGACAGTCTGTAGGTCGATCCACTGCTCTACCAATGACAGGGCACTCTACTCAATGCTCTGTGGTGACCTAGATGGGAAGGAAATCCAAAAAAGAGGGGATTATATGTATACATATAGCTGATTCACTTCACTGTACAGCAGAAACTAACACCACATTGTAAAGCAACTATACCCCAATAAAGACAAAACAAAACAAAACCTCAGTGTATCCGGGAGCCAGCCAGCGAGATGGCCAGGGGGCTGCAGGAAGGTGGGAAAGAAGACTCCGGGTGACTGCTTCAAACATTGGGAGGTCCGCCGTGTGGTTCAAGGAGAGAGAACCTTACTTATCTGTGTCACTGTCCCTTATTCTTTGCCCCATCTGCAGACACAGGGGACCCCTCCTTTTCTTTTCCACAGTTCCAGCATTCCCTCCTTACCTGGCTAGCAGTTTCTTTAGAAATGAGAGAATGGAAAGCAGGAGGAAGTGTGGGTTGGTGGCAGGTGGGGAACTTCTAGGTGGGGATGGCCAAATGCTTCACAGGTCCCAGCCATACAGCCAGCTTCCAAATATACTGTCACTGGCCTGAGTAAGGCTGCTGCATTGCTTTTTATTGGGCATGAAAAGAAGGCAGATGAGTGTGTACAAATGAAATGTCTGAGATCTCAGCAGAGCAGCTTGTGTACTGCCCGGGGGAGTCCCACCTGGAAACCCACAGTAAAGGGAGCTAATGCAGATGCCTCCTGGAAGTTCTCCCCAAAGCCCGAGGCAGAATTAATCATTGCTTCTCTGGTCTCCAAGCCCGCTGTACCCGCCACTATCAGCAGGCAGCTCGCAGTGCATTGTGGACGGGCTGCATCGCGGATGGGCGTTTGCAGCTCCTCCCCCGACACTGTGGAGCTGCCTGCTCCCCTTCATAGCCTCAGCCCTGGCCCCGTGCCACGCACAAAGTAGCTGCTCAATAATGAATGAGTGAATCTGCTGTAGAATAAATATGTATTCTTCTCTGTACAGGTTGGAACACATACTTGCTTGTTCTTTACGAAAACAAACCTTTGAATGAGGTTTCTTTGTTAAGGGGATGGACCCAGGGTGGAGGGCGGGGATCTATAGCTGTATATCATACAGCAAGGAAAACCACAGAGCAAGTTCATGATTTATTGCCAAGGCCAATGTTTAAATAAAAACCTGGTCTTAATTATTTAGCCCTAATAAACAAAAGTGTGTTTTGATGTCATAGCCGTGTATCACATAGATCTAACGTGGGCAGAAGTCTTCCTATCCTCTCATGATAGGAAGGAGCCTGGGTATCCGACACCACTCACAGTCTCAGAAGCCCCTCACAGCCTTCCGGACATGTGCCTGTCTCCCGGTGGCTCTGTTTTCCCAGCCAGATTTGATACCAGGCTAGTGGGGAGGAGGCGTGTTTCTGGAGATGCTGTTCCTCCTGGGAAGAAACAGTGGAGCATAGGAGTTACTGACAGGTGGGCACTTATTCTGGGAAATAGAAAGTGTCCAGGTGACACCTCCACCTCTGACGCTGTCCCCACCCCAGTCCACCACACAAGTGTCTATCTGATTACCTCCCCATGAGGTCTACGTTGTAAAAGGCCCACTCTCTCAGGACAGGCCCATCCAACCATTCCGAATCCTTGGGACTTAACATTCCAAGCAGATTTCCTTTTTCTTTCTCCGTGAGTTAGAATCAGTTTTCACATTAGTGATGAAATCGTGTGTATTGCATTAGCCATCGTCGTTGGCTTCCTTGCTGCTTGGGGCTGGGTGGGCAGACTGCCCCGGGTCTGCCCTTCTCCTCAAGTGCAGAGCTGGGCCAGGTGCTAGAGTCGCTGTTTGTCTGAGACCCGTAAACCGGCAGCTCTTCTGCTCAAGCACCTGGCTCACCCCAGAGAAGGTGAAAGTCAGAAAGAAAAAAGGGCTGAGTTTCTCCACTGGCAAGTCAAAGCAATCTAACTAAGTCTGCAGGATGATTCTTCTGATGCCAGCCGGGGCTCAGGGCTCTGACTGCATCCCAGGATGGGCTGGGGTCCTCCCAACGGAGGCATCAGAGAGAAGGCCAGTGTCCTCACTGGTCCAGAGGTCAGATGAGAGGTTTCTTCTCTCCTTACTCCCCAGGCTGGGGAACTCTGTACAAGGGCAGGAAAGCAGCGCTGGTAACGTCAAGAGCAGAGCCACGTCCAGAGCAGGTGAAAGGCGTTCAGCCCAGGTTCTAGCTGGGGGAGGGCTCCCTAAGGTCGGAAGTAGCACCTAGGGGACCGCACCCTCAGAGGAAGAATCACTCTGTGGGAGGAGAGTATAGCCCCTTTGCCAGAGTTGGGGTGGCTTCTGGGGGCCTGTGGGACAGTCCTGAGCCTAAGAGGTGTGGCAGATCATAGCGTGGAACCTTCGCATGAGTAGGGAGTATCTTAAACTCTCCGTGATAATAATCCCTTACATTTGTATCCACTTAATAACAGGTCGCCAAAGGAAGCAGTTTTGCAAACACGATCTCACGATCTCATGCTTTTCACAGCAACGCAGTGAGAGAGAGTACTATCTGTCCCTCTTCGCAAGTGGACTCCAAGGCCAGCGGTCTGTCTGGGATACACAGCTGTCCCTTGTGGCCGTCTGCTGTGAGGGAAGCTGGCCAGGGACTTAATTGGAACTATTTTGGCTTCAACAAATCTTACTTGATCTGGAGCTTAATTCGAGATGCCATCCGCAAAGTTATTATCATTACCTATGTGTTTAAAGTGGTGAAATATTTAAAGCTGTGTCAGCTTTTCCCAGCTGAACAGGGTCACCAAACGTATCATCCAGACGCCTCCACTGGCAGCCCAATGGTGGGTCTCTGCACAGGGCGTGTGAGTGGGGACCCTGACGGGGGAAGAGGCAGCCAGGTAAAGGGGAACCAACAGCTCCAACCTGCTTGGCTTCCAAAGGCCTTCTCCAGGTTGCCTGCCAAAGGCAATTTTTATTTATTTATTTTTTTCTGGCCACGTGGCCTGTGGGATCTTAGTTCCCCAACTAGGGATCAGACCTGCACCCCCTGCAGCGGAAGCTCAGAGTCTTAACCACTGGACAGCCAGGAAAGTCCCAAAGGCAATTTTTAAAGGATTGCGTTACCGTAGGGCTGTGGCTATGACTCGATCACTGGTGGAGAAGCTGGCAGCAGAAAGAGAAGGGTGGGATGGACGAGCAGAGAATGGGGTGTTTCCTGGCCGGGTGGCACCTGTGGGAATGATGGTAACCCTGGGTTTGTCGGAGGTACTTCCTGGCCTCTGGGCAGAGATCACTAAAGGTCTTGCCGGCCTAGGCAGGCGGCCGGCAAAGAGCAGGGTGGCTTTAACGCGAGCAAGTGTGTCAGGATGCTTTTAGGGAAGGGTAACCCACACCACAGGCTGCAGGGTCTGAGCACCTGTTACCAGGTTTCTTCCTGAGGATGCTCGCCCAGGGTTCATAACCTGGGCGTCATAAACATGCAGGGGTCATTGATAGGGTTCAGGGCTGGGAAGCCTCCAGAGTTGGATGCAAAGTTGTGAATCTGTGCCTTTGAGGTGTGAGGTCGATAGTATCCATCAGGTTCTCACAGAGGGCTATGGCCTCAGAAATACAAAGCACCACCTGTTCGTGTGCTGCATAAGGCCCTGGCCAGCATATTACATCACCTCCCCCCAAGCCTGGGGACCAGGCACGGGATTTAGGCGCAGCTTCCCTGAACGTGCTAGTTCACAGTTCAGGGGCTTTGCCAGTGCTGCTCTCTCTGTCTTTGCTTCCTTGCCCACCTACCAAACTCCTACTCATCCTTCAAGACCCATTTCAAGCCTTGCTAACCCCTCCCCTTTGGGCAGCGCCGACTGCCCCCTCTTTGAGCCAGCATCAAAGCTTAAACAGGTTTACTAGAGCACCTACCACTCAGTGTGTTCAAATCATTTATTCCTGTGTTTATTTCACCAGAAGACTAAGTATTTCTCGAGGGCAGGGGTGGTCCACCTTCAGTAAAATGTGTTATATTGACTTGAATAAGCCCCTTCAACCAAAATGGCCACACCAGGTAGGTATCAAGAAAAAATACCCTTTGTTTTAAGCTTGGCAATTGGAACTGTTGCAGCACTGCTGTTACGGGAAAGCTGTGTTCCTCCCCAGTGATATTTCCTTGGGTTTGGAGCGGGCTGAGTTTGGTTACCAGGGCAAGGAAGGAAGGGGGATGTCCTCTGGGTCATCAGAGCTCTGGTCTTAAGGTAGGAGAGGGGTCAGGGCCGGACATGGAGGGTTGGAGAGAGTCACCAGAGGTGTCATCAAGGAACCATGTGTGGCCTGTTTCACACGTGGCCTGAGGAGAGGACACCGTGCGGGACCTGAGGTGTTGAGCACAGCCCAGGCTCCCTTCCAGTGCCAGGTGGGGCGCCCGAGGTGCCTCCCTGGATCTTCACAACAGCCCTGTGCTGGAGATTCCTGTTTTCTCTAGTTTGTAGATGGGGAAACTGGGGCAGAGAGGTTGCACTGTTGACCTGAGGCCACACAGCTTGTCTGTGGTGGGGTCAGAACTTGGCTGCAGAGGTCCAGCTGCGAGGCAGGGCATGGCTGTCTCCCATGGCTGCGCTGGGGGACGCATCTCAGAGTCAGAGAGGCTTGAGCGAACCAGAGAGGGTCTGGGCCTGGCCTGGGGGTGGCCGGACCAGTGGCCCCTGCTTCACCTGGGGGTATAGTTCTTCAGCCACGGTTGTGAGGAGACATGGGAGTCATTTTGAAAACGGGGCCGAGAGCACTTCTGTGCGTTATGTAGTCACACCAGAAATGGAGCTCTGCTCACTCCAAACCACCTAATCTCTAGTCTTTAGAATATTCTTTTGGCTGAAACGATATTGAATTAATTTAATTGAAGGTTTTTTCCCTAAGACAATTTTTTCTTATTATAAAATGATATATGCTCATTGAAGAGAGTTTAAAAACACAGTAAGAGAGTGGGAATGGCCCATAATCCTACCGTGTATAATAATGTTAATAATCATAACTGACACGTGTTGAATGCTGTGTAGTCAGCACTATTCTAAGGACTCTAAGGCACTATTATTATTAACCCTTTTTTTTTTTTTTTTGATGGGGAGAAACAATGTCGTATTTTATTTTATTTTGCGGTACGCGGGCCTCTCACTATTGTGGCCTCTCCTGTTGCAGAGCACAGACTCCGGACGCGCAGGCTCAGCGGCCATGGCTCACGGGCCCAGCCGCTCCGCGGCATGTGGGATCTTCCCGGACCTGGGCACGAACCCGCGTCCCCTGCATTGGCAGGCGGACTCTCAACCACTGCGCCACCAGGGAAGCCCCATTATTAACCCTTTTTTATGTGTGAGGAAAACAGACTCAGGGAGGTTAAGTAACTTTGCAAAGGTTACACAGCCAGGAAATGATGAGATCTTCCTATACACATGTGACTCCAGGGCCCAGGCTCTTAATTCCCTCTTTCTTGTGTGAAATAGCAAATAGCCACGGATTTGGAAAGGGAGGAGTTGAAGCTGTTGAGTGGGTTTTGCCTACTCGAGACCTGAGAAATCATGACTATAGTGGTCAGGTGGGGACCATGAGTTTCAGGAATCTTTAGGTAACAACACCTAGCGGTTCTTTAACTTAGGCTTTGTGAAGACAGAGGAGGTACTGAGAGCCACTGAGGTGAACTCCATCCTGAGCCCTTCCCTTGGGTGAGGCTGCGTGCATACAGGGATGAGCCAGGGACAGGGTCTCCCTCCGTCCTTGGCAAGGGGAGTGGCTTTGGGCTGATCTTCCTTGGGCTCTGCTTTGTGGTCTGGTACCCACAGTGTGGCCCGGGTGCCCTCGGTTTCTCCCCTTGGTGCCCCTGTGGCCAATGGCCCAGAGTCTTTCCTTGGTCCTCATGGGTCGGTCAAGGTGTTGGCCCCAGGGCACGGCAGTCCTGAGCTTCTAAGGAGCCAGTGCGCAGAGGAGAAGGGAGGTGTTTGCAGACAGCATCTCTCACTGAAAACCACCCCTCATGTTATCGGCATGGCCATTCCTGTTCAGTTGGTGCAGCCCCAGCAGATGTGGGTTTGCTTGTGCATTTCTCAGCTCAACCATTAACCTTGAGTACCTACTGTGTCACTCCCTTTTCTGAGTCACAGATACCACCCCCTCCCAGAGTCACCTCCCCACCATGTGGCTATTAGGTGTAAGGATGGAATTTGTGGGGAGTTTCAGGCCTCCATGAACTGGGTATGGCACAGAAATATAAAGAAGACAATTCAAAATCTTGCTAGAGGAACCAAATATGACCTTGATCTCTAATCCCGCCAGATTCTGGGACCGAGCCCAGCTTCAGAACAGCGAGGGGGCCTTGGCATTGCCTGACCGTCCAGCTTAAGCCTCTTGCCTACAGAGCCCGGGGTGCCTCCCCTGGTAGCCTGCCCCTTGGGCTCTGGCTCTTTCCCTCTGTGAGCTCTTGCCTGGCGTGCCCCAGTCCCTTTGCACGGCCGTCCCATCTACTCGAAGTGCCTGCCCCCCTCGCCTCCCCACTCATCCTCAAGAGCCAGCTCAGTGGCCCTCTCCTCTGTGAAGCCTCGCCTGGAAGCCTTTCCTAGAAACAGTCCCCTCCTCTTGCCCCAGGAACACCCTGGGCTTGTGTCCACTGCGGCCTCCTTTAGCATCTGTGCTCGTTTGTTTTGACTTCTCTCTTTGAAGCTACACTGTGAGCTCCCGAGATCAGAGACCTTGCCTTGGGCATGTCTAGCTCCCAGCAGCAGTGACCACAGCAGGTGGCTGGATGGCTGGAGGGACACAGAGGGATGAATACTACAATGACATGGGGCGGGGCTCAGGCAGCATCATCATCCGAGGTGGCCAGATGCCCACACAGGCATGCAGTCTCACACACACTTTCAAGGCAGTGATCAGATAAGTGGAGAAAGAAGGTTGGAGCTGGTGAGACCAAGCGGGGAAGACTTAGCCCTGATTCTAGCCACTCAGATGTGGTTTTTGTCCCAACATGAACATGCAGTTTTTCTACCAAAATGTCTTGTGTGGGAAAACCAGAAAATCTTTCTTAGGGAGAGACCAGAAATTACAACAGCTCATCATTATTATTTTTTAATTAAAAGACAGCAACGGCCTGATATTTGGTAAATTCAGTCCCCTCCCCATGAGTCCACTAATGTGCTGAAATCGGGGTTTAATGTGCTGAATTTATTTTTTATAAGAATCTGTTCCTGAACCTGCTCGATGGAGAGAGCCTGGTTAGAGCTTTAAGAAACTTCTCGTTAGGGGGATAAATGCTCTGGGTGTGCAGGGAATCTGTAACCTACCACTGCTGGGCACCTGCCAGGGCGAGAGGGGCTGCTTGGCCTTTTGTCAGGGTGAGTCCCGAGGGTCTCCATGGAAGGGCTCACGTGACGGACAGACACTGGGGAAATGCAGGCACAGGCGTCCTGATGAAAGCCTCTGTGTGAGTCATCACCTGTTACCTGGTGCTGGAAGCATGATGCTAGCTCAGGCTGCCAGACTTCCAGGCCCACGCTCTCTCCCTTACCCTGCCCGGCACCCAGGAGCTCCCTGATGCGTGAAATACGCATCGCGCCGTGTTGTGAGCGCTGGCTGTGGCAGGCGTGTAGAAGAGGCCTCGGTACGTGGATGTCCAGGTGACCTGAATTCTGATGGGCGTGGGAGTGGACAAGGATGCGTGGAGGACACGGGAGCCGAGAATTGCACGAGGTGGAGACATGGGGCACAAAGTCCAGGGCACTGCAGGCAGAGGGATCGCTGAGCGAAGGTGGGGCCGTGTGGAGAAGGGAGGGGGTGGTCAGAGGAGGCGGCCTCGCTTGACTTGCAGGAGAGGAGGCTGGGCGTGAGCTGCCTGCTGACTGCCTTGCTGCAGGATTCAGACCAGAGAGAACGACGTGATCCCGCTGACGTTTGGGGACGAGCTCTCTGATGGCAGCGTGGAGGATGGACAGGTGTGGGCGGGAGGAGTCTTACCACCTGTGTGTGGCTCTGGGCACAGACGCCGTGGAGCAGAGGCGCGGCCCTGGGCACCTGCCTCAGCCCCAAGACCCTTTGTGTTGCATCAGCAAACTTTTTTCTTTGGGGCCAGGCCTTTTGTGTGGAAACAGCTCTAAACCAACATTCTAGGCCAGAGAAGCATCGCATATTAGAGCCACAGTAGGCCCAGAGATCACCCTCCCAGCCCCTACGTTTCGTGGACAGTACACCGAGCCCTGAGAGGCTCAGTGATTCATGGGAAGTCCCTCAGCAGGCCGGGGGCGGCAGATTTGCAGGGGAGAAAGGGCTTTGTGCATGGGAGAGCACCTCTGTAATTGGGGCACGTGTGCCCCATGGGAACCTGGAACCATACGATGCCCGTCGGACACGCTGGGGTGGGCACACAGCCCCGGCAGGCCTGGCCACCGTCTGTCATCCCAGGCAGCCATGGGACCCCGGGGGCTCTGAAGGATACTCTGTTTCTTATCAAAGAAATATGCCGCACCCCCCTCCCCGCACACACACCCCGTGGGATATTGTTAGACGGTAGTTGAGGACCAACACAGAGTCTAAGCAAGAAAGAGGGAACCCTTCATGGGGACTGCAGCAGCCCATGGTTAAAGGTCTCCATCCTTTAAAAGGACATGGGGAGGGAGAGGAAATGGGAGAGGCACAGCAAAAACACCCCCATCCCAAGCCTGGAAAGGTTACGTGCCACAGAATGCTGCTGGGCGCAGAGCAGAAGCCTGGGACCGGAACGGGCAGAGGCTGAGGAGGGTGGCTTGGGCAGCGGCTGGAGCCCAGGTGTCGAGGAGGAGCTGGGAGAGGCAGCCACTACGCATGAGGGGAGACCAGGGAAATCCGCGAGCGTCCAGAGCGCCTGGGCGCTGAGGACTGCAGCCCGACGCCAGGTCCACTCCTGGCCTCCGGGGCCCTTCGTGGCATTTGGAAAAGGCTCCCCTGGATATTGAGGTGCAAAGAGACGCAGTCTGCAACGGCTTCCGACATTTTGCTATCAATAAATTAGTTTTTATCATTTAAGCCAGTTTGAGTTGGATTTTCTGTTACTCGCAATGGATTTGGTTCCAAGTGCAATGAAAAACTATTAAAGGGTTTTGAGCTGAGGAACGCATGATCTAATTTACACGTGGAAAAAAATCACTCTGGCTGCGGGGTGAGAATGGGCAGTAGAGGGGCACGAGTGGAAGCGGGGGACCCCTCGAGAGGCCGTCGCAGCCCTTTAGATGGGAGAAGGAGTGGCTTAAACTCGGGTGGTCATAGTAGAGGGGGCAGATGTCAGCCAAGTGCTGGGGTAGCTGGTGTAGAGTCAACGAGACTGCTGTGTGTGGCCTGGAAGGATGGGAATGGTTGGGAGGAGGATGGGGCCGTTAGTGACACTGACTGGGAACAGGGCTTGAGGAGTGTTGGGTCGGTGGGTGGGATGGGTTGGAATTTCTCTTTTGAGCAGGTTCCATTGGAAATGCTGATGAGACAACTAAGCAGAGATAACAAGTCAGCAGCTGGGTATCAGTCTCTTGCCCAGACGAAAGGTCAGGATTAATTTGGGCATCATCAGTGATCAGGAAGAAAGTCAAAGTAACATAGGGAGAAAATACAGAGGCTGAGGAGAATATAGGGCTGAGGGCAGAGCCCTGAAGTTTGCCAATCTTAGAATCAGGTAGAAGTGGAGAGGCCAGCGATGGAAATGGAGAGAGAGTGGCTAGAGAGGGAGGAGCCCCGCCAGGGCATTGTGGGCCCACAGCACCCGGCAGAGAGAGGTCAGCTGTGTCCAGGGGTGCTGAGGGGGTCACACAGAGAAGAACAGAGAAGTGTCCAACATGGCGGTCATTGGTGACTGAACTAAGAAGCCAGACCGGCGTGACTGAAGAGTGAACGGGAGAAGTAGGGGAGTGATTGCAGAAGGTTCTTGGAGGTGTGCCATGACCAGGAGCAGATGTGGAGCTGTGGCTGGAGGGGAATGTGGGTTCTGAGGAGGGCATTTTATTTTTAAAGACAGGAGATGGCAGAGCATGTGAATGGTGATGGGAATGATCTAGTGGAGGGGGATACATTGATAATACAGGAAAGAGGGGGATCCCTTCCTGAATGAAAGTGAGGGGTTGGAAAACAACTGCTTTGGCCTCTGCTGGGAGCACAAGTGGAGGGACGACAGAGAAGATGAGATCAGGTGGGGGTAAGGCTGTGGATTTGGTGGTAGGAAATTAAGGGGGTTTCTGTTACCTTGTTTTCTCGGTGGACGACAAGGTAAGGCAAAGAGCTGAGAGTGCAGGGGGCAGTTGAGGAAGGAGGAGAGGCATAAAGCAGCAGTCTGAGAGCACTGGAGGGTAACTTCACCAGGGATCTGTAGGAGGATATTACGGGGCGATGCTGAGTGCCTGTTTGAAGCTTGTGGCTATAAAATTAAAGTGCGAGAAGTCAGCCTGGCTCTGCGGTCTCCTCCAGAGACGTTCGGGGGCTGAGGTGCAGGCGTGGAGAAGATAGAGAGTTGGATTCAGGTGGACTTGGGGCTCAGCCTGGGGAGTGGAAGGAGGGAGGAAGGGGCAAAGGGACTGAGGTCATTTGCAAGGGAGAGGTTATTAGGAGTAATAATTATGCGTATCCAAGAACCTCTGAGATAGAAAAGACGGTGGAAATAAAGATTTGGGGTCATCAGCCAGCGGGGAATTGGTGAAGGGTTTAGACAAGATTGCCCAGGGAGGGTGCGGCGTGAGAAGGAAGAGGGCCAGTGATCAGACCCTGGGACTCAACATTTAAGGGGTGAGTGGAGGAGCCTTGGGGGTGAATGGGAGGGAGGAATGCAGGAGAGGTGGTGTCACGGAAACCAAAGGAAGGAGGAGCAGGACAGGCCAGCCATCCTGGGAGGCGGGAATTATTCCTTTAGATGGCACTGGTGACCTAGTGGTGAAGAGGGGAGGGGGAGGGAGGGGAGACCGTGAGTGGGTTCAGAGGGATTAACAGTGTTAGAAACGAGGGAACTTGACCTGGGTCTGGAGAAATGAGAAGTGGGTTTAATTAATTTTCCAAGAGGCTACAGGGAAAGGAAGTTAGGACCTGAACTTGGGGGTTATATCTGGAACCAGAAAACAGCACTTGGCTTCCTCTGGGCCCGGAGCTGTGGGTGAGAGGACGCTCTAGGCCTGGAGACGTGGAAGGAGGCGTGAAAAGGGGTCAGGGACCAGGCTGGGGCGAGGGCTGTGTCCTGTGGAATCTGAACAAGCGAGTGAGTGTAAATTGCCTGCCCACGAGTCACTTGTGCCTGGAGGTTTCTCACTCCGTAGTAAAGCAGACAGGGCTCTCCCGATACTGGCAGAGTGGGGCTCGGGGGGAGGGGGCTGAGGAAGGTCCAGGCCTCGGTGACAAGGCCAAGCTTTCACACAGAGAAACCACTTTGGAGGGGGTGCATGCATGAGGGACACTTACATTGGGGAGAATGTTAAGGGTTTCACACCCGCCACAGTTCCTGGAGTAGTTCTGAGCTACAGGCACCCGTAAGGCTCCACGAACAAAAGAAAAGTGAATGAATATCTGACATTAAAACACCTAGGGTCGGGCCCCCAGGGGACTGGCAGAAAGGTCCGTTGATTGTGTGAGGTTCTGAGTCCAGCATGTCTTGGCGGAGACAGTTTATGCTCTAAAACAGCCCTGGATCGTCGGAGGGGCGACTCATTATTCTGCACCGTGAAAGCCTTTACGGCGGGCTCACAGCATGTCCTGCCGTCTTTTTTAGTGTCAGGGTTGCTGTCAGGTGTCAGCGCGGGACAACAGTATCTCCCAACCTTGCAGCCCCTGCATGGACTCCTGCCTTCACCTTGGTTTTGTTTTTCTCCCAGTTTCTCTTCCCCACTCCTCAAACTGGTGTGTAGCATAAAGTCACAGGGGAGGCCTGGCTTCCTCTTCCTTTCCAGTCTCCTGTGAGTGGGCTCAGATGCTTCCATGCCCCTTTCCCCTTCCTTTCAAGTGAGGGATGTCTGCTCGGCCTGAGGGTGTGGCAAGCAGACTGCAGCCACATTGCAACCGGGTGTCCCGGAAGGGTGGTCCACAGAGGTCTGCTGGATGGGGCAGGTCACGCACACTTGGGTCAGAGCCCAGGTGTCGCTGTGCTATCTCCCAGTCTTTACCATGACTCCACGCTTACCTCCTGCACATGGAGACATTTCCAGCCCCAGAAAGCCCACGTTTCTGGTGGTTTTCGCTGGCGGGGATTCTGAATGCAGAGCACAGTCAGCAGCTTCCTGCTGACTCATTAGGGCTGGGCACTCTCGTTACCGGGTGGTGAACCAGAAGCCACAGCGAGGCATGGGGCCAGATGAGGGTAGAAAGGCTTCTCTGGAGCTGACACAGCAGTCACAGGGCTGGCTTGTGTTTCTCCGATTCTGATTTGCATCGAGGTCGCTAAGAAAGCTTTCCACCTGGGTCTGTTTACCTACTCCATTCATTCGCCCAGCCAACGCTCCCAGATCTTCTCATCTGCCCTCAGTAGAATTCACGCTGGGGCTGAGGCTGCTGCCAGATGCACACAGCAGGCATCCTTCTCTCTCCTGGTCCACCTGCCTTTCCCTTCCGGGCAGTTTCTTATTTGACAAAGAGAGTTGAGAAGCACCCAGCGTCTAGGTGGTGAGGTGGGCATTGGTGGGGGGATGGGCAGACAGAAGATCTGCCCTTTACCCCTGGCCCTTTGCACCTCTGGGAAATCTCTGAGTGGCGTCAAGTCCGCAAGTCCCTTTTACCTCCATCCCCAGCTGTTCTGTTATTGTGAGAGGCCTTGGGGCTTCTTCCCACCGTCATCACTGTCGCTGGCTCTGCCCACTGAGAATCACGGCCCGGCTGTGCCCAGTAGTCTCGGAGGCCACAGAAATTGCTTTGCCTTGGATTTGACGGTTTAGGCAATGACAGTGTTTATATAGGCACTTCCCACTTATGTACAGGTTGTATTCCTAGCAGTTTGTTTATAACTTGGCTGTTGGCTACTTGAAAACAGTTTTTCTCATAGAAATACATTTTCAGGTGATGGTTAGGTTTCTCTGCCAGCACACAAAGGGCTGTTTAACTTGGATTAAAGTAAATTATCAGCTAGTTGGAAGGGGTGAGACTAGGTCAAGGTTTAAATTGAAGGGGAGATTGATGGGGAGCGGGGCTCAGCCTGGGAGAAGGAAAGGTCATTCCACTGGGTCCACATAACAACGCAGCCAGGCTGGGGCATGCATATATTCATTCATTTACGATTCCTTTCTTTATCTCCCAGCCCAGATTCAATTCTTCAACAATCCTGTTTGTTCTACCTGAAAAATAGACCCCAAATCTAGTACCTTTTCACCTTCTGCTAGTTACCATCACCCAAGACTTGGTGATGGAACTACCACCCTCTCTTCAACTCTCTGTTCCTGTTCACCCCTCTCCCCAACCCCACAGTCTGTTCTTCACATCACCACCAGAGTAAACCTTGAAAATGCGAGTCAGATCAAGTCATTTCACAAGGTTAAGGCAGAGTACATCCAGGAGGCAGCATCTACCTCCCCTCCACCCCCGACCCCAGCCAACTCCACTTCTCTCCTGCCAACTCCACAAAGAGGTGGGGATCAAGATTCCTTGGGGGCTTCCCTGGTGGCGCAGTGGTTGAGAGTCCGCCTGCCGATACAGGGGACACGGGTTCGTGCCCCGGTCCGGGAAGATCCCACATGCCGCGGAGCGCCTGGGCCCGTGAGCCATGGCCGCTGAGCCTGTGCGTCCGGAGCCTGTGCTCTGCAACGGGAGAGGCCACACAGTGAGAGGCCCGCGTACCGCAAAAAAAAGATTCCTTGGGCGCCTGCTTTCTTTGGGGATCTGCCTGGTTTTCTTTCTGCCCACCCACTCTCTCTAAAAGTCCCTAGGTTTCTGCATAAGTCCTCAATATCTGGGGCTTAACCCCTACCCTTTGATTTAGGAGGACAAACCCCGCCCCCCATCACCTACTGCGTACACACATAAGAGGACACTTTAAAAAAAGCTGTGCTCCATAGGTTCATAATTACGGTAATTCATCTTCTCTCCACTGCTCCATTAATGGTGACCTGCAGTCACACATTCCCACCCCCGTGCTAGTTTCCCACCAGTCTGCACCGGGCCTATGATTCCTCCTCAGTCGTCACTCTCCCTCCCCGCCAGTGGCACAAAGGACCCTATGCTGGGTCCCTGGCCTCCTGATGGACCGCCCCTTCCCAGTGAGAGCTGACATCCTCACTGGAGCACCCCCTCCGTCCAGAACTGCCTGCTCACAGCATTCAGGGACCAGGGCTGACTCTTCTTCTCTTGTGGCTCTAGCAGTGTGTTTCAGGGCCGTGTGTTATGACCACAGAGAATTCAGGGACTGGAAGGAGGCCTACGAGGTCATTTCCCCTCCCTGGCCTCTGCCATCAGCTAGCACCTTCCAACCATCCACCAGAGAAAGCGCCCTCTTCCCGTTGGAACTCTCTGCTCTGCACGGTGCCCTTCCATCTACCTGCCCCCTTCTTGCCGCAGGCTCTAGTTCTGCTGCCTTGGGGTAGAGAAAACAGTACCTCCTGCTGACGCAGTTCCCTGCCTCTGGCGCCGTGCTCTGCCATCACCAGCCTCTTCTCTTGACCACTTGTTTACGGCTTCCCAGCCTCTCAGGTGTCTGGGTGACGGGAGCACCCAGCCAAGACAATCTGAATTAATTTTGCAAGTAAAATTTAATCAGACGACCTATCAAGCGCTTCACTAAATCAAGACATATTACATCTCGTGTGTGCCCTGAGCCCATTCATCATGTGAGTCAGTCCCCGAAATGCCAGCCAGGCTTAGGGCAAAAAGGAAGAGCATTTTTGTCTGAAGTCAGAAGCAGTCTTCCTTGTTCCCGGATTTGCCACCTGAGAGGCCTCTCTCTGCCCTTTGGCTGGTGATAACATCAAGAAGGCATCGGTGGTGGTATCGGAGTCAGGGTCAGATGCTCCTGAAACAGTCTCTGCTTTTACTAGCTGTGCAACTCTGAGCAACTTACTTAACCCCTCTGAGCCTCGGTTTTCTTATGTGTAAAATGGGAATGATATCCCTCTTGGAGGGCTGTTATGAGGTGAAGTGAGAGAGACCTGTGTGAAGTGTCTGTATTATAGTAAATGTTCTATAAATGTTAGTGCCTTTCCCCCCATATGAAGTAAGTTAAAAACCCCATGGGTGTTTTTGGTTCAGCCGTACTGATGTAGTGGCATTTATACACAACATAAATGATAGAAAATTAACAGGCAATCAGATTATATAGAAGGAACAGTTGGATGAATTCAGTTGATTGAGGTAGACAGATTCAGGGGATATTTTAGGTTCACCATAGAAAGAAAATGGGCAGAAGTTTTCACCTTCCAGACATGGTATGGGTTTCACAGATTGGTCTGTCTTTTGTGTTGTACTTTTTGTCTTGCTCTGGCTCACTAACTGTGAGCGTTTGGTTTTACAGAGATTTCTGACATCATCAGTAAAGCCTCACCATGGTGATGGTGATGGGGCCTCATCTTTTTGCTTCGTTTAATTTTTCTGTCACTTTTCCAGGCAGCAAGTGACTAGACCCATTTAGGACTAGGCAAAGGGAAATAGAGAAACCTCCCCTATTATCTGCTGACAGTTTTGATTAGGACTCCTTCTAGAGAAGTCTGGGAGTGGTGACGCGGAGGGGTTAGCAAAGGCCCCCATGGGCTAGGTGGTGGCAATTCTGCTCTAAGCGTGGCCTCCTGGGAACTGGGAAATGAGGTCTCCGGCTTCCCAGGACTGGCTTTGGGGGAGAGGGGCACGGACTCCCTGGCTTCCCCTACCTTCTCAGTGTGAATAAGGCATGTGGGCACCAGCAGCCACAGGACTGTCATCCCTCGTTGGGTCCTTACCTGTGCTGGGCCCTTAGCAGAGAGGGCCAGACAATCTTCTTGTCCGCCAGGAGCTCCCGGTCCTGACTGGCTGTGGTACTTAATTACGGAACCAGTTACAGAATGTAACTCACTTCTTTAAGGACCAAAACTTAAAAAAAAACACATTTTGGCCACTTTAATGAACTCTTTCCATCCAAATGGACATGAACAAAGTGTGACTAAAAGTATGCATGCTGGGCTTCCCTGGTGACACAGTGGTTGGGAGTCCGCCTGCCGATGCAGGGGACGCGGGTTCGTGCCCCGGTCCGGGAAGATCCCATATGCCACGGAGCAGCTAGGCCCGTGAGCCATGGCCGCTGAGCCTGCGCGTCCGGAGCCTGTGCTCTGCAACAGGAGAGGCCACAGCGGTGAGAGGCCCACGTACCGCAAAAAAAAAAAAAAAAAAAAGTATGCGTGCTTTCTTAACCAGTGTACTCAGAACAAAATTGGTTCATTTTTTCATTACTCAGGGCTGTTATCGTAAATGTTAGCTACTACCCTGTGTGCTAAGAAGCCAGTACTCCAGAGCCTGGTGGGATAGTCTGTTTTCCCCCCACAGCGGAACTCCTTGGGTTCCTTATCCACTTTCTGCGATTTTTCTCTTTTCTCCTCCTTCGTTGGTTGTCTCTTCTTACTTTTGCCAGCTTGTCGACCTCCCTTTTCCTCTTCCCTGTTCTGCACTTGGTGGGAACAAACTCTCCTGGATTTAGGATTAGAGTGGCGGCCACGAGGGTCTCCCTTGTTTGTTCTGAGTCCTTTCCGTTTCCTTCTTTATCTCTGTAGAGTTGAGGCCCCCAGCTGGGTGGCATTACGGTACTACCTGTGTCGACGCTGCATTGTTGGCCCATGTGCCCAGTTTTCCAGATTTTCAGATCATGGTCCGCAGGCGACCTGACTTTACATTTGTTTTGCCCACAGCAGTGCTCCATGTATAGCAGGGTCCTTACACACAGGTACACATTGACTTTATCAATGAATCTACTTACTGAGATAGAGAGTTAAATTGAATAGTTAGTTCTGCTGGAAATAGAAATAGTTACTCCACTAGACAGAAAGAGAGCATTTCCATCATGTATACAAAAGAGACAGTCTGACTGTGGGTAAGAGTTAGTGAAATTGGGGTTCTGGTTGGGTGACCTTGATTCCTGCATGGCTCAGTTTCCTCATCTGAAAAATGGGATAATTATAATTATAGTGGCTACCTCGTAGGGTTGTAAGGATGAAATGAGGTCCTGGCTGTTAAAATTGCTTGGCACAATACCTGGCACATAATAAGCATTTGCTCATGTTAATAATGATAAAAAAAAAGCTTCGCTGTTTGGTTTGGTGCATCTGGTAGGGATGGTGTGAGCTTCGTGGGGGTTTGTGTAGGGGCCCTTCCTTTCTGCCCAGGATTACACGCCTCCTTTCCCCCCTCCATGTCTCTGGGAAGATCTTTATTTGGCCTCAGTGCTAGATGGATATTAATGCAGAAATGTTAGGTCTGGAGATTTCCACAGCCTTTGAATAATAGACATTTGGAAAATTAAATATTTCTGTCGAGTGTGCCATAAATCTTGGCTGTTTAGGAAGGTGAGGAATTAAAATTGCAAACCAGTGAGGGAGGGAGTCAGGCTGTCCAGCTCCCTGGTGTGTGGTCTCAGGGTGAGGGTGGGTGGAGCAGGGGCTCCAGGCAGCAGCAACTTTTTTTTTTAAACATCGTTACTTGGGGCTTCCCTGGTGGCGCAGTGGTTGAGAGTCCGCCCGCCGATGCAGGGGACACGGGTTCGTGCCCCGGTCCGGGAAGATCCCACATGCCGCCGAGCGGCTGGGCCCGTGAGCCATGGCCGCTGAGCCTGCGCGTCCGGAGCCTGTGCTCCAAAACGGGAGAGGCCACAACAGCGAGAGCGCCCCCCCCCCAAAAGAAAAAAAATCATTACTGGAGTACAATTGCTTTACAATGGTGTGTTACTTTAGCAGTAGCTTTGGAGCAGAAACAGGAGCAGACCCTGGGCTGAGGGCAGTCAGGAGAGGGCTGGTTACTGCGGGTCATCAGCTCGGCCCACTTGGAAGTTCATAAGTTTTTTTTTTTGCGGTACGTGGGCCTCTCACTGCCGTGGCCTCTCCCGTCGCAGAGCACAGGCTCCGGACGCGCAGGCCCAGCGGCCATGGCTCATGGGCCCAGCCGCTCCGCGGCATGCGGGATCTTCCCGGACCGGGGCACGAACCCGTGTCCCCTGCATCGGCAGGCGGACTCTCAACCACTGCGCCACCAGGGAAGCCCGAAGTTCGGAAGTTTTGATGGCGGCTTACCGCTCTGTGTTCTAGATCTGCATCCAGGCTGCCCCAACCGGGCTTCAAGCCCTTCTGTCTCTTCTTTGCCTCCTGTTTTAGGCTTCCTACCTGGTTTTCTTGCCTACTCACCCACCCACCGGCTAGGCAACGCCCCCCACCCCACCTCAGAGGAAGCATCAGTTCTGATAGTTCCTGGCACTGCTGGAGAGCCACTTGGGAAGCTGGGGAGCCTGTTCTGGGCATCCCCTGCCCCAGCAATGGCAAACGCTGTGAGAGGGTCTCACGCATAGAAATGGTCTCTCGGACCACACAGAGGGGGCAGCACATGTATCTCCAGGGGTCAGGAAACAGCAGACGAGGAGATCTGGGTGAAGTCTCTTTCTATAGACCTTGACCATCCCCATGGCTCCCTTTCTCCTCCCTCAAGCCCTGAGATGACCCAGAGACAGGCACCCACCTGCAGCCCCGTCTGTGCTGCTTTCTCCTGCCTCCTCACCCATGCAGGTATCCGGGTTTGACTCTCACCCATGCAGGTATCCGGGTTTGACTCTTGACAAATGATGATGGGCATGTCAGCTGGTCACCAGCTCTTTGTGACCCACTCAAAAAGGGCTACAAACAAACCCAAGCCTATCTAGGGTAGATTGGCCAGGTGGTGAGGGAACTCAGAACCATGTCATGTTCTTCCTTTCAGGCATTCATTCACTCAGCCATTGTGAGTTGGTGGCTAGAACGTGCCAGATGCGCTGCATGCCAAGGAGATACAAACAGTAAAGAGAAGAGTCTGTCTCACCTTGTGTCAAACCTTGTGCTAAATCCTTTCAACACATTAATTCATTTAACCCTAAGATCCTTAAGATATTACTATTATCCACTTAAATAAGGGAACTGTGATTCAGAGAAATTAAGTGACCTTCCCAGATGGAAGAGCTAAGAAATCTGGCTTTCAGTCACTTTGAATCACTTGCCAATAAGGCCTTGCTGAAAAGTTGAGGGAGCCAGGCCTTGCCCCCGAGAAGCTTGCAGTCTAGTTAGAGAGCAGATGAATATATTTGAGTGGGGAGCTCAGCCTAGGATGGATGGCAAGGAACCAGGGAGGGCTTCCTGGAGGAGGTGATGCCCAAGCTGAATGTAGCAGGATGTATAGGAGCCAGCTGGGGGAAGAATGGGAGGTAGGGTATCATGAGGCTGGGGGAAGAGCTTCAACAAACACACAGAAGCGAGTGAGGACTTGTGTTTGGGTCACAGCAAGCAGCTGGAACCAGGGTGCAAGGGGAGAAGCTAGGAAGTTGGCAGGAATTAAATCGTGAAGGGCCTTGTATGTCAGACTAAAGGCACCAGGAAGCCACTGCGGGGATTTATACAAAAGGGACCAGGTTGAGAGCCTCTGGTCCCCAACCCACTGGTCCACAGCCTGTTAGGAACCGGGCCGCACAGCAGGAGGTGAGCGGTGGGCGGTGGGCGAGCGAGCGAAGCTCCATCTGCCACCCCCCATCACTCCCCATCACTTGCATTACTGCCTGAAAACACCCCCTCCCCACCCCTCCACCCCCGGTCGGTCCGTGGAAAAATTGTCTTCCACGAAACCAGTCCCGGTGCCAAAAACGTTGGGGACCGCTGCTCTCGGTAGCTGAACAGAAGGCAGAAAAACCACGAGGCCACTGCAGACATCAGTGTGAAACGTGTGTGGCTTAAACTAAGGTCTGGAAGTGGACAAATCTGAAAGATTTTCTAGAAGGGAGAATTGATAGGACTCTGTGCTGATTGGACATGGGGAGTGTCATTTGTGGAGAAGGGAGGAGCCAGGTCTGGGGCACCAGGATGGGCAGCCAGTCCCCAGATATGTGCGGCCTGCCTGCTTTGTGGCAGTGGCGATCCTCACCGCGGACACAGGCCCTGTTCTGACTTCATGTGGGTGCAGTAGATGCATTATGACCACTGGGCTGTGGGATGCATGTGCCTATTGAGATGTCAGTCATGCAGGCAGGGACCCAGCTGGCCCAGCTCCCGGGAGCTGGGCTAGGGAAGTGGGCCTCCCCGCCTCGCCCTCCCCGAAGGCACAACCTCTTCTTTGTCGGTTACGAAGGAAGTTGACTTTCCGTGTATTGGACATATGGACAGTGTCTATTATTGTCCTCTTTTCCTGTGTGGCTTAAGGATTGCTTGGCCAGTAAGCACTCCTTTTGGACCTAGTTTCTCCTGGGATACCAGCACATGGCCGTTTGGAAGGCAGCTGCCCTGAAGCCCTCAGCCTAGCTTTGGGACAGGAGCTGTGAGGTCCTGGGGGTTGCTTCCAGGTTCCCCCATACTCCAGTTTCTCTGGGCTCTAGGGGACAACTTCTGGGGCCTGGGTGAACCTGGTGCCCAAGGAGAAGCTTGTAAAAGGAGATAAGGGACTCCTTATATTTTTAGGACCCTGGGAGGAAAGCAGGGTGGATGACAACCATGCCTTTCTAGAGTAAAATGGGAACTTCTGAAAACTGAGGACCAAAAGCTAGGTTCAGTCTTGGCCACGCTTAGGCCGAGGGCTGGGGGAGAGCAGCAGCAGCCCTCTTGTGGTTATGAGGGGCATGTGGGCTTTGTTCATCACGCAGCTGGCCTCCTCCCTCAGTTTAGCAGACCCCAGCATTTCTGGAACTCTGTCCTCTGGTCCTCCTCCATCCAAGGAAATCAGACGGGGCGCTCCGGATTATTTAGCTCTGAATTCCTCCCCGCCCTTCAGAAAAGCCCACCTGGTGTTCAGACAGACATGAATCCCCTTCGGCTTTCTCGCTGGCTCTTTGTGCCCGTTCTGGCACCTGCCATACCAGGGGTCAGTTTTGCTGCCCAGGCCTGCCGTGAGCACAGCTATGGTCCATTTTGACGCCCGGCTGACTCCCGGGGGGCCTGGCACATCATCCATCGCGGACTAGGTGCTCCAGGTGTGTCTCAGGTGTAATACAAGCTCCCAGAGAACCTTTCAGAGGCTGGGGGCGGGGGTGTGCGGTGTGGGCAGGATCGTAAGAGCCCGTGCAGAGTGGAAAGTTGGGGAGGGGCAGCTGATGCTCAGGAAGAACGGACTGTGGGCTTGAGGAAGGGCTCCAGGGCCTGGGCACGGATGGCGGCGGCAGCGCGCGCTGGAGCCCCCGCCTGCTCCCTCTCCCCAAGTGTGCGCTAGGCTTTCGTTACTCTGGCAACTGGCCCCACTCAGACGGCAGCAGGCAGCTGAATCCAGCCCCTTGTTACGGGGGAAAATGCTCTCATTGAAGCGCCCGAGCGGAGCTTCTGCCTTTTATTGCAACCGGCCCCACCGGCTTCCATTTGGAAACTTATTAGTGTGCGCTCGCGGCGAGAGGGCCGGGGAATCCGGGGCGCCGCCGGGGGAAGGGAGAGGCGACGGCCGCCGAATGCTAATCAGCGGGGCGAGCAGAGCCGAGGGCCGGGAAGGGGCCGCCCCGCCCCAAGCGCCCCCGCCCTAGAGTTGACCTCGGCCTGACCTGCTTTGATTCCCAGACTTTGCGCTAGGAGTGGGGTCGAAGCGCACGGATGGAAAGGGTCTTAGGACCCAGAGAGGAGGTGTCTCCTGGGGAAGGACGGGGCCGGCTCCCCACGCTGCCCTGAGGGCGCTGTAGCCCCCGTCCCTGGGCTTCCTGCCGGTGCCTGCCCACCCCGCCAGGGGAGGCCGCCCGCGCCCGGAATAATAATGCGCCCGCTCGCCCGCGCCTCCTTATTTTGTTAAAGGGCAGTGGCCCCGGCTGCCGTAGCAGGTAATTAGCTGGACAGATGGGGACCGGCGCGGAGGTAGATGTTCTCAGTGAAGACAGGCGCCCTTCTCCTTGCCTCGCTCCCTAAAGGCTCCCGAGTGGGATGACGAACGAAGCGTGGGCCTTCCGGAAGCGGGCTGCTTTGGACCCATCTCAGGACTTCGCACAAGGGCAGCTCTTTGTTTACAGTTCCTCTTTCCCTTTCCATTTCCTTTTCTCCCACCTCCTCCCCCTTTCCGGTTATCTGCTTCACCCGGCGGGGGGCGGCGGGGATGGGGCGAGGAGGAACTGCCCACCTCCCAATCCCCGATATTCTGTTGGGGACCCTTTGCCAGGGAGGCTGTCACACACATCAGGGCCTAGGCAGTGATGCTGGGGCAGGCATGGGAGGACAGACTGCGGAGCCCACGTCATCCAGCCCAGGGGGAGTGCTGTGCTGCTCTCCTGCCAGCGGGTGGAGGTACCTGGGCTGCGCCAAGCAGGGCTTTGCCTGCCGTGTCGCCATCAGCTGCTGACCTCATTAGGGCTCCTATCATGGAGGAGAGGGCCGTTAAAGGTCCCTAAGAACCTGAGCTAAGTGGCTGCAAAGATGACAGCCTCCCTGGAAACTCGCTTCCCAGTGAGCTGCTGCATCCCCTCCTCCTTCAATTAGCAGGAGGGAGCTGGACAAGTTGTTACAACTGAAGGGAGAACGATAAAAGATGGCTTTGTATTAGTGTGGCAAATTTTATTAAATCGAGAGAAAGGGTAACTGAAACATGACAGCCGTGTATGTAGTGCCTCCTGAATTTGTAATAACCCAATCTTGCTGTGAATCAGCCCTGCGTTGACAAATGGAATATACAGCATTTAACAGATCCAGTATTGTAGGAGATACAACAGAACAGCCGAATGCGGAGAGACAGGTAGGGGAAGAGGGTCTCCAACCCAGAGCAGCGCTCACTGGTTAATGAGCAGAAATACAGGGTCTGGCCTAAGGCTTTGTCTCCTTAATTACTACCTCCCCCCCCCTTTTCCCTACGTCTCAGTCTTTCCACTTATAATTCAGAGGTAATATCTGTCCACAAGAGAAAACTAGTAGCACATTAGTTGGTAGGGAATGGACAAAGCCATCTTTTCCTAAAGGGAGGAAAAGGTGAGACAGGAAATCCAGGAGAAAGAGCTGAGCTGCGTAGCTGTTCTGGGCTTGGGGAGATCTTTGGTACTCAAGCCGGAAGGAGGGTGATCGTGTGTTCACTATGCATTAACTGTGGTGCCAGTAGCTGTCATTATTTTGATGATAGAGATCTGAGCGAGGCCTGGAGAGGTTAAGTCATACATCCCAGGGTCTAGTAAATGGCAGCGTGGATCTGTACTTTGGTCCTTCAGACTCCAAAGCCTATACTTTGCCTGTTACCCTAGGCCTCAGGGTTTTTTTTTTAAGGTTTTTATTGGAGTATAATTGCTTTACAGTGGTGTGTTAGTTTCTGCTTTATAACAAAGTGAATCAGTTATACATGTACATATATCCCCATATCTCTTCCCTCTTGCATCTCCCTCCCTCCCACCCTCCCTATCCCACCCTCCTGGCTGGTCACAAAGCACCGAGCTGATCTCCCTGTGCTATGCAGCTGCTTCCCACTAGCTATCAGTTTTACATTTGCTAGTGTATATATGTCCATGTCACTCTCTCACTTCGTCCCAGCTTACACTTCCCCCTCCCCGTGTCCTCAAGTCCATTTTCTCATAGGTCTGCGTCTTTATTCCCATCTTGCCCCTACGTTCTTCATGACCATTTTTTTTTTTGGATTCCATATATATGTGTTAGTATATGGTATTTGTTCTTCCCTTTCTGACTTACTTCACTCTGTATGACAGACTCTAGGTCCATTCACCTCACTACAAATAACTCAATTTCGTTCACTTTTTATTAGGCCTCAGATTTTAGTTGACAGATGAAACGGGAAAAAATTTTTCATTTGTAGAGGCCGTTTAGTGAGGAATTATAGCCCTTGAGCAACAATCTAAGGGATTTCGAGAGATCTTCTGATCAAGGTGAGATATTATTTCCTCTGCTTTTCAGAGGGAAGTGACGGGGGCCCAGCAATGTTAAGCAACTTGTCCAGGGTGATCCAGCCAGGAAGTGACTGAGAAAGGAGACCAGACCTCACATCCCTTCTGAATAAGGCCTCGGACGTCAGATAAATCCATGCTGTATTAAAATACGGTCTACTTGAGGTAATTGCAAACTAATCTGTGGGCTAGTTGGGCCAACATATGATGTGGTTTTAGACCTACCAGAGTTGGAATCAGGAAGGTGCTTGGCATGTACATCACAAACTATTCTAACAGCATGCAAACTTGTTTTTGACTTTAGGTTCAGTTTTTTTGAAAAGACTTTATTTTTTAAGAGAAGTTTTAGGTTTACAATAAAATTGAGGAGAAGGTACAGAGATTTCCCACATACCCCCTGCTCCCACACATGTATAGTCTCCTCCGTTATCAGCACCACTACCATCAGCATCACAGAATGGTACTTGTTACCAAGGATGCACCTGCACTGACACGTCATAATTACCCATAGATCCGTGGTTTACCTAAGGGTTCACGCTTGGTGCTGTACATTAATGGGTTTGGACAAATGTATAATGACGTAAATCCGTCACTGTAGTATCATACAGAGTACTTTGCCCTAAAAATCCTCTGGGCTCTGCCTATTCATCTCTTCCCCCTCTCCAGACCTGGAAACCACTGATCTTTTTATCATCTCCATAGTTTTGCTTTCTTAGGCTCCGTTTTCTGAACGGGAGATGGTGGAGTTAAGTGGATTCATAGTTGGTTGAGCAGTCGCTGGGTTGATGTCTGTCAGCTAGGAGGGAGTTTCTAGGAGCATGTTAGCAGGACTTTGTCCTTGTTCTTACCCACTTCTATGTTTTTGGTGTGTTGATGTTGGAATTAATACTTTAAAAGCTCTCAGCAGGATGGGAGAGGGGCTGGAGAGGGGATTTCTGTGGAGGTTAGCAGAACTATGGGTGTAGAATGGACTCGTGGACACATGATTGGAAGCCTTGGGTGCCAGGGCTCCAAGAGAGGCCACAGAGTGGCCAGCTGGCCCTTCCTGAACAGAGGAAGAGGCTGATGAAGTGATGGTCTCCAGGACAGAGAGAGAAGCCCATATTCCCTTCCGAGACCCTCGCGCCTGGCCCTAGGTACCGAGTGTCACCCGATGTCAACAGGAGGAGTTTCCTGTGTAACTAGCATGTCACACTGTTGGGCTTTTCACAAGTCATCTGTCCCTTCACCTGCCACAAGGCAGGTATAAACCCAAAACATCCCATACAGATGGTTGTCTAGCCCCATAAAATCTCCAACGAAGACTTTGCAATCTCTTCAGGGGATGCGATCAAATGTTGCTCACTTCCCTGCAGTGAGGCTGGTCCTCCTGGGGTCCAGCCTGACTTCTCACTGCTGCCGCCCCTTCTCTTCTGTCCTCAGAGGAGACAGGTGTACACTGCCATCTTCCCAGTCACTCTTCCTAGATTTGAAGGCTGGTATGTAAGTCCCATCTCTCCTCTCACTCAAGTTCTTGCTGCCAAAGACGGAGCTCGGCCTTTGGAGGGTTTCACACCCCACTCAGGAGTGATTCACGCATCCCTTTCCCCATTGTGGAGAGGAAATGAGCAAAGCACTTCTGTTCAAAAACAGGAGACAAAAATATGTAATTCAACCCCAGGATCCAGTTTGGGTTTGCAAAGTGGAAAACAACACAGAGACATTTTGCAGGTTCTTTTATGTTATTCCCTCTATAATGTGTCCCAAAATATTTTCCAAGTGATTCACCTACAATCCAGTAAGAACAACGGCTGTTGCCATTTGTATGAAAGGAGCAGAGGCGCATTCGTGAGCGACTTTATTTTATTAAGGGGAAATGGCACAGGTGTTTAGAGACCGGAGGCATCAAGGTCTGTGCCCGGGGCGTCTGCAGCTCCAGGCGGGGCAGCCGGCACCACTGCAGGTAGGAGAAGAGTAGACCGACCAAGAAGCACCCCGTGGTTACCGAGGGACAGGGCTGCCCGCTGTGGAGACTTTTAACTTCAGTGGCAGTTCTCCTGCCACTCAAAGATCTCTTCATAGTCTGCTAATTAAAAAAAATTAGTATTAACAATAATAATTCACATTTGTAAGGGTTTACAATGCTGCCTTCTAGCCATCTCTATCTTGGTCCTGATTAGCACTCTAAGATTGGAACAGGTACTATAGTCCCCATTTTACAGATGAAAAAACTGAGGCTTTCAGGTGTTTACTACTTTGTCCAAGATGAAGAGGCTCCCCGTCTCTC
Source organism: Pseudorca crassidens (assembly GCF_039906515.1). Classification (NCBI taxonomy): domain Eukaryota; kingdom Metazoa; phylum Chordata; class Mammalia; order Artiodactyla; family Delphinidae; genus Pseudorca; species Pseudorca crassidens. Next base: position 97,517,779 of record NC_090304.1, read on the forward strand.
ATCCTCCCATTTCTGTATGTGGGTGTCCCCTTGTGAGTGTCAGGGATTTTGTGTGGCTTTCTGATTTGGGGGAGGAGGTGTGGGCGTCCCTAAAGGGCAGTGTCGCCGAGGGTCAGTCACTGAGAGAAGAGGAGCGTTGTTAGCCAGGAAACAGGAGTGGCCAGGAGAACCCCAGGGTGGCAGGGGAGAAGCTCTGGGCCCCACTCCTGTGAATACAGACTTGGAGGAGGCTTGGCATAGGGAAAGGTGCTGTCTCTGCATGGGCAGGCAGGGTCTAGGTCGTAAGCGTGAACTGGGAACCCCGAAGAGGGTCTGACTACCCACAAAAAGCCAGGTTCCTTGTTCCTTTCCCCTTTGTATTTCCAGGCTCTTAGAAAAGTCTTATTTAATCATTCCAGTCTCATTAGTTGTGTTTCTTGGCATGAAGGCAGCGGACCCATGTCCACAGCAAAGCATTATTTGAAAGGGGTGGTGACTGCCTCTGAGACCACCCTGCTGGTGTCAGCATAATGAGTGAGAGAGTGAGACCCCCCCAGGACAAGATGAAGCTTAGGTGACAAAGGTCAGGGGAGAAGGAGGCTGCTGCCTTGCCTCACTGGAGAGCCTCCTTCCACGGCCCTCACCAGAGGGTCAGGGTTTGAGGACTTTTAAAGCTAAATTGTGCACAACAGTGTGAGTATACTTAACACTACTGAGCTGTACACTTAAAAGTGGTTAAGATGGTAAATTTTATGTTTTGTGTATTTTACCACAATAAAAAAATGAAAAATAACTAATTGTAATAATTGCTCGTAGTTCAGAAGTCAAACAACATACAGAGTGAAGTCAGAAAGAGAAAAACAAATACCGTATGCTAACACATAGATATGGAATCTAAAAAAAGTTGGTTCTGAAGAACCTAGGGGCAGGACAGGAATAAAGATGCAGAGGTAGAGAATGGACTTGAGGACACGGGGAGGGGGAAGGGTAAGCTGGGACGAAGTGAGAGACTGGCATGGATTTATAAATACTACCAAATGTCAAACAGATAGCTAGTGGGAAGCAGCCACATAGCACAGGGAGATCAGCTCGGTGCTTTGTGACCACCCAGAGGGGTGGGACAGGGAGGGTGGGAGGGAGACGCAAGAGGGAGGGGTTATGGGGATGTATGTATATGTATAGCTGATTCACTCTGTTATACCAAAAAAAAGGGTCAAACTGTATTAAAAGGCTTATGACAATAGACAGTATTTCTCTGCACTAAACCCCCTTGTCCCACAGCCTCCCTTCCTAGAAACAATGGCTTTCGACTTTTCAGCTGTTTCTTCTGACATTTCGGTATCTCCATAGTTCTAAATTATATGTATGTATTGTTATAGTTTAATGCATTGGTTATATTGTCTATTGACTATTTATGGTAATGAGGATTTAGTCCTCTCACACTGCCTTCCTCTCTGAGTCTTACCCCTTATATAGTGTATTCAAATTTTACTTAAATCAATATTCAGGATTTACAATGTTACGCCTATTTGAATATTATTCACAACTGACCTTTATACTGTGGTTATGTTTCTTTTGTTTTTGTTTTTTTCCTGTTTTTGTTAATAACTGCCTTGTTTTGCTTAATTTTTTTGCTTTAATTTTCTTTGTGTCTACCGATAGCCTCTCAGAATAATTTTCCTCAAGGTCACTCTCATCAGGCAATCAATCAGTTCCAGTAGATTTCTCGGAAACTTTGCTCCCAGACACCTCTGTTCTGTCTTGTCTGGGGTAGCTTGTTCCCAGGCCTGCGGCTGTGTTATCCTGGCACCTCCCTCTGCTCTGATCCTGGGAATTCCCTTTGCTCTTCTGTGATTTACATTCCCTATTGCTAGGATCTTGCATCTTCTTTTTTGGCTTGCTCCATTGTTTTGTTGGAGCACATTCTCCAGGAGTTTTCTCGGGTTCGAAAGATGTGCAGTGGCCGAGGGCGTGGTGACCACAGTCTGTGGAATGGCACTGTACACTCTGGACCAGTGCCCTCCGCACCTGGTGCTCAGCAGTCCCCTCTCCCTCCTGTTTTCTGTAGCTCACATTGTCCTTTTTCTTATTCCTTCATCTTGCTGGAGGATTTTGAGTTTTAGGGAGGCCGGTTGGTGGTGGGGCCCTTGCACATGTCACACTAGTAGGTGGCAGAACTGTGACTTGGACCCAGATCCACTGGCTCAAGGATCCAGGGTCCTTGTAAGGATCCAGGCCATCACTGTCCTACAGCTTGCTTTGCCTGTCCTCCAGCTCTGCGCATGCCCCTCTCCCCTTTTAAATTAACTATATTCAATTTACCAAATTGTGTTATTTTCAGGCACAGCTTCAGATTCTTTTTCACTATAGGTTATGACAAGATATGGAATATATAGTTCCCTGAGCTATACAGTAAATCCTTGTTGTTTCCCTATTTTATATATATAGTGATGTATCTGTTAATCCCATACTCCTAATGTATCCCTCCCCCTGGCTCATGCCCCTTTGAATTGGCAGGAAGTCAGTGGAGGGATCCCCTCTCCAACAGGCCTACTAGCCTTTGCCTGAAAGAATTCAGGCCTGAATCCCGCAGGTAAAGGAGTAAAGAGCGTGGGAGAGAGAGTGAGGCTCCTCTGAAGTCCCTTGTAACTCAGTGGGTAAGAGCGTGTTGAGATGCTGAACAGAGCGGTAGGGCCTGTCTTCCTGCGGGCTGTCTCTGGGAGGACTTGCCCGGCCTGCTTTAAGGACGCTGCCTCCTCCTTCCCGGCTTCCTTCTGTCCCTCTTTCAAGCCCCGCCTAGAGCATTGCTTTTCTTGGGATGTTTCCCAGGCCGAGTGCAAGCAAGATGGCAATGCATGCCAGGAGTCTTGCATAAATAAAAATCCACGGATAACTCCCAGACCCGGCTTTAGCCATTCGTCTCAATCTTGCCTACCCACAAGACCTTTCCAGAGCTGCTAAATAGAACAAGACTGAATGATTTGTGTCTTTCCCCGTTTCATCCCCTCTGCTCCCTCCTTCTGCTTCTGATTGAGGTACAGATGAGCAATGAAGTGACCCAAGTAAGGCCATTAAATATTCTGCTACAAGAAGATGGAAAAGCAAGAGGCTTCAGTCATCCATGAATCTGGTAATGAGGCTCAAAGCCACTGAAGGTGACTATTTACTCACTCATTCATTCATTTACTCAGTAGTCTATTATTGATCTAGTAGAGTTCTAGGCATGGTAAAAGCCCAGTGTCTTGCAATTTGAGGTATTTCAACTGTATTTAAAGCAAACTGACCCCTTGTGGCTTGTAATCACCCCGAGGATGTGAATATCTGGTTGGTTTTGCCCGTTCAATATGGGGTCCTCAGGGTCCACGGTTTGGGCTGAAGGACAGGCAGTTGCTCAGAGCCAGAGCCCCATAAATGTTTGTTGTTGACGACGCTGGTGCTTGATCAATAAAGCTAATATGCCATTGTCATCAGGGAATAAATCTGTACTCATGTGTGTGAGAATTTCCCCTTGAATGTGCTGCTAAGTGTGCTCAATCCGATTCTTTATGGTTTCCAAGAGCTGGGGCATATGAAAAAGGCCTTGGCAATTTATTGCTGAGAAGTTGAGCAGAAAACAAGAAGTCACTGAATTAGTCCAGGCCTCGCTGCCCCACCCATGCCACCCCACAGCTACTGGGGACCCTGGACCCCAGCTCAGCGTCCCTCCGCTCTCGCTGGCGGGCCTTTGGTGTCCAGCTCAAATCTTGTCTCCCTGGGTGGAGGAGGAGCTGCACATGGGGATGGGAAGTCTGAACTGGAGCATGTGGGACTCAGAATGGTCATGAGCGAGTACGTAAGAGGGCAGACCAGGAAAGGAAGGAGGAGTGGGGGGACGCTGCACTGGGACTCAGCAGGCCCTGGTCCTGGCCGCCATGCACCGTTTGTGGACGGGCCTGACTTGGGAGCCAGGGAGCCACCGAGGCCCAGGGCTTGGGGCTCAGGACCCTCTCCCAGCCCCTTAGATCTGGAGGTGCCTCTCACTTTGGCTCCTCTACATCCTAGGGGCCCAGACAGAAGGCGGCTGATGGCCAGGCCTTGGGGCTCCTGCTGACTCATCCCCGCTGGCTCACAGGCTGGGAGCTGCTGCCCTGGGAGGGCCTTCCAGTCCTGAGAACATCGCCTGACAAATCCTCTCACCTCCAGGGCCAATACCAGTGCGTCCGGGATAGTCTGGGAAATACGAGATTTAGTAATTTGTGTGTCTTCTCTCCACCCTTATCATAAGCTTCTCATGAGCAAGTCCAAAACACACCCCAGCCTGTGCCAGGTGTGCAGTAGGGGCTCTGTAAATGCTGCTTGAACTGAACAGTGGGCCACACTGTGTGATTATGCCTAAATGGGCAGGGCACGGTGCTGGGAAGAGCATCTGAGACTAAGCCTCTGGGAAGGATGGACCTCTGTAGTTAGAGGTCTTCTCCCGAAGAGGGGATGATAGTAATAATAATAAGAGTAGTAGTAGAAGTAGTAGTAGTAAAATAGCAAACACTTAAGCCATGTGTGCCGGGCACCAGACCTGGTAGAACACCTTCGTACATCATCTCCTTGATTCTCACAACAGCCCTATGAGGCAGGCATTCCTATTACTTCCATTTACAGATGAGGGCATGGAGACACCTGGCTCCCTGCTATGTATTCCTCAGGTCTCAGTTTGAATTCTCTTCCTCTGGGGGAGGCTGTAACCCTCTACCTCCTTATTGCTGCATTTCTCGCTCTTCCTGGCCATTTGTTCCCTGGCTCTGTGGGCTTGTCAGGGCAGGGCTCTGCCTGTCTTGCTCATATGGAGCCCCTGGTGCCTGGCACGCAGGTGGTGTGGAGTAGACGCTCAGTGAATGTTTTTGGATGAATGAACGAACACATTCTGAGAGCATCACTTGTGGTCCATGAAGCACTCTGTCAATCAGTATTCAGGGAGGGGGGCTCTTTCCTCTGCGTCTCCGCGCAGTGCCCACTGAGTAGAGAGGTGTCCCGGAAACCAGCCCCTCTACTTAATGTGTATTTATTGAGCACCTACTATGTGCCCAGGTCTCTACTAAGTGAGAGGGAAGGAGCCCGCGACCACAAGGAGTTTCCAGTTTCTTCTGCCAAGAAACCCCTTCATTTGAATTTCTCCTAAAGCTCTCCTGTGCTTTTGGTCAATCACTCTTCCTTTGCCATCTGGGAGTTCTTGGAAGGGGCGAACAGGCGCCGTGCTCTGGAACCCTCTCGACTTCAGAGAGCCCTGCCATGCCCAGGATCGCTCAGGTAGACCAACTGAGATGATTCGATTATGTGCTTTAATGCTGGGATCTTTTGCTCCCTCCATTTGAGGACATGAGCGTTTTTGCAAATTCTGAAGACTGCAGGTTTTCCGCTCAGCCTGTGGTGGGCCGAGGACGCCTTGGTGGTGCTGGTATCTCTCCGTGTGTATCTTCTCACAACTCTCCTCCCCTCTCCCTGCCCAGCCACTGCCTTTTGCCTGATTTAATTTTCACACCTTATTCAGTGGCTCCTCCTGAAACTCATCTGCATCTCTTCCCTCTGGCCTGTGGGTCTTCCCCCCACGTTCCAAGCCTTTCTCCCGCCCTGGGGCATTTTTGCAGACAATGCAAAGGGTGTTCTGAAGGGCTTGTGCTCTTGAGAGCATGAGTGTGTGTTTGGGGCGTGTGCGTCACACACCCACCCAGGCACGACAGTGTGTACAACTCCGATTCTCGCCTCCAGCCACTCTGACCTCCTGCTGCATACCCCTGGGATGCTGGCAGAACTAGGCGTGGGCATCCAGCACATTTCACACTTTGCCTGGCGCTTCTGAACTGAGCAGCAGAGAGCTGTTGAGGAGGACCCTGAGGGGCAGCTCAGAGGTGGTCCAGGTGGCGTCCTGCTGCAGCTGGAAGATGCAGCCCCCTTTTCATTTTCTGGGAGGCGACCGTAGGAAAACAGAGTATGAATGGCCATAATTTACTGGGCTCCTGGGTAAATTTGTATTTCATTCTGATTATTGAATGTGTCTCCTAATTGCAGCTATGAAAAGGTGTAGACCCTCTTCCCCATGAAAGCCTGGTACTGGCTGATGGTTGTTTAATTAGTTGATGCCGGTGGTCGAGGGGTGAGTTTGGAATTGCAATTACAACTCCTGTTATTTCAGGGAGATTGCTGAATTAATTAGTGGGATGATAGGATTCCTCATTGTCGACATCTTCAGAATCCACAGTAGTAACTTTAAAATGGGCTGTGATAATGCGGGTTGGTAATGGATTTGTCTTCTCTCCTGGGCGAGGCTGGACTTCAGGAGGACGGAGGCCTCCTTTTTCTCTTCCCCTTCTAGGGCGCGCTGGGAGTGTGGAGAAGCAGGTGCTACTGACCTGGGGAGAGTGTTGAGTGGCCAGGGGTGGTGGAGGAAGCAGGGAGGGATCACACACCTGTGCTTAGCTTTCTCATATCCTGGCCTGGTGGAGACCAAAGGTTACATGAGACAAGAGAATAAAGAGAGAAAAGAAAGGGTCCAGCCAAGAACGTGCAGTGTTTACTTGAAGGTCGTTGAGGAGGAGCACTGCTTACAGCTCTGATGGTCATGGACAGCCCTTCTGGCCAGGGGCAAGTGGTGGTGCCTCCTGAGAAGCAGGCCCAAGTGATGACAAGGTCAAGGTCATGCAAGGGGCTCTTGGAGGTGGATGGATGGAGCCTCATGAGCCTGTGTTCCCAAGACCCCTCTGTGACCACCAGTCTGTGCTGGGCCAGTGACAATGCTGGCTGTTGTTTGGCCTGGGTGGCCTTTAGCCTCCCGCTAAAGGTCTCCCCTTAACTCCTGGTGGGCGTCCAGATTGCCTGTATTGGGGGAGGAGGGACCTGGAAGGATCCTGCTCGCTCTCCCTTAAGCTTGACCTCTCCTTCTCTTTCTCGTCATCCTTCCCCTCTCCCCAGGAGCCACCAGAAGCATCTTCACTCTGGATATAAAAGAGAAATATTGCACTTTAGCTTCAGCCAGAGAGGTGGTAATGAGAATATAGGAGAAACTGTTTATCCAGGTAGTTAATATTTGAATAATCCTGAAGGTCATGCGGCGTCTTTCTTTCACAGAGAGATTTCTCCCCTGGCCGGGGCTGTGTGCATGGAAAGTGGGGCAGGGTGCAGCTCTGTCCCGAATTCTCTGCCTTGTGGAGTTGGAGTCTGTTGGTTTCTGTAGCCTAGAGACAGAAGCAGGCGCCTGGGATGGAGGGGGCCAGGCGGGCTTCAGATAGGTGGGTAGGCTGTGGCCTGAGAGGAGAGAGGGAGGTTTGGGTCCTGTGAAGCACGTGGAATGATGGAGAGCTCTTGGTTCAGAAGGACCTTCTTACTTCCTGTTCTGAAGACAGCTGCCCAATGAAGGGTGTTGGGAGCCCCTTCCGGACACCATCTCCTGGGTGTTCATCTCCCCCTTTCCCCAACCAGCACCCCACCCTGTTTTTCCAGGGCTCGGTGTCCTCCAGGGGACAGAGGGCCTGGGGAGTTTGTCGGAAGGCAGATCATTAAGATTTAATGGGACATTTCCTGCCAGACGGGGGATTGTAAAATACAACTAATTTAGAGAGCTAGGGGATATCAGAGTCATTTTGCCTGTCGGCTAGGAAAGGCCAGACGTGAAATTATGTCAATCCCTGCCTTCGCCTCTCTAGCCCTTCCCAACCACACTACTGGGCGGCAGCTGATCTGGCCCAGAGCACCTGCTGGACAGAGCCCTTCCCCGCCGGTGACCAGGTGTGCAGCCACGGCCAACGGGTGGACTGGTATGTACTTAGCAAGGCTGAGAGCTTCATGAAGAGGGGTGATGCTGGAGCAGTGTCCAGGTGGCCACGAGCCCCTGCGTGGTGCACAGGCTTCTCGGCTCCAGCCCAGGGGACCACAGCCGCGGCCCAGACAGTCTTTTGATCTCTTGGAGTCCCTGCAGCAGGTTATCCAGAGGCTTAATCTGTCATGGTCCTGTCCTCTGGGCAGAGTGAATTCAACAGTTGAAGGAAGTGAGTTGGAAAAGGGGTGGTGGCAGTGTGCAAGTGTGTGTGTGTGTGTGTGCGCGCGCGCACGCACAGGGCAAAGAAACAGACAGAGACAAAGGGAGAGACACGGGGCAGATAGGGAGATGGGGGCAGGAGAAGGGGAGCCACAAGGCTGGGGGCAGGGAGACAGAAGGGCACCAGTTGTCTACCCGAGGGCAGGGACATTGGTTCATTAGCTGTGAGTCTGCTCTCACAGGAGACAGGAAATGAGAATATGAAGGGACAGAAGTGGGCACAGCCCAGGGGCAACAAAGGGGAGGCCCGATGTTACAACAGCAGCAGGATTCTCTGGGCTCTGGTCTGCTCCCCCACTCTTAGATTGAGGACGTGCTGAATTAATACTCCCCAAGAAGCTGGAGAGAGGATGTGTGTAGAGTTGCCCTTAGGCATGTGATGGAACCAGCTCTAGACAAGGACTCTATTCATCTAAAATTATTTAAACAGAGACTTCCCTGGCAGTCCAGTGGTTAAGACTCCACACTTCCACTGCAGGGGGCATGGGTCTGATCCCTGACTGGGGAACTAAGATCCCACATGCTGGGTGGCAAAAAAAAAAAAAACAAAACCAAAAATTAAATTATTGAAACAGCAAGTTACTTTACCAGCAAAATGGGTTTATTTGGCAACAGCCAAGAATTGCAACTCAGAATGTGCAGCCTATGGGGAACCACAGGCATGTCCAGAGAATAAAGGAAGGGAACCTAATTTTATAGGGAAAGGGGGGAGGTGGGAGGGGCTGTTCTAAATGAAAGTTCATTGGATGGAAGTAGGAGTTCAGGGCAGTGATGGCTTCTCATTGGCTGGGCTGTTGCTGAGCAAGGAGAAACTCTTCCTTTGCAGAGTAAAGTAGTTGCATCTCCTGTTTGGGAGTGCATGGTGCCTGTGGGGCATGCAGTTGACCTGAGCAGCAGGATTTGAGAGCGCCCGCTTCTGGCCTCCTGACTCCGTTTTAAATGAGGTTTCCATTTATTAATTTTCACAGGTCCAAAAGGCTCTGCCACTTACAAAATGCATGACCTCTCTGAGGTCACATAAAGATGAGGATGCTACTGCCAACCTCACAGGGTTGTCGTGGGGGTTAATGAGACAACGTGGCTAGAGCTTCTAGGACATACAGACACCTAGTAAGCCACGCCAGCCACCTTCCCTTCTCTGAAAGATGCCTAACGCAGTGTCAGACACACGCCTGGCTCTCAGTACAGCTATTTTCATCAGATTCTTAATCCGAGAAGCGCTCAGCAGCTGCCCCTCAGCCCTGGAACCTAATGTTACCATCAGGGCTCTTGGCCTCCTTAATCAGTAGAAACTGATAGGCGGCTAGACAAGAAATTCAGGCAAGGCTTTTCTGGGACTCCTGCTGCGGCAAGAGGGTGTGAGAACAAGTAACAGGTTCCCTTGCTCACTCGCTTGCTTCCACGGTGGGGAAGGTGGGACGAGCTGGTTCCTTATATGGGGTGAGCGTAGGGGTGTGTCCAGGGGTGGCTTAGGTGGTCTGCCCACCCCTTAGGTGATGCTGTGTGCAGGGGCATATGCAGTACCCTGCTTTTGCTCCTGGCTCTTCCAAAGTGGCAGTTGGCTTTGTGGTCTTTTTGTATTTTGTCCATAATTTGCCCCAGCTGTGCATGTGTGCAGTTATTTTTAGTCCCTTATAGTTTCTTTGTATTTTGTTGCTTGAGGAGACATTTGTCCAGGTGCAAGCATTGCAGCAAAGGGTTCCAGGTCCCAGCCTGTCTTACTGGGAGTGGGCAGGGCTAAGGGATGGGCTGGGCCAAGGAGGCCAGAGGATCCTGGTACTGCCCTGCTGTGTATTCCTTCCTTTCTTGCATGGCTCCAGCTTGACCCATCTCTGTAGAGCCTCAGAGAGGGTTGTTAATGCCACCAGTTCCACGGGCTGGGTTTGAGCTGTGTCACTAACCGGCTAGTGGAAGTTCCAGGTTATGTACTCCACCCAGAGTCGGGTAGGGGATCCTGCGGGCAGTGCTGTTCTTTCCTCACGTCTGAGTGACCCTCTCTACTTCAGCCCCACCGTGAGTGCCTAGGAGGGCTCAGAGACAGACTCCTCCCTGAAGATAACAGCCCAAACAGCATTAATTGAACACCCACTGTGTGCCACGACCTGTCCTGGCACTGAGGATTTACAAGTGAATAAACTCAGCATGATGGTACTCTTGTGGAGCAGGGGTGACCAGTGGTAAATAAATATTATCAGAACGCGATGCAGCACTGTTTACAATAGTCAAGACATGGAAGCAGCCTAAAGGTCCATCCACAGATGAATGGAGAAAGAAGATGTGGTACATATACACAATGGAATACTACTCAGTCATTAAAAAGCATGAAATAATGCCATTTGCAGCAACATGGATGGACCTAGAGATTGTCATACTAAGTGAAGTAAGCCAGACAGAGACAGATAAATATATGGTATCACTTATATGTGGAATCTAAACAAATGGTACAAATGAACTTATCTATAAAACAGAAATAGACTCACAGACATAGAGAACAAACTTACGGTTACCAAAGGGGAAAGGGGGGAGGGATAAATTAGGAGTTTGGGATTAACAGATATAGACTACTATATATAAAATAGATAATCAACAAGGATGTACCATATAGCACAGAGAACTCTACTCAATATCTTGTAATACTCTATAAGGGAAAAGAATCTGAAAAAAAAATACATATATATATGAAACGGAATCACTTTGCTGCACACCTGAATCTAACACAACATTGTAAATCAACTATAGTTCAATTAAAAAAAAAAAAGACAGCCCTGGGCTGGATGAGGGGTTAGGGTGCAGGATGACGAGGTGCGACGAACTAAGCGAGAGACATTTACTGACATTTACTCAGACCTGAAAGGTAAGACAGAGGTCAGGGTAGAGCCTCCAGCGCAGGGGAACTAGGCGGGAGCAGAATCCCCTAGTGGGTCATGCTTGGTGTCCTCGAGAGACAGAGGATGGCAGAGTGGCTGGCTCATGGCCGACAAAGGGGAGGGTGTGTGGGGAGGCCAGAGCGCCAGCAGGCTCTTTGGGCCTGGGAAGAATTTGGATTGCATTCTAAACAGAGATGGGAAGGCACTGGAGGAGTTTTAAGCAGGGAAGAGACATAATCTGATTTATATTTGCGAAAAGTAATTCTGACCGCTCTTTAAGAATAAATTAGAGGGGAGGAAAAGTTAAGAGGCGATGGGTAGCAGTAGGCTGGGTGAGAGCTGATGGAGGCTTGAACAGAGTGGCCCTGGCAACAGCAGATGCCTGTTGGGCACATTCCAGATATGTGTGCTGTCTTTTTTTTTTATGAAGGTACACTTTACATACAATAAAATTTGCCCTGTTTAGTGTAAAGTTCTGGGAGTTTGGACAACCGAATGTCATTGTGTGGCCACCACCACAGTCAAGATATGGAACATTGCATCACCTGCCAAACTCCCCTGTGCCCCTTGGGTCATCCGTTCCCCTGTCTTCCATCCCTGGCAATCACTGATCTTCTTTTTGTCCCATAGGTTTGCCTTTTCTACAGAGTCACATAAATGAAATCATAGGGTATATAGCAGATGGAGTCTTAGCATAATGCATTCTTCCACTTAGCATCGCGCGTTCGAGAATCATCCATGTTGCTATATATCTAAAGAGCTCACTCTCCTTTTTACAGCTAGATAGTATTCCGTTCTACGGAAATATCAGCTTCTATATTCATTCACCACTTGAAGGACATTTGGGTTGTTTTCAGTTTTGGGCAATTTCAAGTAAAGCTCAGCTGAATGTGAACATTGGCGTACACGTGTTTACGTGAACCTGTTTTCATTTCACCTGGGTAAATACAAGGAGTGGGATTGCTGGGTCATCTGCTTAGTGTATGTTTGACTTTATAAGGAACTGCCAACCCGTTTTTCAGAGTGGCTGTACCATTTTGCATTCTCACTGGCAATGTATGTGAGTTCCAGTTTCTCTGAATTCTCACCAGCATTTGATATTGTCCTTACAATTTTTTCCACTCTGATAGATATATAATGGTATCTCATTGTGGTTTTAATTTGCATTTCCCTGATGATTAAAGCTGTAAGTATCTTTTCATCTGTTTATTTTCAATCACTATATCTTCTTGGGTCATATATCTGTTTAAGTCTTTCATACATTCCTGTATTCTTGTTTGTTTGGTTTTTTGTTTTTTTTTTTTTGAATTTTGAGAGTTCCTTATATATTCTGGATACAAGTCCTTTTTCAGATATGTGATTTGCAAGAATTTTCTCCCAGTCTGTGATTTCTCTTTCCCTCTCTCTCTCTCTGTCTCTGTGTCTTTCTCACTTTCTCTCTCATTTAAATCACAAAACCAGGGGCTTCCCTGGTGGCACACTGGTTAAGAATCCGCCTGCCAATGCAAGGGACAAGGGTTCAAGCCCTGGTCCGGGAAGATCCCACATGCCACGGAGCAACTAAGCCCGTGTGCCACAACTACTGAGCCTGCGCTCTAGAGCCCACGAGCCACAACTACTGAAGCCCGCACACCTAGAGTCCGTGCATTGCAACAAGAGAAGCCACCGCAGTGAGAAGCCCGTGTACTGCAACAAAGAGTAGCCCCGGCTCGCTGCAACTAGAGAAAGCCCACGCGCAGCAACAAAGACCCAATGCAGCCCAAAATAAATAAATAAATAAATAAATAAATTAAATCACAAAACCAAGTATATTTATGAAAACAGAACCAAGACTAAAGACTAAATATATAATTTTAAAAATCAGAGACCACATCTCTGTTGTCATTCAGAGAATAGTTCCAGAAGACCGCTGCTTCTTCTTGAGATTCTTTGAGAATCCTATCTTGACGGTCTAAATTTTGTTGTTTCTGTTTTTTAAAATTGTAGTGAAATACATGTAACATAATTTTTACCATCTTAAACTTTTTAAAGTGTGCAGCACAGTAGCATTAAGTACATTCACTTTATTGCACAACCAATCTGTAGAACCCTTTTCATCTTTGAAAACTGAAATTCTGTACCAATTAAATAACAGCTCCCCATCCCCTGGCAACCACCATTCTACTTTCTGTCTTTATGAATTTGACTACTCATTAAGTAGAATCGTACGGTATTTATCCTTTTGTAACTGGCTTATTTCACTTAGCATAGTGCCCTCAAGGTTCATCCATCTTGTGGTAAGTATCAGAATTTCCTTCCTTTTCGAGGCTGAATAATATTCCATTGTGTGTGTAGACCATATTTTGTTTATCCATTCATCCGTTCATGGATACGTGGATTGCTTCCACCTTTTGGCTATTGTGAATAATGCTGCTGTAAAACTGATATCCCAAATATCTCTTTGGGACCCTGCTTTTAATCCTTTTGGATTCTTTTTATTCTGTTGACAGTGCTTTTTGAAGAGCAGAAGTTCTTAATTTTGATTTAAAAATTTCTCAATTTTTTCTTTTATGGTTTGTGCTCTTGGTATCGTATCTATGTACTCATCACCTAATCCAGGGTCACAAATAGTTTCTCCTATGTTTTCCTCTCAAAGTTCAGTTTATGATCCATTTTGAGGTATTTTTTTAATGTAGTGAGAGGTTTGAGTTAAGGTTCTGGTTTTTTTTGCTTTTTGTTTTTTTGCAAATGCATATACAGTTGTTTCAGCACCACTTATTGAAAAGATATCCTTCTTCCACTGAATTACTTTTGCATTAGATGTGGTTTTTTTAATTAAAAATTTTTTTGGTCCTAGATTTGTTGCATTTTTATTATGTGGCAGAGACTGTTTTCTTTCTTTCTTTTTTGCTATTTATCATTCTTTTGTTGTTGTTGTTGTTGATGAGGTATAGTTGATTTACAATATATGCTTCAGGTGTACAACACAGTGATTCACAGTTTTTAAAGGTCATACTCCATTTATAGTTATTATGATGTATTGGCTATATTCCCTGTGCTATACAAAGTATGCTTGTAGCTTATTTTATATGTAGTAGTTTGTACCTCTTAATCCCCTACCCCTATCTTGCCCCTCCCACTGTCCTCTCCCCACTGGTAACCATAGTTTGTTCTCTATATCTGTGAGTCTGTTTCTTTTTTGTTATGTTCATTAGTTTGTTTTATTTTTTAAAGTCCACATATAAGTGATATCATACAGTATTTGTCTTTCTCTGTCTGACTTATTTTACTAAGCATAATACCCTCCAGATCCATCCATGTGGTTGCAGATGGCAAAATTTCCTTTTTTTGTGGCTGAGTGATATTCCATTGCATATGTATATCACATCTTCTTTATCCATTCATCTGTTGATGGACACTTAGGTTGCTTCCATATCTTGGCTATTGTAAATAATGCTGCTGTGAACATTGGGGTGTGTATATCTTTTTAAATAAATGTTTTCATTTTCTTTGGGTATATACCCAGGGGTGGAATTGCTGGATCATATGGTAGTTCTAGGGCTTCCCTGGTGGCGCAGTGGTTGAGAGTCCGCCTGCCGATGCAGGGGACACGGGTTTGTGCCCCGGTCCGGGAAGATCCCACATGCCACAGAGCGGCTGGGCCCGTGAGCCATGGCCACTGAGCCTGCGCGTCCGGAGCCTGTGCTCCGCAATGGGAGAGGCCACAACAATGAGAGGCCCAAGTACCGCCAAAAAAGAAAAAAAAACATATGGTAGTTCTATTTTTAGTCTTTTGAGGAACCTCCATACTGTTTTCCACAGTGACTGCACGAATTTACATTCCCACCAACAGTGTACCAGGGTTCTTTTTTCACCGCATCCTCACCATCACTTGTTTTTTGTGGTCTTTTTGATGATAGCCATTTTGACAGGTGTGAGGTGATATCTCATTGTGATTTTGATTTGCATTTTTCTGATGATTAACAATGTTGAACATCTTTTCCATCTGTGTGTCTTCTTTGGAAAAATGGCTATTCAGGTCTTCTACCCATTTTTTAATCAGGTTGTTTAATTTTTTGATGTTGAGTAGTAAGAGCTGTTTTTATATTTTGGATATTAACTCCTTATCAGTCATATCATTTGCAAAAATGTTCTCCCATTCAGTAGGTTGTCTTTTCATTTTGTTGATGGTTTCCTTTGCTGTGCAAAAGCTTTTAAGTTTAATCAGGTCCATTTGTTTACTTTTGGTTTTGTTTCCTTTGCCTTAGGAGACAGATCCAAAAAAATATTGCTATGATTTATATCAGAATGTTCTGCCTATGTTTTCTTCTATGAGTTTTACAGTTTCTAGTCTTACATTTAGGCCTTTAATCCATTTTGAGTTTACTTTTGTATATGGTGTGAGAAAATGTTCTAATTTTATTCTTTTATAAAGAATAAAAAGCTGTCCAGTTTTCCCAGCACCACTTATTGGAGAGAGTGTCTTTTCTCCATTGTATATTCTTACCTCCTTTGCCATAGATTAATTGACCATAAGTGCATGGGTTTATTTCTGAGCTCTCTATTCTCTTCCATTGATCTATGTGTCTGTTTTTGTGCCAGTACCATATACTGTTTTGATTACTGTAGCTTTGTATTATAGTCTGAAGTTAGGGAGCATGATACCTTTAGCTCTGTTTTTCTTTCTCAAGATTGTTTTGGCTATTCAGTTTTTTTTGTGTGTTTCCATACAAATTTTAAAATTATTTCTTCTAGTTCTTTGGAAAATGTCATTGGTATTTTGATAGGGATGGCATTGAATCTGTAGATTGCCTTGGGTAGTATGGTCATTTTAACGATATTAATTCTTCCAATCCATGAACACATTATATCTTTCCATTGGTTTGTGTCATCTTCAGTTTCTTACATCAGTGTCTCATAGTTTTCTGAGTACAGGTCTTTTACCTCCTTAGGTAGGTTTATTCCTAGATATTTTATTCTTCTTGGTGCGATTGTAAATGGAATTGTTTCCTTAATTTCTCTTTCTGATAGTTCATTGCATTAGAAATGTTTTTGAGATAGGATTGACAGGACTTGTCTTTGGATGTGGAACATGAGGGAGAAGGAGGAATTAAGTGTGACTGTGAGTTTTGGCTCAATTAACTGGTTGGATCAGGGTGCCACTTTCTAAGATGGGGTACCCTTGGAGAGAACAAGTTTGGGAATTGGAAGTTTAGAGTTATATTTTGGAGGTGCCCATAGGCCTGAGAGAATTAGGCAAGGAGACAGCTGGACATATGAGTCTGAAGTTCAGGGCAGAGGTAAGGGCTGGAGACAAACATTATACAAGTCATTGGCACGTAGAAACAGACAGGTAAGCTGACACTTAAGAGTGCTATGTGCTGAATTCAGAGGTAGAGGTGTGTGTAAGGTGCAGCAGAGCCCTGGGGCAGGAGTATAGGGTGGAGCAGGCAAAGGCCTTGGAGGACATCAAGTCAGTGGGTCTTAAAGGTGAGCAGGAGTTTGCCAAGAGAAGATCTGGGGAGTGAAATTTCAGGGGAAGGATCAGAATGTGCACAGGCTTTAGGGCATGAAGTGTAGGGTGTTCAGGAAATTTCAGAGTTTGGAGCAGCTGGAGAAAAGGTGCATGGGTAGGAGGATTGATGGGAGTCTGGAAGAAGACAAGGCCAGTTCAGGCAGGGCCTTTACATAGAGAGAGCAGCTTGGACTTTCTCGTGTATATATCAGGGGAATCAGTGGCAAACTTTCTGTGAGGGAGGGGCCATCCCTTGTTCCTTCAGATGTTTATTTGAGGTAAATGACCAGGGCCACAGTGTGAATTAGAGGCCATGAAACAGGAATCAGGAAGGTCAGTGAGGAGGCACATGTTCATTTCGAGATGCGGAGTGTCTGAACTTGGCAGTGGCTGGAGGGATGGAGAGTTAGAGGTGACGTGAGACCTTCAGGATGAGTACCCTCTACTCCTAGTCTCCCCTCCCTCAGCGCCACCAGCAAGGCTGCCCTTCCTGTGACCTGTAGAGTGTGCTTGTCCCCAGGGATCCCCTGATTAGATCAAACCCCACCATTTAGGTGAATATCTCTGTGCTCCGGCCTCCCCCAAACCTGATGTGCAGTTGCTCCTGAGATCCCTGCAGCTCCTCTTCTGCCCAGGCGTGGGGGTGATGGGGATCCAGACACAGGCCTTCAGTGGACCGGCATCAGGTCTGAGCTTTCATCCGTCGGCCTAATCAGACCCCGTCTGTCCTGACAGCAGTACAGATGTGATGCTCCTTTCTCACTCTGTCTGAAATTGCTTCATAATAACAGTAGGAGTTAGAGAGGCATTATTATTGATTAAACAATTGAGGTGATTTGCCTTTACAAAACTGAAAATATAGAGGTGTCTCTTTCTGCCTCTCTATACATTATGCATGCTTCTTTATTGGAGGCAACTGCTTGTAATCAAGCTGATGTTTATGGTGGGGCTGCTTTATAATGCCAGGCTGAGATGATATAATGGGAACTGGACTGAAAAGATGCCTAATGTAACGACACTGGCAATCAGGGGTGAGAGGCCCCCCGGGGAAGGCAGCGCGGGCCAGGCAGGGGTGGTTGGAGGGAAACAACCACGCAGCCGTTTTGACATGGAAAAAAGGTTCTTAGAATGTCGCTTGTAATTTGTATTATAAGACTGTAAGGGGAGAAGAACCTGGGCTTTGGATCAGACGGCTCAAGGTTTGAATCCTAGCTCTCTGCCATTTATTGCCTGTGTCACCTGGGAGAAATTACTTCAAGTCTCTGACACCCAAAATAGGGATAATGATACCTAATGAGATGGCAGATGTGAATTGCCTAGCACAGTGTCAGACATATGTCGTTATTATTATCTTGATCGCTCCAGAAGGGGGTTCTAGGTAGGGATGGGTGTGCTAAGGTGCTTGGGCTGGGAACTTGTGTAGCAAGTCAGGAGCTCTTCAGGCCCAGCCCATTCATCCTAGACCCTGTTTGCAAGTGTCAGGGAGCAAATTTGCCACCCCAAAGTGTCTCTTTGGCATAAGGATTCATTTAGGCTTGAATATTTTTAAGGCCCAAGAGACTCAGGAAGAGTCTCGGGCCTTCCCCCGACTGCCTAACAGAATGTAGATAAAGGGCCTGTTCCGGGACAGGAGCTGTCAGCGTAGATCACTATAGCGTGAACGATAGTGTAGACGGGGGTGGGGTGGGGGGGACCCAGCAACGTCTGTTTCTTAAAATTCCTCTCTGTGTCCTACTGTCTCTGCCAAACACTTACCAAACATTTGCTTTTCCCTGTCGATGTGAATTCCCTTCCTCCCCTTTGAGGTCCCAAACCACTACCCCCAACACCCTCTTTTGTCTTTATCTGAAGACGGTATTTAAGGTGAGGGTTTCAGCCATTTTGCTGAGTCACTCAGTGTTTCTGGGTCTCTCCCAGGTATACATGTTATTAAACTTTGATTTGATTTTTCTCCTATTAATGTCTCATGTCAATTTGATTCTTAGACCAACCAGAGGAAACGTGAAGGGTAGGGGAAAATGTCTTTTCCTGAGGCTGGCCGGGCCGAGGCTCGGATGGGCAGATACGCCTAACGTTGTGGTGTCTTGGGTCTGCTGGATTACCTGTCCAGGTACTGGGAAAGTCTTCATAGGGAGGGAGGCTGCTGAGCTGCCTTTCGAATTGAGTGAGAGGAGCGGGGCCTTGTTGGACAAGGTTGCCACTGCGGAGCCACTGGCTGCATTATTAAGAGATCTTTCTCGTTCCAAACTGATACGTGTTCATTGTTCCAGCCCTGCTGGGCTCAGGGTGAAAACCGCTGTCAGTCGCTTGGCTGCCAGGATTTGCCCAACCGTATTTCTGGATTCTGTGTATGGGTCTGCATTGTGAGCTCTGGAGGACTCAGGAGGGCGGGTGGCCGGAGGTGAACAAGACACAGATGTCCAGAGCGCCTGTCTCTGCTCATGTGTGGCCTGCTCTGGAGGACACAGAATCCAGAGGGAGGAAAGAGCTTAGGTGGGTGCTCTTGGCATGCCTCCCGTCCTCGGGTTTCTCTGTGCCTGGATTTGGGGTCAGCTGCGGCAGAAGCTTCTTGGAGTAGAGCGTTCTTGGTGTTGGAGTATTACAGTGAGGTGAGTACCCTGCCAGTCGACTCCCTTTCTTACTGCCTGGCGACTAATGAGCGAGCGTGTATCTGGTACCTACTGTGCGCAAGCAGAGGCGGATAGGGATTCTGGGAGGTGGAGGCAGTAGGCATAATACAAGGTATTTACTGGCTAAACTTTCGGTTCTCGGAGTCAGGGAGTTACTATGAACGAGACTGGTTGGGAAAGCCTTACAGCAGCAGTGGGGTTTTCAGGAGGATTCAGTCAGGCGTCAGGGCCCGGGAGGCATTCCAGGAGGTCAAGGGTGTAAGCCACGGGTAAGGTTTTTGGAATAACGAGTGGAAGAGTGTGGTGTCAGGGAGCAGCGTAGGGTTCTTAACATTTCGGGCCAGGTAATTCTTTCCTGTGGGGACTGTCCTGGCATTGTACGATATTTAGCAGCGTCCCTGGTCTCTACCCACTAGATGCCAGTAGCATCCCTTCCAGTCCCCAGGTTGTGACAGCCAAACATGTCTCTAGACTTGCCAAACATCTGGGTGCAAAGTCACTCCCACTGAGAATCGCTGGCTGGCATAGCGGGTGGTGAGAGATTAGAGTGGAAAGGTTGGCTGGGCTGAGTCTGGAAGGGCGGTGGGTTTCACGTTAAGAAAATTGGGACTATACAACTCAACAACAAAAAATCAAATAACCTGATTAAGAAATGGGCAATAGACATTCCTCCAAAGATGTACAAAGGGCCAGTAGGTGAAAAGATGCTTGATATCATTCATCGTCAGAGAAATGCAAATCAAAGCCACAGTGAGATACCACCTCACACCCATTAGGATGGCTACTGTCAAAAAATAGAAACAACGAGTGTTGGCAGGGAAGTGAATTTGGAACCCTTGTTCACTGGTGGTGGGCATGTAAAATGGTACAGCCACTGTGGAAAACTGTCTGGCAGTTCTTCAAAAAGTTAAAAATAGAGCTACCATATGATCCAGAAATCCCACTTCTATGTATATATCGAAAAAAGGATTGAAAGCAGGGTCTGAAGAGATATTTGCACACCCATGTTCACGGCAGCACCGTTCATAATAGCCAAGAGATGGAAGCAACCCAAATGTCTATTGACGGATGAATGGATGAACAAAATGTGGTTTATGTATATATATACATACAATGGAATACTCTTCAACCGCAGAAAAGAAGGAGATCCTGTCATATGCTACAGCATGAATGAACCTTGAGGACATTATGCTAAGTGAAAGAAGCCAGTCACCAAAGGATAAATATTGTATGATTCCACTTATATGAGGTTTACGGTCAATCTGTATAGGTCTGTATACGGTCTATCTGTATAGATACAGAAAGTAGAATGTTGGTTGCCAGGGCCTGGGGAGAGGGGGCAAAAGGGAATTGTTTAACGAGTATAGAGTTTCAGTCTTGCAAGATGAAAAAGAAGGTTAGGACTTCATTCTGGAGATAAGGGGGAGCCTTTTATGAGCAGATGAGTCAGAGAAGCTGTGGCATCGGCAAACTCTCACAAGGAGCTTTGGTTTTTGCTTTTTAAATTGCAGTGAACTATGCACATCATAAAATTTAGCATTTTCCATGTTAACCATTTTTAAGCGTGCTGTTCAACAGCGTTAAGTGTATTCACATGCTGTGGTGTGATCACCACCATCCATCTCTGGAACGTTTTCGACTTCCCAAATGGAAACTCTGTATCCATTAAATACTAACTCCCCATACCCTCCACCCCCAGCCCCTTGGGGACTATTTCTGCTTTCTGTCTCTGTGAATGTGACTACTCTAACTGCCTCATGTAGGTGTAATCATACTGTATTTGTCCTTTTGTGTCTGGCTTATTTCACTTAGCATAATGTCTTAAGCTCCTTCCATCTTCTTTTTTAACTTTATTTTAAAATTTTATTGATTTATTTTTTAGCCTCCCCATATAGTTTAATTTTTATTTTTTATTGAAGTATAGTTAATTTACAAAGTGTGATAGTTTCTGGTGTACAGCAAAGTGATTCATTTATATATAAATACAATATATACGTATTTGTATCTATGTATATAAATATATTCTTTTTCAGATTCTTTTCCATTATAGTTTCTTATAAGATATCGAATATAGTTCACTGTGCTATAGAGTAGGACCTTGTTGTTTATCTATTTTATGTATAGTAGTTTGTATCTGCTAATCCCAAACTCCTAATTTATCCTCCCGCACTTTCCCCTTTGGTAACCATAAGTTTGTTTTCTATGTCTGAGAGTCTGTTTCTGTTTCATAAATAAGTTCATTTGTATCATTTTTTAGATTCCACATATAAGTGATATCATAAGATATTTGTCTTTGTCTGACTTACTTCACTTAGTATGATGTTCTCTAGGTCCATCCATGTTGCTGCAAATGGCATGATTTCATTCTGTTTTACGGCTGAGTAGTATTCCATTGTGTGTGTGTTGTGGGGGTGGGCACATATGCTTTACCCATTCATCTGTCAGTGGACATTTAGTTTCCTTTCATGCCTTGGCTATTGTAAATAGTGCTGCTGTGAACATTGGGGTGCATGTATTTTTTCGAATTATAGTTTTCTGTGGTTGTATGCCCAGGAGTGAGGAACCTCCATACTGTTCTCCATAGTGGCTGTATCAATTTACATTCCCACCAACAGTGTAGGAGGGTTCCCTTTTCTCCACACCCTCTCCAGCATTTATTATTTGTAGACTTTTTGATGATGGCCATTCTGACTGGTGTGAGGTGGTGCCTCATTGTAGTTTTGATTTACATTTCTCTAATAATTAGCGATGTTGAACATCTTTTCATGTGCCTATTGGCCATCTGGATGTCTTCTTTGGAGAAATTTCTACTTAGGTCTTCTGTCCATTTTTTGATTGGGTTGTTTGTGTTCTTGTTGTTGTTATTGAGCTGTATCAGCTGTTTGTGTATTTTGGAAATTAATCCCCTGTTGGTTGCATCATTTACAAATATTTTCTCCCAGTCCCCTGGTTGTCTTTTTGTTTTGTTTATGGTTTCTTTTGCTGTGCAAAAACTTATAAGGTTAATTAGGTCCCATTTATTTATTTTTGCTTTTAGTTCTATTGCCTTGGGAGACTGACCTAAGAAAACATTGGTAGGATTTATGTCAGGGAATGTTTTGCCGATGTTCTCTTCGAGGAGTTTTATGGAGTCATTGTCTTATATTTAAGTCTTTAAGCCATTTTGAGTTTATTTTTGTGTATGGTGTGGGGGTGTGTTCTGAATTCATTGATTTACATGCAGCTGTCCAGCTTTCCCAATACCACTTGCTGAAGAGACTGTCTTTGCTCCATTGTATATTCTTGCCTCTTTTCTTGATGATTAATTGACCATAGGTGTGTGGGTTTATTTCTGGGCTGTCTATTCTGGTCCATTGATTGATTTGTCTGTTTTTGTGCCAGTATCATGCTGTTTTGATTACTATAGCTTTGTAGTATTGTCTGAAGTCTGGGAGGGTTGTGCCTCCAGCTTTTTTTTCCACTCAGGATTGCTTTAGCAATTCTGGGTATTTTGTGGTTCCATATCAATTTCAGGATTATTTGTTGCTCCCTCCTTCTGAAGGCTGAATAATATTCCATTGTATGTGGATGTATGTATATATGTATATACCACATTTTGTTTATCCATTCACCTATCGATTGCATTTGGTCATCAGGAACTTTTGCTTGGAATGGAACTACCTTCTCTGCCAAGGGTCAAAAAAGTCAGATGCAGTGTGGGGCCCAGCTGGCTGGTAACATAAAGGCACCAAGTAGGCCAAGCTGAAGGCAGTTGTTTTTTTGTTTTGTTTTTTTTTTAAATTATTTATTTATTTGGCTGCTCCGGGTCTTAGTTGCAGCACACAGGATCTTCACCACTGCGTGTGGTATCTTCGTTACGGCATGCGGGATCTTTAGTTGCGGAATGCGAACTCTTAGTTGTGGCATGTGGGATCTAATTCCCTGACCAGGTATTGAACCCAAGCCCCCTGAGTTGGGAGCATGGAGTCTTAGCCACTGGACCACCAGGGAAGTCCCTGAAGACACTAGTTGTTAAAACAGCTTGTGTTGGGCCCAAGAATGACCCCTACCTATTATACTATCTCAGTGGTTCTCAAACTTTACCAGGTACCCACATCACCTGGAGGGCTTGTGAAACACAGATTGCTGGGTCCCCAGCATTGCTCCCCAGCATTTCTGATTCAGTAGGGGCCCAAGAATTTGCATTTCTAGCAAGTTCCTGGGTGATGCCAATATTGCTGGTCTGGGGACCACACTTTGGGAAACACTGATCTAAATTTAACTCATTGCCCAGGCTTATCGAAACAGTCTACAGGCTGTAGGTATGCAGTGCCTGGCCTCTTCCTAGCAGAGGTCAAAGTCCTACCTTGGGCACCATCTAAATAGTAAAGACCTTTCTAGGAGGGCTCAGCAGGTTGGAGAGCAAGCTTTGGGTCCAAGGTAAAGTCTCAGGAACTCCTCCTGGCTCAGCCCTAGGAGCTTCCTCACTACTGGCTCTCCGTGTCTCATGCTGCCAGTCAAGCTTTAGAATTAGATGCAGCTGCTGCAGAAGGACGGGGCTCAGAAGGTTTGAAAAATGCACAAAGACTTTGAGCCTAATACAGTTTGCTTTGGGAGCACTCCCTGTTTGCACTCCCTGGCTCACAGGGGGACCTCGGAAAACAAAACATGACCTTCCCCACAGAGGGTCCCCCAGGGCGTCTCACTAGCCTCCCACCCCTCTGCCCACTCTGCCCCTCATTAGCAATAACAACCATCCTTAGCAGGGCAGAGTGCTTTTGTTTCTTTTAATATATATTTAAAAGGTATTGATGGCCAAAAAGGCCGGAGGGAGGCACACACAACCCTGCTCGGTCTGCTGGCATTTTCACATGGAAAGGCTTTTCTCTCCATCACTTCTGGAGACCAGAGCGGGAAGGAGCCTCAAAGGTTATTCTACCCAAACCCCTGTGGCCAGAGAGGGAGGTAAGGGTTGCAGGGTCACATGGCAAAGGAGGGGCGGAGTCAGCTGTGGACTCTGCTCTTTCTGACTGATGTATCCTGCTGATTCAAGGAAATAACCTATCTCAAAAGTCAAGGTCTGGGCCTGGGAGGTCTCAATGCCTTTTTTATCCATGAAGGATTAATTCCCATTGGCTTTTTCTTCTTTCTCCTGAGTGTTTCAGCCCCTCCCCAGCAGCTGTCACTTACCCCTGCCTCTGCTTCCTTTCAGCTGGCACTAGGAGGCCCCTCCCCACACCCTGGTTTCTCAGTTCATCCTGATTGGGTGGCACATTTCCTCATAGCCTCCGGCTTTGTCTTCCCCAGAGAAATAGAATGAAATCGGGCAGGCTCTGCTTTCCTGCCCAGAAGGAACCCTTGACCGTGCAGATCAGCCTGGTGGCCTGCGGTCCGCGGCTCCAGGTGAAACTTTAGTGATGAGTCCCTGCTCGCTGATGTCCAGGTGCTCCCTTCTGCTGGCCTGCTGCCTCCCTCATACTGTATTTCTAGGCTGCGCACAGTGCCTCACATGTAATTGGCACTCGATTCAGTTGAGTCAGGGGATGCGTGAATATACTTTACTGACCTCCTGATCTGGACTCAGGCCACTTCTTGGGAACCCCAAGGCTGACCATATGGTGATACAGGCACGACTCAGTGACCCATGTCAGTGGGATCTGATGGCACTTTGGAGGCAGCCTCTGCCACGGGGTCCCTTCCCCCAGGCCCCACGTAGCCTTTCATTTGTGGAGTCCTTACTGATGCCAGGCACCGCGCTAAGTGATTTACCCACGTTGTGGATTCTCCCAGCAACCCCTGGGTTGGGTATCACTATCTCTCTTTTAAAGGTGGGTTAAATGAAGATGTCGAGAGGTTAGGGATGATGTGACTTAACTAATCCTCAGCTCCCTCCCTTCCCTGGGTTCCTCTAGGCTGACCCTAAGGCCAAGAGACACAATTGTGATGGTTATTGTTCAGTGGTTAACTCACAGGAGATCTGGCTTCTTCACCGGCTTCCTTCTCGACTGGAGGGGTAAACTGAGGCCAGTCACCATACTGGGAGATCGGCCACATCTGTCTCCCCTTCTCCCGTCCTCCCAAAGTCTGGCAGGTGGGCCTGGGTCTGGCTGTGCCACTGGTCAGCAGGGGAGCTGGTGCCTTGGGGGGCATCATCCGTCCGTGGCCACCTTCTCTCTGAGTAACTTGATTACCTTTTCATGCCCTACCTCTTGATATCTGCTCATCGTAGCCATAGTGCTAATCATGGCAGGAGTTTAACTGAAAAGCGTGTTGGCGGGGTTCCCCGTGGATGCACTCAGTGTGCACCCCAGCTTCCTTCTGCCTCCTTCCCTCTCCCTGCCTCTCCCCGCTCCTTCTTACTGGAGTTCCCCTGATCGGGACTGTCACAACAGCTTTCTCCTCTCTCTATCTTTGTCCCAGGTGGCTCTGGATTGATGCTCACAGACAAACATTTCGGTTGTAAGCGGTGGCGTGCTGTTGCTTCCATCGTGAGACGTTGCAGACTGTTTTAGGCCTGCTCTGCTAGCATCCCCCCTCCCTTCTGTATTCGCATCCGCCCAGGAGCTCTCGTTCTCATCCAATGAGTCAGGGGAGAGATCTTGGAAGAGTCATTAATTTGAGCAGATGTGTGTCAATGTCCTAGGAAATAAAAGATGTCAGTACAAACCACCTGTGCTTGCTCTTGGCCACAAAGCTCAGAATGCAAGTGGCCCTCCCTTTAGGAAAACCTCTAGGCCCAGACTGTTTGCGTTACAAAAAGTCACTTGACAGAAGGATTTGCTGCTGGGTGCCTTAAAATGGGAGCTCCTTTGGTTTATTTAAGCAGTTTACAGGCCATTAAGTACTAGACAGAGGGACTTTAGGGACAGGAAAACTTTATGTTCAAGCTTAAGAACCAGTGCCAATTACAGATCCTTCGGAAATGAAGATGAAGCATCCCGGAAATTGTATATAAGCTGGTAGGGAAATGCGGGCTGACTCACCAAAACAGGACCGCACTCACCCTTTCAGAGATGCTCGCCAGAGACCCCCATAGAAATGTACCAGTTTCTCTTTAATGATGAGCCCTGACAACGGGAACTAAGCTTTCTGCACTGTTTTCCCAATTGATCCTTGTTCCGCTCAGCCCTGTGTTCCCTTAGGCTGGGTGGAGATTGCCTAACTGAAAATAGGAGTTCAAGACAATGGCCTTTTAAGATTTTTTCTCTTTTTCTCTAGTAGACTCACTTTTCACTCTGCAGGGTGCCTATTTCTTCCCTTCTCTTCCTTTAGATCTCCCACCTCCCCTCCCACACCTCAGCCTGAGCTCGGCATCTCACTTCAGACTTCACCTAGGTATGGGAGGAGACAGAGGCATCAGACTGGAGCCCCCTCATCCTTCCAGCCCCTAAGGCTGCGAGCCTACTGCAGCTGTGCTCGGGTTCATCCCTCCTGAAACTCCGAGGCCCGGTCCTTCCACCTGCGCTCTGGCTCCCAGCCTCTCACCTTCTCAGAGACCTCACCTGGGATCTTTCCAGCAGTGTCCGGACCTGCTCTCTTATCTGTCATCTTTGAAAAAGCTACAAGCTGCCTGCGATCGTACCTTGTCTTTCAACTCCTGCGCCATCTCTGCTCCCTTTCACAGCCAAACAACTCAGAAGTCCTGTCGGCACACACCGCCTCCACTGTCCACCCCAGTCACCCTCCCGCCCACTTCAATCTGGCGTCCTTCCCCACCACCCCACTTCACAGCTCCTGGAGGTCGCCGGTAGCTTCCGTGTTGCCCACTCCCACGTACACTTTGCTGTCCTCATCTTGGCTTCTCAGCAGCATTCCACACCCTCTCCTGCTCGGAAACCCTTTCTCTAGGCTCCGAAGGCTGTGCTTCTCTGGATCCCCACACCCCCCTTTCCGTTTATTCCTCCTTTTCTCTTGTCTAAACATTGGATGTCCACGTCTTGATCCTTGGCCTGTTTCTCCATCTGTACACCCTCGCTAGGTGAACTCACCTGTTACCAAGCTTAAATACCATCTATATAGTGATAACTTCCAAATTCCTCTCTTGAGCTCAGGTAGGTCCTGCCATTCTATCTATCTACTTGAATTTTTCATTTGAATGTTCTACAGATATCCCAAACATGTAAAAAGAAACCAAACTCTTGATTTCTTTTCTCAAATCTGTTTCTCCCTACATCTTCCCCCATCTCAGTGAATGGCGCCCATGTCCTCCAATTTGCAAGGCCAGAAATGTGGGAGTCCTCCCTGATTTCTCCTTCCTCTCACCTTCTACAGCCCATATCCCACCAAGTTTGGCTGGTTTACATCCAACATGTGTCTCAGATGTACACCCTTCTCTCCATCTGCCCTGCCACCCTTCAGTCCAGGCCACCGTCATCTCTTTCCTGACCTAGGACCATAGCCTCCTAATTGGTCTCTTTACTGCCGCTCTTGCTTCCAGTCCTTCACCCAGCACAGCATTTCAAAAACATAAATTGTCGCATGTTATTCCTCTGCTTAAACCCTGCAGTGGTTATTCGTTATGCTTAGAATAAAATCCTGACTCCTTGCTGCTCCTTATAAGGCTCTCTGTGATCTGGCCCACCTATCTAATTCCCCATCCTCATTGTGCCCCCTCTTCTTGAGCAGTTGCCCTCCTAACAGCCATTTCCTCCCATCTTCCATTGTAACAGAACCCCAATTTTGTTCAGAAAGGGGGATTTTCCACGAAAAAGGTGGTGACTTTTTCAGGGAAGGTGAGCCCTTCTCCCTTGCACAGGATGTGACCATGGTTAATCTAAGCTAATCATGGTAATGCCATGACTCCATTGATAGCAGTTGGTTTAAGGGTGGGTACGTGATTGGTTCTGTGCCATGGGACTCAAGATAAGACTGTGGACTTCCCTGGTGGCACAGTGGTTAAGAATCCGCCTGCCAACGAAGGGGACATGGGTTCGAGCCCTGGTTCGGAAAGATCCCACATGCTTCAGAGCAACTAAGCCCATGCTCCACAACTACTGAGCCCGCGTGCCACAACTACTGAAGCCCACACGCCCAGAGCCCGTGCTCCGCAATAAGAGAAGCCATCGCAATGAGAAGCCAGTGCACTGCACCGAGGAGTAGCCCCTGCTCACCGCAACTAGAGAAGGCCCACATGCAGCAACGAACACCCAATGCAGCCAAAAATAAATAAATAAATTTATTAAAAGTCAAAAAGATAAGAATGTCTCCTGGCGACTTCTAGGAAAGATGCACTGCCCTCATGAGAGAATTAGGCAGGAGGGGGAGATGAGGCACCCTTCCTGCTTTTCTGATGTTGGTCGGTGAGGATGAGGTTGGTGCTTGGGCACCGTGATGGGAGAGGATGCTGCCGCTCCCTGAGGATGGCAGATAGGAGGGGCAGGTCCTTGTAGATGCGGTTGAGCAGCAGAATCCACCCTGTAATTGACAGCCTCGTCTTCAGTGGGATAATACATGTCTTTACGGTTCCAGTCCCCATTAAGAAGGTTTTCTGTTGCTTGCAACCGAACCCATCCTAACTGATAACCTTTCTCTCACCCGCTGTGTCCCATCCTCACTGGCCTTTCAGCCTGTGGACATGCCAAGCTCTTCCCTGCCGCAGAAGGTTTGCACATTCTGTTCCCTGCTTTTCATGTGGTCAGTGCTTTTCCATCCTTCAGGCTCAGATTGCTCTCGCACAGAGGTTTTCCTGCCCCGTCTACTTCCTAATAGTTTCATTCATAGCCCTTTGCACCTTTTGAAATTATTTCTTATGTTCACTTTTTCTTCCCCTCCTGTAAGCTCCATAAGGGCAGAGACTGTATATCTTGTTCATCACCTTGGCCCGATCACCTAATACGGTGCATCACAGGGAGAAAGTGCTCACCTCCTGTTTGCCGACTGATTGCATGAATGGAGGAACAATCTGGTCCATGCTCTTCCTCCTTCCCATCTCCTCTGCTACTCGGTGACATCTACACTTTGTACTCCAGCTGTTCTGACCTATGGTATTGTAGTTTCTAGAATGTTCCTTAGTCTGTCTCACCTCTGGACCTTTGCATATGCAGCTTAATCTGCCTGGAACAGCTCTTTCTTCATCACCCAGCACCTCCCATGCTTCCATAGGTCTTGGCTGAGATGCGTCCTCTTCCTGAAGCTTCCCTCCCCAGACCATGTACCCTTAGGACCCCAGTCACCCACCAAAGCACTTACCAGCCTGTACTGTGGGCCCCCACTTGTCTGACTCCCCTGGACTCTGAGTTCCTTGAGGGAATGCCTTCTTTATCACTTTTTAAAATCATTGTATCCTGAACATCCAGCTCATAGCAGGTGATCAAAAATTAGTTATTTAATGGATTTCTTTGAGTGATATTTTTAAATGCCCACTGTGTGTCAACCATTGTGCTGACTGTTGGGGATACAGAGATGAATAAGAAATTGCCTCTATTCTCATACCCTAGGAAGGGAGAGAGGCCTATTAACCAGTAAATATAATACAATGTGATGAGTGTGGGAAAAGAGGCTATGTGAACGCACGTGAAGGAACAAAAATTCTGCCTGGGAAGTAGTATATAGGGTATTGGGGAGAGCTTCAGGGAGGAAGTTGGAGGAGAGCAGAGTGGGGTTCACACCAGCAAATTCATTTCCAAAGAGGAAGGATGGAGATCGATGTTGTGTCTATAACTATATATCTGTAGCTATAACATATATGGAAGAAGCGGCCAGACCGGCGAGGTAAGGGAGGGTGTGTATATGCAGGGAAGGTGAGCTATGGTCTGAGAAGGGGCTTCAGCAGCTAACCTTGTATCCCACCCAGTTCTCGCCTTACCTGGTGCTTCTTTGTGTGTAAATACCCGGGGCCCTCAGGACCCCTGGCTTAGTCCGCGGCTGCTTACTGAACTGGGAACACCGCAGCCTCTTGCCAGGCCGGCCTCAGAAGGCCTCGCTCCCGGGCAGGCCTGGTTGTCAGAAGTGTCTCCGCTCACCCTGATGGTTGACCCCTCTCCTCCTGGGCTCCAATCTGGTTCTGCTCCCTACCTGCTGGGAGACTGGCATCACATCCCTTCCCACTGGGACGATGAAGCTTCCCTTGCTGGGCTCTCAGGAGGATGCAGTGGGATCATGTAGGCACAGCACCTCTCCCAGGACCTGCCACCACGGGAACCCAAGAACTGCCCATTCCCTTTCCTTTCTCTTCCCCTTCTTGGCTGCTCTACCCAGCAGGTGTTCACCTGCCCCTTCTCCCTGCCCGAGCCCTGGCTCTTCAGCTGAGCCCAGCGGCAGGCAGCAGAGTCTCAGTGTAACATAAAGGCAGTTTCTTTAGCTGCTTCTTTTTAAACAACAAAAATAAAATTGCCTCTCCATCTTACTTGGCTACCTGAGCCAAGCGCTTTGCCAGCATGTTTACATTAAGGGACCTGCAGGGGTCCTCCAGGTTGTGGGCTGTGTGTGTTTTGCCCAGCGGCTCCCACTTTGTCTAATTTCCTAATACAGCTCAGCATTCTAATCTTTTCTCTAAGGCTGTGAATGGAAAAGAGAAATTGCAGCTGTGGATGAGGCCTTCTTCAGCAGACTCTGAGATCCCCCCAGAGTCATCCTCCAGCCCAATTAGAAACCTACTTGGCTTTTAGAAGCCAGAGTGCCTGCTGATGGAAGATTCCTGTTCCAGGCCCTAATTACCGCTTGATGGAATGAATAAAGACATTGTGTTTTCTACATTTTGCTTATGGAGTTGCTGATGCGGTGAACGTGGGATGAAGAGTCTCTTTCTCAGAGATTAAAAACCAAGTGCCTCAGCGACAGATCTGAGTGGCTGTTTTAGCGACAGACTTTCCCTCATGCCCTTGCGAGGTACTCCCATTTGAGCAGGTCTGGAATCAGGGAGAGTGGGTCCCTCTGGGCACCCTTCCTGTACTGTCCGCTCTTCTGCACTTAAGGCGGAAGACACCATGACCGTCTAGTCTGGCTGAGTCAAAGCGAGACAAAGCCTTTTTGAGTAGCAGTTTTCCCAGACGTTCTCTCATCTCCTTCCCACAAGGACCTCACGCAGTGGCTTGCTGTCCCCATTGTGCAGATGGGGAAGCTGAGGCTCACAGACTCCTGCAGCATCTTGTCAAGGTCACGCACAGCTAGCAGGTAGCAGAACCGTGGTTTGAATTCAGGCTTCTGGTGCTGGGTGGTCTTTTCCCCATTGGCCCAGGACGCTTTCCTGGCCTGCTGTGTCCAGTCAGCCCAACCCCTGAGGAGCCGGCCAGTTCTTTTCCTTGAGAGTGAATGGCAGGGAGAGTGCAGTGCGTAGCTTCTGCTGTGTAACAAACCTCCCCCAAACTTAGTGGCTTAAAACAACAAACTTCGTTGTTTTTTTGCCGCTCTGTGTTAGCTAAATGGCTCCTACGGTCTGGGCTGGCTTGACTAGGACTGGAAAGTCTTGGATGGCCTGCGTCAACATCAGCTGGGGCCAGGGCCAGACGGTCTCATCCTCCAGGAGGCTAGCCCCGGCCTGGCCCGTCTTCCATGTGTTTCACATCTACAGATGTAGCTGTAGACATAGATGTAGCCATGGATATCCATCCTTCGTCTTTGAAAATAACTCTGCGGGTTTAAATCCTGTCTGTCTTTACTCATTCACGTGGTGGTGGAAGGTTCTTTGCAGCAGAGGAGGGAAGCCCCAACATACAAGCGCCTTTAGAGCCCCTGTTACTTTATGCCTGCTAACGTCCAGTTGGCCAAGGAAGCCACGTGTTCAAGCCCAGATGCAAGGGGTGGAGAATAGACTCCAGCTCTTGATGGGAGCGGCTGGGAAGCTGCAGTACGACGGGTCGCAATCAGAGATGGGAAGCTTTTGTGGTCATTTTGTTCTACCACAAAGGGTAGTGTTCTTCAGAGGGCCATTTCACAATCCTGGTCCTGTCAGCTGAGGGTTGGAGAGGGGACTTATTGATCCTCTACATCTGGACAGGCTATCACCAAGGCTGTTTCCAGACAGATGTTTCATTTTGTTGTTGTTTTGTTTTTAACATGCAGAGAATGAGAAAACAAAACATCAATTGGTAATTTATCCACGTTCTCATAACTGACCATTATCTTTCATTATTTTTATTTCTTTGGACCAGCTGCTCCAGATTGCCTTGGAGTGGTGGTGGGGACCGTCCTGGCTCCATGGCTTGTAGCTACAGGGTGGAGGAGGGGGCAGCTCTGTGTCCCTGCCTCACCCTTCTCTAGGGCTCACAGCATGCTCCGTAGTTTCTCCATCTGAACTTTACGTGGTTTTCCCTCCATGGCCTGGGAAGTGCAGACCAGAGAATTTCAGGCTCTTTGAAGGAGGGACAGGTTCAGAAGAACCCGAGCAGTGACAGAGTCTCTGTATACCTTGACAGCTTTATCTCAGATTCTATTTTCCCAGCACCCCCAGCCTCTCTGCTGTGCTTCCAAGGCCATGGTGACCTGTTTTGTTTTTTTTTTTTTTTTTGCGGTACGCGGGCCTCTCACTGTTGTGGCCTCTCCCGTTGCGGAGCACAGGCTCCAGACACGCAGGCCCAGCGGCCGTGGCGCATGGGCCCAGCTGGTCCACGGCATGTGGGATCTTCCCGGACCGGGGCACGAACCCGTGTCCCCTGCATCGGCAGGCGGACTCTCAACCACTGCACCACCAGGGAAGCCCGGTGACCTGTTTTTCTGAGTAGAAACTGCTATAATCAGATGTTTAGGGGAACCAGTTTCAAGGCAGCCTGCCTTGGGTACTATTAGGCCCTCAGGTCTCAGTTCAACGTTTCCCTGAAACCTTCCAACAGGGAGAGAACAGGGGCGTGGGAGGTGTAAACACCGTGGGCCTTTCCCCAGCTCGGCCTTGTCAGGGTGAATCACTCTGGGAGTGAGTCAAACACAGCCAGGCCCCAAGTCCCGGGACCCAAACGTGAAAGGCCTTTGGTGTCTCTTGCAGCTAAGACTGGTTCAAATTATCGGCTGGTTTTGGTCGTATTCCTTCCTGCATTGGCTTGCATACCTAGCACAGGGCCTGGCACAGGAGAAACGCTCCGGAAGGGAGCTCGCCCCTCGACCATTGTGCAGGCGGCTGAAGCCCCTGGCGGAAGGTTCCGGGGGGCGGTTCTGGCAGCTCTGGTTCAGGTGGTAGTGAACTGCTTGCTCCAGTTGCCAAGGTGGGAGGGGGAGAAGGGGGAGGTGAGACCCCAGTGTGGGAGCCTGAAAGCTCCACACCGAAGGCTGCATCCTCTGCCCCTGGAAGCAGAGGCTCCGGAGGCTGCCCTTCTCACCCGGGAGTGCCCCGGCACCCTCTCCACACGGCCTGCGGGCTTCTCAGCGTGACTGACTTTTTGTGATTGTCAGCCTTTACGTGTCGTATTAGAGCGAGAGAGGGAAAGGTTTTATGAGGGTGGCTTTTTCCCCTCTGTGTCTTTAAAAAAAAAAGTAGAGTTTTCCTGAAAATTAAACAAATGTCACATCAGCTTTGGTTGCCTGAATGGCGGCCTTCCGGAAGTAGCGCCGCAGGCTAAGCCAGGGAAACTGGTTTTCCACTCTCAGGGGCTCCCAGGAAGGCCCGCCTGGCCCTCGTCTGTTCCTTGAACAGAGGGCTGGGGAGAGATGTCGGTCTCCATTTTGCTCCTCCTGTCTGGGCTGCAGGAGATCCCGTTCGGGGACCCAGGAACCCCTCTCACGAGGGTGGTCAGGGGTTCCAGGAGCCCCTGCCATTACAGGCCACATTCGTGTATGTATAGAAAGTGAACTGGAGAGCTAAACCTGCAGCTTTCTTCACACTCTTAGAGAGGTCGGTGATCCTAAAAAAGATTAAGGACTCCGGAGAACTAGTGTGGCTCCTTCATCGTGGACAAGAGGAACCTTGGGCCCAGACTGGGCAAGTGACTTGATTCAAATCACACAGCACATTAGTGGCTTTTGGTTTAAAGATCAAATCCCTACGTTTAAGGGGAGGGGGCCGGTAGTGAGGAGGGGAGACCTTTTCTCACTTCCTGGCGATTTGCAAGCAGCTTGTCTCTGAATTGATTGTATGTGGTGGGTCTTTTTTGTTTTGGGGTTTTCTTTTTTTTTTTTGGTTTTGTTTTGTTTTTGTTTTCTGTTTTTTTTTTTTTTTGGTAGCTGGAATCACTCCTAGAAGTAAAGGGGCTGAGATGAGCAAAATAAATAAGGAATAAACAGGCTCAATGTGTGGGGGAAGTGAAAGTAAAAAGCAACTGTGAGTTTGGAGTGAAACTAACTCAGAGCTGAATGGGAGCAAATCTGAAGCCAGAGTTAATGAGAAGGAAAAGGAGCAGCAAACAGGAAAAACAGCCGGAGGGAGTTTCTGTATTTTGTTTTTTCTGGAACAACGGGAGCTCAGGACTTGCCAATCTCAAGTGAGGACCCCGGGCTGGGCTTGGTGTGTCCCCCGACTTTGGCAGGCCTGGAGGGCTGAAAGGGAACTCTCATCTTCTAGGCCCTTGATCCTGGCCCTTGATTTTGCCGGGGTTCCTGACACCAGATCAGGCACCAGCCAGGTACCCTGGAGCTGTCCTCCGTCGGCTCTCATCCTTCCCTTTCAACCCACGGCTCCTTACATTTCCAGATTGCTTCACTTTCAGTATTGATCAGGAGCCCCTGGGGACCAGCTCCACTCAGATGGGCCCCTCCTCTTTCTTTGTTGCCTTTGACAAGCCCTAGATCCCCCATGTCTGTTTTCTCTGACATGATGAGGAAACTGACAACATCCTTTTGCTATTCTCAGCTGATGGGAGTTTTTGCTTCCTGGGGCCAGTCTCCATTTAATAGGTAAAATAGAACCTGATAGGAACTGATTACCACCCTACAGGCTCCTTGCAGGCCCGGCAGCCCCATTTAGGGACTGCTAGGTCCTTTCGAGGAGTGGGTGGACGGTCCTACTGGCACCTGCCTGAAGAGGGAGCGAGGAGCTAGCTTGGCATCTTGTAGACTTTCTCTCAGGCTGGCATCATCACAGCCCTTGGTGTGTGTGTGTGGGGGGGGGGGGGCAGGCATTGGTAGCCCATTTTGCAGATGAGAAAATAAAGGCCCAGAGACTTGAAGGAGTGTGCTTCTACCTTGGCAGAAGGAGGCTTGAACACAGAACTGTCTGAACCCAATGCCGTCGTCCCTGTTGAAGGCCTGACTGGGTGTGAGGGGCTCTGTCTTACCTGACTTTCCTGACTACATTTTCACTAGTATCTTGTTAATACTAACAATATTAGTATCCTGTTCAGTGTTCATTGTGTTCAGTGCCAGCTCTGACAGCAGAGGCTGGAACGCAGAGAGAAGGAGGAAGAGGGCTGAGGAGTGCTTTCCAATGGGGAATCGCTAGAGCTGAGGTCACAGATGGGCGGGCTGCGTCCTGTGGGCAGACAGGCTTTGTTTGTCCAAAGAAGCTGTCGCTCTGAAATGACTTTGCACGTCTTTGGGCAGGGTGGGCATTTACTGGTGAGGCTACAGGCCCACCTTTCCCAACAGCCTCCTGCCTGCCTGGGTCACACTTATTTCATAGGCTTGGCTGGCCAATAGAGAGAGGGAGTCTGCACATATGCCCAACTCCACGTTCAGTAACATCAGGTTGGTGGCTTGAAATTGGCTATATTGGGCATAGTCACACCGTAGAACTCAGCAAACACTACAAATCAGACCTTTTCATCTAGATAGATGTTTCTTGAGAGCCAGTTTACCTGCGCACTGCTGATCGTGGTATTTGCTTTCAACCCTTTCTCGAAAAGTCTCTCTGGTTTGTTTTAGGCATATTCTCCCAACTCAGATTATTTAATTCAATCTCACTTACTTCCTGCAACAACCCAGCATGGAGATGTCGTTGACCCATCTCAAAGATAAAGACATGCACGCAGGGAGGGAAGGGCCAGAAGCTGGGATTCAAAGTCCTTTGCCTTCAAGTTCAATGTTCCTTCATGGCTTAACTCCTTGGTTCTCAACTGGGGGCAGTTTGCTTCCCAGGGGACATTTGGTCATGTCTGGAGACGTTTTTGGTTGTCACAAGTGGAGGAGGTGCTGCTGGCATGGAGTGGGCAGAGGTCAGGGGTGATGCTACACATCCTGCAGTGCACAGGGCAGCAACAGGGAATTTTCCAGCCCCAATGCCGGTAGTGCTGAGGTCGAGGACCCCTGGCTGAGCCGGTGGTGCCCCTTGAATATTTCCCTTCTTTTCATGTCTCAGGAAGAGATGAACTAGATAAGGGTAACTTTGACCTTGGTCAGGAAGGGGAGTTACCATTTGGGGAGAGCCGACTGTCCTGCTGAGGTGGGTTTCAGAGTGGGGCTGGGTTAAGCTCGGACAAGTTTATGCACAGACCTGGGGCAGGAAAGGCTCACGGTCATCCCCAAGCAGAGGGAGCTGTGACCTGAAGACAAATGAGGACACGGGAGGTTTTCACAAGGAAAAGAACCGGGGAGTGGGGAGGGGTGGTACTAAACAAAAAGAGCTCCTGTCCCAGGAAGGGGGAGCTGGACCCCGGGAGCCCTAACGTCCGAGCTGGAGAGAACATAGGCAAGATGCAGATGAGAGGTTCTGAGATGTGGACCACATTGGTGGTCCCCAAATCTGCCTCATTGTCAGAATCAGCCAGGGAGCTTTAATAAGAAAAAATAATATTTATGGTCAGTCCCTACTCTGGACTTAATTGGAATGGCCAGGAGAGGGGCCCAGAGCTCTGAAATGTTTAAAACTCCCAGGTGATACTGATAGCCAGCCAAGTGGGGGGACCTGGGATACCTGAGCATGTTATTCAACTTCAAAATGAATATTCAAGGGAGGCTAGGAATCAACACTCAGGCAACCAAGGTTCTAAGACTTACCGCCCTCCGGGCATTGCTGTGGGCTTGCGTCAGGAGGCAGATGGGTCTCCTGTCCTCTGGGAGCGCACAGAGTAGTGTTCAGCACAGGTGACAAAACCTCTCTGAGCCTCACTTTCCTCGTCAGTTAAATGGGACAAATACTACTTCGAGCACAGGGTCTTGGTGAAGTTTATGTGAAAGAGCAACATGAGAGCCAAGTTCCTTAGCTTAGCATCTGGGCCACAGCAGGTTCCCCAGAGCTGTCTGCTGGCCACAGTGCTTGCTGCTGGACCTTCCTCTCTTTCGGTTCAAGTGCCATGTGAATTGAGTGTCTGCTCTGTGTCAGGGATGGTCCAGGCTCTGGAGGATACTGAAGTGAGGGGGACCTCGTCTCGGTCCTCAGAGAACCTACAGTGTGGTTGGGAGGCAGCTGTGTTAAACCACCAACACTTCAGCATCTAGAACGCCAGGCCAGGCTGAGCACAGACAACGCGTGTCCTGCTTTCTGTGGGTCTGGGGCCAGAGGGTACAAGGGCCAGGGAAGCTGCTTAGACAGAATTCCAAAGGAAGCACTGGATTTTGCAGGACGAATGAAGTTCTCTAGGTGGGCAAGGTGCTTGCAGGCAGCCGGGACTCAATGTGCAAACTTGTGGGAGGTTTGAAAGAGGTGTGTTGGTGGCAGGGGGCCGGGGGTGGGGGAGTGTCTCTGGATCTTGCCTTTCAGAGTCTCTAGGCCCTTCGTTCTTGTCCTCTGTTTCTCTCTTTCTCCCCTCCTTTCTTCCTGGGAATGGTACGTACCAGGTGCAGACACGAAAAAGTCCATATGCTTGATGATTTATCATTCAAACCTCTGGTAACCGATTTCCAGTCTCTCGAAATATTAAATACATCCATATATTGAATATCACATTTTGATATGTTTTCACGCCTCATTTGCCACCGAAGTCAAGGACAGATGCACATTTTTCATGGCGTGGGGCCCAGATTTGTTCGCGTAGTGTTTTATTATATTCCCTCACCCCACCCCTCCACTGCAGACCTCAGTGTCCTCAGTGTCTCGCTTGAGTGTCCCCACTGACAGCCCACTTGGCACAGAACATTGTATCCCAGGGGCAAAAAGGCCGCATGTATCATCCCCGGGGAGAGTTATTTGCATAGCATCATAAACATTTGTGGAAGGTCTCGGCCAGATGTCTCCAGATCCCATGTCAGACAGTGGCCAAGCCAGTGGCAGCGCCTGAGGGGAAGAGGCTGTGAGTGTGTTCATTCTTTCCCTCCGTTCTAGCTCTCATGCTTTCAACTGACATTTCATGAGCCCCTACTAAGTGGCAGACACTGAGCTAAACCCCGGAGATTTTAAGATGATAAACTATTGCCTCACCTTCAAAGAGGAAGGTGTATGTGGCATTCAGGACACCAGACTGCCATAGGTGTCCAAGGAGAAGCACGTCAGAGGAACTGCGAGTATGGAGAGGAAAGCATGGGGTTCTCGCATGGGGGGATGGCGAGGGGATGGGGCAGAGAGAAAGACTTCATAGAATGAGGGATCCTTGCATTTACTTTTTGGCTAAGAGTAAGTGTGCAGAGGGCAGAGGCAGGGCAAGGACACTGTGGAGTGTGCCTTGGAGGATCTGGGAGCTACTCAGTATGGCTGGGATTGTAGGGTTGAGGGAGGAGCCTCATGGGCTTGAGTGTGGACAGGAGGTGAGGGCAGATCACGGAGGGCCTTTGAAGCCGTGAGGATAAAAGCATTTGGCTGTATCTTATAGACAGTGGGGGTCCACTGAAGGGTTTTAATGCAGGGAATGCCATGATCAGATGTGTAATTGGGGATGGTTTGGAGCAGAACAAGAGGAGGGTCAAGGAAGCCAATCAACTGGCTGGTTCTGTAACCCAGGGGAGAGTGATGAGGGCTGGATCCCGGTGGAGGAGGAAGACGCCGCTTCAGGAGACATTTAGGATGTGAACTCAGTGGTGTAACTGATTCAGGATTGGTGGGCACTTAGGCTGGATTCCCCCAAAAGTAGACCCTGAGAACAGGATTTAGGTTGTAAGAGGTTTATTTGAGGGGTGATCACAGGAAACACCAATGGCAAAATAGGACAGGGAAGGAAAGGAATTCAATGCAAGGATCTTAAAGGACAGTTTAGTGCTGTGGGCACACGGGGCTCCGTTGTGCTGGGGGCTTGCAGAGACAGTGGGGAACACAGCTTCAGGGTGTCCCACCTGAAGGGCCAGGGAGCTGGGATGTCATCATCTGGGTTCCGTTTGTCATTGGCTAAGGGTTGCATCCATGCTTAATTACCCAGCACTGTGGTCTGCAGGAGAAAGTCCTCAGCCCGGGAGTCACAGGTGCCTGCCGTACAGGAATGGCGCTTGCCAAGGGGATACGTGCAGGGGCACTGTTGGCATCTCTGCGGTTGCTAAGAGAGAGGTGGAAGTCAAGGATGACAGCTGATTAGGTGGTGATGCCGTTTCAGAAAGAGAGAATTTGGGAGGAGTAGTCATCTGGGGCAGAAACGGGGACAATGTGTTGAGTTTGGACATGTTGAGTTTGGGGTGCCACGTGGAAACACCTGGCAAGTAGCTGATTGATGGGATCTGGAATTCAGGAGAGGGGTGTGGGCTCCAGACACAGAATCTAGCTTCATTTGGGTAGAGGTGGAGCCTAAGCCATGGGCTCAGATTAAGTTACTTGTTGTCACGTAAGGGGTTAGAAGAACAGATGAGAGAAGAAAGAGCTGGGAAACACGAGAATTTATAGAGCAAGCTAAGGAAGAAAGCTCAGAGTCAACTCAGGAGTAACCAGAGGTAGAAGAACAGACAAAAGCAATGGAGACCACAGAAACCCGGGGGGGCAGTTTCCAGGAAGGAAGGGGTTGGAGAAGACAGGTGCACTGAGAGAGTGGTCCAGGAAGGTGAGGACGCAACAGTGTCCATTGGGCAATGAGGAGGTCATGGGTGTTTGGGGAGCATTTTCAGTTGAGTAGTGGGAGCAGAAGCTAGAGAGCAGAGGCAGCAAGGGGGCTGCTGCAGGCATCCCAGGTCCCGGCCTGGAATATAGCAGTGGGCATAGAAAGGAAGAGACAGATGGGCGGCAGCTTGCAGGGGAGACTTGGTAAAGCTCAAAATTGCTCGGCCTGGGGGCACATCTGCAGTGGCTCTCAGGGCCAGCCCCGCCGGTCACATTCTGCTGGAGTCTGTACACTCGGCCGTATCGTGAGTGTGTCTGTGTGTTCCAGGGATGAATGCTGTCGTCATTAACATACATGGTCTCTGCTGACCCCCCTACTGAGAGGGTGACCTTGGCCGTGCTCCTAATCCTTCTGAGGCTTTTCCCTCAGTGTGGAGGCAGCCCACCATGCCCACCTCCTGAGTCATGAGACTCAAACAGCTGGTCGTTTCAGAGCACTGTATAGGTTGTGCTGACCTGTGTGGGTTTTCAACTATGGTCAGAACAACCATCAGGGCCTGTGTCTTTGGAGGACCCAGGACAGTGGCCCCAGAGCTGGCCCCGCTTCTCCGCTCGCTGGGCTTTGAGCCCCCCAGCTCAGCCTTCTGGAAGCGCCAGTGTGTGCTGACCTTGGATGCCACCTCAAGGTGGACAGGCCTGGCTGGGTGGCAGCCTGTGGACAAAAAAGTGACCGGCCAGCAGGAGGCTTTTTTTCTCTTTCCTCTTCAATTCAGGACTGGTCTGCAGTCCACTGGCTGCAGGGAGGTGATTGAATCTGCTTTGCTGAAATACAATAGCAAATTGATTTTATAGCCACCAGTGTCTGTAACAAATTCCAAGTGAAGTTTGGATAGCGCCACTATGGGATAAAGGCATTTTAATTAGGCGTGTATTTAGTTTGGCTAAATTTTGGAGGCCTGGGGCAGAGACCCAACCCCAGTGCTTCCCGGTTCCTCCCTCCCCCTTACCTCTGGTCTGTCCGTCCCCTATCCAAAATGTTACACCCATAGCTCAACCCTCTCCTGCCTCAGGGACCTGGGAGCTGAGCAGCTGGGGTTGAAGTTGAAGGCCACTCTGCGCTGCATCTGTTTCAGATTTTCCTCTTTGTAACACATCTTTTGTCCCCTCCTCTCTGCTTCTTCTTTCTCGCCCTCTTTCTATCTTTACTGACCAGTTTTCTGCCAGCTTTTCCTTCTATCACTCTTTCCTCTTCTGCACTATTTTCCTCTCCCCTTTTTCCTCTGTTCTCTCCACTAATGCACTGTGTGATCTCGGGCAAGTCACTCACCCTCTCTGAGCCACAGTCCTCTCATTTATAAAATGAGGTGGTTAGACTAATTGGTCTCTATGATCCTTGGGTGCTGATATGATTCCTCCCCGTGTCCTGCCCTCTTCCCTCCCACCTGCCTTCTCCTCCCTCTTTTGTTTTCTCCCCTTCACTTCTCAGCTTCGATTGCTTTTTTATGGCCAGCCTGCGTTTGGGCCAGGCAGCAGTGACAAAGTCTGGGAGCAGGAATTTCCCCTCTCCACAGTAAGGGTGGAGGCCCGGGCTGCCTTTTATGATCCCTGAGCCGTCCACGGGAGATGGATTTATTGAAGAGCTGACTCACTCTCCTCTCTCAGAGCAGCCAAGTAATTGAAGAAAACATGAATGTTAATGATGCAGTTAGCATTTGGAAGTTAGAGGGCTGATTAATATGTTGTAAGTTGTATATTAACATCTTCCTGGTGGCGTAATGAAGACAAAATATACACTCGGAGATGAGATTGTTTGTTCTTGTGTGCAGACTCCTGGTTCCCGTCCCTGAAGCCTCAGGAAACGCGGGGCTGCTGTGTGTGTGGCCGGTGGGGCTGGTGGAGGGACAGCTTTCTGGCATCACGGTTCCTGCCGGTGAGCTTTCTCACCTGAGTGGAAGGCAGTAGCACGGCAGTCAGGGCACTTGGGGTCAGCGGGGGCACGGGATGGAGGGCACCATCCCTCAGGAGCAGCGCACCCAGAAGACAAGGTGGCGTGTCCGTCATGGCCCAAGGAGCTGACTCTTAAGCTTTCGAGGGAGCTTCAGGATAAGGTGGCTATCTCTAGATGGTACCCACTTCAGAGGGGGTGAAATGCGGGAAGACCACGGAAGAGAGGAGCCCCCTGCAGCGTCCTGGGCTTCAGGAGCTCTGGGATTAGCACCTCTGCTCTGGGGAGGTCTGCTCTGCTGGACTGGGCATCCTTGCTAAGTCACCTGGCCGGGCCCAGGTGAAGCGTGTGGGTGGGAAACTCCGCCTTGTCTCTTGTTCCACCTTGTTTGCTCCATCAGTCCTTTTAGAGCCAGAGTCTGAGACCGTCAGAGCAGGCAGTCTTGAAGGAACCTTTAGGCCACGTCGTAACAGTTTCCAGTCGGAAGTGAGGGGGAGAGACTTTGTTTTGGGCTCACAGCCCTCCGGGGTTGCTCCCTCCTCAGGCACTAGGGACTGGAGTGTGAGACTGGGGGCCCAAGGCCCGGGGATGGGGTCACTCCTCTGACTGCATGGACCTGTGGATGGTTCAGTGGTCCAAGAGGCCAAGAAGGAATTCAGTTACATGCTCCACCCCATAGTTCTGACGTCTGGAATAGTGGGTAGAACGCAGACAGATTCAAGTCCCAGCTCCGGCAATGGCTCTGTGGCCATGAGAAAGTCATTT
The DNA here is from genome assembly GCF_039906515.1 of Pseudorca crassidens. Lineage (NCBI taxonomy): Eukaryota > Metazoa > Chordata > Mammalia > Artiodactyla > Delphinidae > Pseudorca > Pseudorca crassidens. The sequence goes on from NC_090304.1 coordinate 97,560,186, forward strand.
CACCTCTCTGGGTCTCAGTCAACCCGTTTATCAAACAGGAATAATAACATTGAACATGTAGTGCAGCTGTTAAGGATCACTCACATCCTAAACACACGCACTCAAAAATGATTTGAGTTGATGTGTGCGTGTGCGTGTGCGTGTGTGTATGAGAGAGAAATACCAAGTACAGTTTCTGTCACAAAACAAGGTAAGCACTCAGAAAATGATGGTAATGATGGTGTATGAGAATTCCCGTTACTGTGGCCATCGTCATGGGCTGCAGCCTGCGCTCCCACCTCCTACCTGTCCTTCGGGATTCTGCTCGGTCATCACCTCCTCTGGGCATATTGCCTTGTCACCCGCCACCCCAGTCTGGATTCCACACCTCGCTGTGTGCAGTACAAGCACTTATCCAATTGTCTCTAGAATTTGTCTTTCTCCACTATCTGACTGCAAGCTCAGTGAGCAGGGACTGTGCCTCATTCTCCCTGGTATCCTTAGCATCAGCCTTTGGTAAATGGTCACTGAATGAATGAATGACCTAACTCCAGGCCTGGTAAGCACCGCGTAGAATGAAGCCAGTGAGTATGAACATAGCTTCTCATTTTCCAAGATTAATCGTAAGTTCTTTCATGCTGTGCAGGGAACGCTGTGCTTTGGTGTTTAGAGCATCCCCTCCTAGTGACGGGGAGCCTGTGACCCAGCTTCCCTCCTTACGGGGCCAATTGCAACTCGCGTCCTGCTGATTCCATCTTTTCTGAATACTTAGTTCATTCTTCTTAGGACATATTTGTCATTTTACCTTGTCCTGTAGTCGCTTGCTTCCATAACCTGTTTCCTCCGAGTTCTTTGGGGTATACCCCATGGCTCTCCTTACTGGACACCTCTTGCCCCTAGGAACTACCACAGTGTCCACCTGTATAAATTCTGCTACTAGTGGGGTCTACATGGTATATTAGTGAATGAAGGCATGAATGATTTCTAACTCTGTTTCTAGTCCAGGAGCCTAGTCAGCTGTTACCTCATTACTTGGTATGCTAGTTTCTCTGCTTATCCAGAGTTCTAAGCTCCCAGAAAGCAAGGATCTTATTAAATACTTCTGTGTCCTCACAGTACCGGGTAAATCACATTTAATGGGTAATTAATTACTGATTGATTTCCTCAAATTTTCTATCCTATTAAGACTTTCGAAGCCAAGAAGAGAAAAAAAAAAGTCGTATTAGCCTTGTTAAAGAGTGACAGTGTTTGAAAGGATTGACTAAACCTGCATCCCAGTGCTGAAACATATGGCATGTGGGATTCCATATGATGGGTGGAAATCCTGAGAGGTTTTCTGCTCATTTCCTCACAGGCACTGATTACCTTATTGAAGGCAAAGATCTCAGTTAAAGAGAATTATTCGATTTGAACAACAGAAGTTGTAAATGTGACCTTCATGAACAGCTTGGTTAATTGGGTTGCCTTGTGGTGGATGGTCCCTGGCTTTGGGGCTTTCCCTGTGATATCCGGGAGATATCACAAGGGAGAGGGTCTCTGCTCGGGTTCCGGGCCAGGCAGAGGCCCCGGCAGCTCTGAGCTTTCCCCACATGTGGAGTCCTGAGCTCCAGGCTCTGGAGGGCAGGGGCAGGGAACCCAGGGGAAAGAGAAGTGACTGCCCACAACTTGGAGTCCAGGGAGGGGAGAGGGCTTCTGAGCACGTGATGTTAACTGGAGTGTTTGCGTGAGAAGAAGACCATTTCAGACCAGCTACCCGCCCAGTGAGTAGAGCTCTATGTGTGAGCGCTGGGGGTGCGGGATAAACAGTCCTTCCAGGCTGGAAGGGTTGGTCTCTGCATGTCATCTTGGAGACTGAAAATGATGAGGGTGATGACTAACACCTGTACGTACGTAGGAGTGACTAAGGGAACTCGGGTTCTGGAGTTGCAGAGACCTAAGTTTATAGCCGAGCTCAGCCACTTCTTAGCTGACTGACCTCCGGCAAGCTACTTATACCCTCCGCTTCTCCGTCTCTTGCGTGGGATACCATAATAATGACTCCTCTGTCTTTTGTGCAAGGTGACATGTTCCCCACCTGGGACTAGATCCCAGGTCTTGTCAATTCACGGCTTACACTTTGTATACACTACAGCAGAGGGAAAGGGGGCTGTGTCTGTTTAATTAGCTGGTGTTGGTAAGAGCTTTGGAGATACAAAGCTCTCCATAAGCAATAATCCTCTTAATCTGTGTAGGGCTGATTCGCATTGGGCGAACTGACCAGGAGGGCAGGGCAACCGAGAGAGAGAATGAATGAATGTGTGTATGTACGTGTGTGTGCACACTGGTTTGTATGTGTGTCTGTGCACGTACATGCACTGTTTCTGCTCCCCTTGAGGGTGCCGTAGAAGTGATGGGTAGGGATTAACGTATCAGACGGGACTTGGAGAAGATGCCCTCCATGTCTGTCTATCCCAGAGACTCTGTGGCTCTCTCCTTGGTTAGAAGGTGACCCCGGGCTCTGGGGCCGAGAAGTACCTAAGTTCTGAATGTATGTCTGTGTGGTCCAAGGGAAGCTTTGAATAAGAGCCTGGTGCAGGGTGATCTTTCTGCATGCTGCCCTCCTCAATGTCTCAGGATGCTTGTAACATTTAAAAATTGGCCCGATGAATCCTTCTGGCAAACTTGCCAGCCCTACTGTAGCCCAGAATTGGGGAATCTGTGAACTTAGAGACACTCTGTTCTGCTTTGACTCAGTTGCTGACAATCTGTTTTCTCCTAGGAGTTGGGTTTTGGTCTTAAGTTATCAGTCAGTGCGCCCTCCCGTCTGTTCCCTCTTCCTCCTTATAAGTAGGCTCCGCCCACATCCTTGCTAGCTTCCTTCTTCCTTCCTTCCTCCTTCCCTCTGCTGGTGGTGAGCGCAGGCGCCTGGTGCAGTGGCTGGCCCGCACCCTGGGTTTGGCCAGCCTCGCTCCCCCAGAAGCCAACCTGGGATGAAGATGTAAGTGCAAGTTACTTGGAAGGGGATCTCAGGAAATACTCGTTTGCCTGAGAAGCGAGACGGCAAAGGGAAAGAAGACAATAAAGTAGGTTGTAACTATGGGCAACCAGCACCCGGCCCCACTGGGGACCATGGAGAAAGTGCACAGCATCCGAGGGCAAGGTATCCTGTTGGCCGCTGACCGAAGTATGTGACACTTGGGGCCTGCCTGTGTGCGTGGGCTGCGTGGGCTCCAGGGACCAGAAAGTTCTCAGGTGAGCTGCATGTGCCCGAGGCTGGAAGCCCTCAAGTTGGAGAGTGTGAGGGGAGGTGGGCAGGGCCCCGTGGCTTCTCCTGGCCGCCCTGAATCTCCCTGCAGACCAGACCCGTGCTTGGCCCACTGGGTACGGGCAGCTCCTGGGGCCATAACCGTCTCACACGGAGGTGCCAGCTGCCCTCCAGGGTTAGGAGCATTTGTACAATTTTTATTTCCTGCAGAGCCAGGCAGTGATCTGATTTATGAAAACTACAAACAAATCGTCCTTGATGGAGGGCTTCCGGGATGCCAGACACCGTACTCAGTGCTTTTCCTGCACGCCTCATCTTGCTCTCTCTGTATCCCATGAAATAGGATAATTTTTTTAAAAAATAGGGTAAAAAAATGTAAACTATTTTTCCGTTGAGGCAACGGAGGCAAAGAGTGGCTAAGTGATTCACCGCAGTTCACACAGCTGGTAGGAGGCAAGTTTGGAGCTCTGACCGGGGCCTTCACTCTGCCCTGTACCAGCTCTTCTGCCTCATCTCAGGATCTGGGTGCTTGCTTATTGGGAAACTGGCATTTCCCAAAATGCTGACACGTTGGGTGGGCTAGTCCTGTGGGCCTCCTCTGTGTAAAGATACCCGAATGAGGTCAGCTCTGTCTAAATGTCCGTCAGTAACTCCATAACTGGATTACGGATTGAGGGGGACCTGGGCCTGGGTGGATGGGAATTGCCTTTAAATCAAGTTCTGAAGAACATCCCAACCTCTGGCCCTTTGATGAATTTGTCTCTGCCTGGCAGGGCCTGACAGCTGCCCGGGCCCAGCTCCCCCCTCGATTCCAGGAAGCCCAGCCGTGCCAGCACCTTCTTGTCACTCTCTTTGTCCCACGGAGCTCCCAGAGACCTTCAGGAACACGTTCCACCTGTTGGGCCTGGCTGGCACTCTCCCTGCCCACAGGGCCTGGAACAGTGACTTTGCCGTCTGGCTTCATGATCACAGCTTGTGGGCAGGGGACCCCAGGGCCCTGTTTAGCCGGGTGCTCACTTTCATTTTAATCACATGGCCGAAGAGCCCAGGGTAGGAATAGGAGATCTTGATTTAAGTTCCACTAGTTGCTGTGTGTCCTTGTATGTCTTTTTTCTGGGCCTTAGTTTCTTCATGTGCTGAGGCTGGAACCTAGTATCCCTTCCAATCCCCAAATCCCAGGAGTCAGGGAGAGGCAGGATGGAATTGGGTTACAGAGACGGCAGAGGGTTAACGGCTGATTTCAGATGCCCGTCTCCCTTGGGTCCCAGCTGTCTGCCAGCTGACAGTTCAAGCACCCAGGATCCTTAGAACAGTCCCAGAGACCTTGGACCCTGCCTGTCCTAGGAACTTGAAAACACGGCTGGCCTTGGATCTCTGTGGGAATAAGGGGCAGAGGGAAGAACGGGGAGATCTGTGTGTGGTGGGTGGGACAGGGGGCTGGGAACACAGCCAGAGTTGAGCCGCTGGCGTCTGGCCCAGCCCCAGGAGCAGAGGGGCCGGTGGAATGGACCATGCCGTGATGGACTGTACCTGCTGGGCTTCTGGGCCAATAACGCCGTCACTAAGGGATCCCTAGGAGCTGCTTAGCTGGCGCTCAGTCATAAAGACGGCGATGGAGAACAGGGCTTTCATAAGGGGGTCTTGAGGAAGAGCCTGTTGGATTGTTCTTTCACGTTGGCTGTGACAGAGATGTCCCCCAAGGAGCCGTGCTTAGGCCTCTCTCTCACCGGATGGAAGCTGGCTACTTTGGTCCAGAGGATTTGGCCCTAAGCTGTTCCACCAGGGTGGATGGATTAGGAGAACGGCCCTGCATTGCCTCAGCCTGAGGGCACTGGGCTCAGCTAGTGTGCGCCCCCCTCTTCACCAGCCTCCCAGGCTGCCCTTGCCCCAGCCCTCTCTGGCCGTAGTCTGTTTTCCCAAAGAAGAAAACAGCATCGCCCAAGCACCTACTATGTGCCAGGCTCTGTGCTCAGCTCCAGGGGATTCACAGATGAATCAGACAGAGACCCTTCCCTCAAGGGGCTTAGATCCTATGGGCAGAGACTGGCCATGGTCAGATGTTCCCAGCATCTGTGGAAGATGAATGCAGAAGAGGAGGGAGTACCACGGACTGGGATATGGTTGAAAATTCCCCAGAGGATTTACTGGGTAAGAGTGAGGGTGAGGGTGAAAGTGGGTTTCTCTCTAGGGAAACTGTACGAGGAAAGGTGTGATGGCAGGATCACGTCCCTGCCCAGCATGGGAGAGCTGGGGGGAGTCAGGCTGGGTCTGTAACAAGCACCCAGGAACAGTGGGCAGCTCTGGCCCCTGTGCAGGAAGAGAGGCAGAACCTCGAGTGGGCGGTAGAAGGATTAGAGACAGGCACGCAAGAGGCACCAGACCCCTCCCAAGGTGGTCAGAAAACCTAAGGCCAGCATGTGGAACCAAGTCAGGACCTCAAGGAAGCAGTTTTCAGACATGGAATGGGTCTGCTCAGATTTTATCAGGTGCCCCTCTGCATCAGGCCATGAACCACTGCGTTTTCCTTGCATTGAGCGAGGCTGTGACACACTATGATTACCTGTGCAAGCGATTCCAGGACCCTCTCTGCAGCAGACAGTTTACACCGGGCTTTTGCTCTGGGTTCCTCGTCCTCTGCTGGATTGGTCCAAGAGGGTCCAGGAACGGTAGCGAGTCAGTGTGTCTAGAGCAGTAAGTTCATTTAGGACCAAGATTCTCAGTGAGAACCTTCTCTGAGCCCCCTGAATGTCGGCAAAATGTTATGTATATGTAGTCATGTGTGTCTTTCTGGGAAAGAGATTGAAACTTTCAATTAGGTTCTCAAAATACTCTTTTACCCCCCAGACGGTTAAGGTTTAGAACCACGATAAGCTCTGTGAGAGCGGGGCTCTGTCTGCCTTGCCCTCCATTGCATTCCCAGTGCTAGGGCTTATCTTGGCCCGTTTGGGCTGCTCTAACAGAATACCATAGATTGGCTGGCTTATAAGCAACAGGAATGTATTTCTCTGTACCAGCAGATTTGGTCTGTCTTTTCGGTATAACCTCACAGGGTGGAAGGGGCAAGGGAGCTCTCTGGGGCTTCTTTTTTTATGGAACTCATCCCATCTTGAGGGCTCCACCCTCATGATCCAGTCACCTCCCAAAGGCCCCCACCTCCTAATACCATCACATTGGGGGTTAGGTTTCCAACATATCCCAACATTCAGTTTATAGCAGTGCTTGATAAATAATTGCTAGATGACTAGGTGATTAAAAGGAATAAACGTTCATAGATGGGGAAAGCTTTTAATGCAGATGTTCACAGCCCGGTGGAAAATTTCTTGTTTAGTGTTTTTAGTAAACATCTATTGAGCTCCAGTCATGTGCCAGATATTATAGTACTATTACTGCTCACTGCCGCCACCACCACTACTGTGTCTTCTGCTCCTCCCAGCCCCCATTTATGGGACATACATGATGTGCCAGGGATTGTGCTAAGCCCTTTACAAACATGATCTCTTTTAATCCTTAAAACAGTCCAAAGAGGTCGACCTCATTACCCCTTTTTTACAGATGAGGCTCAGAGAACAGCTTGGTCACTTGCCCAGGATCACACAGCCAGTCAGTGGAAAAGCTCTCGTTCCGATCCAAGTCTGCCTGACTCTAAACTCTGTATATCCTCAGCCCTTATTTCAGGGCTGGGTGGCTCAGTGCTGAGAACAAGGAGAAACCTTTTCCCTGTTTCTCCAGATCAGCTGAATTCTCTTTGGCTGAGAGACGCCATGGAGTAGTCTAGACGCTGCCCAGCCCAAAGCCCCTGTCCACTGGGAAAGGAACTCGATTGCTCTGAGTCCTGGGTGAGGGCAGGAAGGCTTCAGGGTACGGGGAGTCTGGAGGGCTGGCAGGAGATCCTGGGAACCCTCTCCCCGGTGAAACCTTTCTCACTGTCCCGTTTTCTTATCGCTGATCAGCTGGCTGCTTGGAGGCCTGTAGGCCCTCCTGCTAGAACAGGATCAGGGCATCAGGCACTTGGAGCTGTCAGGGAGAAATATGGGAATCATTTCAACCGGTAATCATAGGATATTGTGAGCTTGTTCAGTGCAAAGAAAGCTCAGATGGCACAGAAACCCTCTCCTGGATGACCAATGGACGTTGCATCTAAGGGATTTCCTGGGGGGTAGACATGAGGAGCCTCCCCTGGGACCCTGGTGGTGGCATGAAGGCTTGAGCTGGAAGGAGGCCAGCAGGAGTGGCTGAGGGGCAAATGGAAGGTTAAGGGGAGTCGGGGATAGCGTGCCTCTGCCTCTGATCGGGAATTCAGAGACTGAGTTCTAGCCCCATCTTGGTCATTTACTAACTACGTAACCTGGGCAAAGTCAGTGTTCTTCTTGGGCCTCAGTTTCCTCCTCTCTGAAGTGGAGGGACTTGATTGCATGATTTGGGTCAGTTCTGACACACTCTGATTCTGCCATCCCTCGAGGCTTCTCAGCTGGAGCGTCAGGACGAAGAGCCTTTGTAACAGTCTCCATGGGCCTGGGGTAGAGCTTGTGCTTGTCTTCATGTATATCTTTTATTATTATTTTTAGTAGTAGTAGTAACCACAACAACAAATCCACAGCAGCTAGCATTTCTTGAGGACGCAGGGCGCCTTAGGTTCTATGGCAGGTGCATTATTTCACGTATCCCCACAGCAATCCCATTGTACAGATGAGGACCGGAGGCTCCAAGAGGGTGAGTGACCTGCCCCAGGCCACATGGTCTGAAGAGGGCAGAAGTGAGTTGCTTATCTGGGCTGCTTGATTCCAGAGCCCATGCGCTCAAGCACTGGGCCAGAGTTTTTCAATCTTTTGACCACGATGCACAGCAAGAAATACACTTCAGAGCCCAACCCAGATTACCCAGAGATATGTGTATACAAACTGAAATGCTGTGTGCTCTGTGCTCTATTTTCATTGCTTTTGGCTTTCTCTTTCTTGGGTATCATTATTGTATCCGTTTCCTCTGGCTACCGTTAAAAAGGACCACAAACTGGGGGGCTTAACACAGCTGAAGCTTGTTCTGTCACAGTTCTGGAGGCCAGTTTGTTTGTTTGTTTGTTTCTTTTTAAATTTGTTTTATTGAAGTAAGTTGATTTACAATGTTGTGTTAATTTCTGGTGTACAGCAAAGTGATTCAGTTATACGTATATAACTTTCTTTTTCATATTCTTTTCCATTATGGTTTATTACAGGATATTGAATATAGTTCCCTGTGCTATACAGTAGGATAGGACCTTGTTGTTTATCTGTTCTATATATATTAGTTTGCATCTGCTAATCCCAAACTCCCAATCTATCCCTCCCTCAACCCCCTCCTCCTCGGCAACCACAGGTCTGTTCTCTACGTCTGTGAGTCTGTTTCTGTTTCGTAGATAAGTTCATTTGTGTCATATTTTAGATTCCACGTATAAGTGATATGGTATGCTATTTGTCTTTCACTGTCTGACTTACTTCACTTAGTATGATCATCTCTAGGTCCATCCATGTTGCTGCAAATGGCATTGTTTCACCTTTTTTATGGCTGAGTAGTATTCCATTGTATATATGTACTGTATCTTCTTTATCCATTCATCCGTTTGATGGACATTTAGGTTGTTTCCACGGCTTGGCTATTGTGAATAGTGCTGCCATGAACATAGGGGTGCATGTATCTTTTTGAATTACTATTTTCTCTGGCTATATGCCCAGGAGTGGGATTGCTGGATCATACGGCAACTCCATTTTTAGTTTTTTAAGGAACCTCCATACTGTTCTCCATAGTGGCTATATCAATTTACATTCCCACCAACAGTGTAGGAGGGTTCCCTTTTCTCCACACCCTCTCCAGCATTTATTGTTTGTAGATTTTTTGATGATGGCCATTCTGACTGGTGTGAGGTGATACCTCATTGTAGTTTTGATTTGCATTTCTCTAATAATTAGTGATGTTAAGCACCTTTTTGTGTGCCTGTTGGCCATCTGGATGTCTTCTTTGGAGAAATGTCCATTTAGGTCTTTTGCCCATTTTTAGATTGGGTTGTTTGTTTTTTTGTTGTTGAGGTGCATGAGCTGTTTGTTTATTTTGGAAATTAATCCCTTGTCGGTTGGATCATTTACAAATATTTTATCCCAGTTTGTAGGTTGTCTTTTCATTTTGTTTATGGTTTCCTTTGCTGTACAAAAGCTTGTAAGTTTGATTAGGTCCCATTTGTTTATTTTTGCTTTTACTTCTATTGCCTTGAGAGACTGACCTCAGAAAACATTGGTAGGATTTACGTCAGAGAATGTTTTGCCTATGTTCTCTTCCAGGAGTTTTATGGAGTCATGTCTTATATTTAAGTCTTTAAGCCATTTTGAGTTTATTTTTGTGTATAGTGTGAAGGTGTGTTCTAACTTGACTGATTTACATGCAGCTGTCCAGCTTTCCCAGCACCACTTGCTGAAGAGACTGTCTTTTCTCCATTGTATATTCTTGCCTCCTTTGTCGAAGATTAATTGACTCTAGGTGTATGGGTTTATTTCTGGGCTGTCTATTCTGTTCCATTGATCCATATATCTGTTTCTGTGCCATTACCACACTGTTATGATTACTGTAGCTTTGTAGTATTGTCCGAATGGAGGCTAGAAGTTTGAAATCAAGGTAACTCTGCTGACAGAGCAGAGTTACCTTGAAGGCTCTAGGGGAGAATCTGTTCTATGCCTCTTCCAGTGGCTTCTGGCCATCCTTGGCTTTTGGCTGCATCAGTCCAGTCTCTGCCTCCATCTTCACATTGCCCCTCTGTGTCCCTTCTGCTCTCTGCGTCTATCTTATAGAGATACATATGGTTACCTCCAGGACCCACCTGATAGTCCAGGACAAGCCCTCCTCTCAAGATCTTTAACTGAATCACACCATTTGCCATATAAGCTTGCCATATAAGGTAGTACTCGTAGGTTCCAAGGATCAGGACGGGAACCTGTGTTTGAGGGGAGCCACCATCATCTACTACAATTACTGGTGAATGTTTACACTCTCAGTGAGTTCCCATCAGTTACCATCATTATTCCTTCTGAGGCTCAGATTGTCCCATCGTTGGCCAAGTGGGAGCCCCTTTAAGGCAGCCCCTTTTTCATTAGGCCCCACTAGTCTAGGGGCAGTTCCTTGCTCTTTAGCACAAGATGTTGCAGGCTTACCTTGTGTATTCCTTGCTCCTTACCTGGAATTTCTTTAGGTCACCCCTGGTTTCTTTCAGTAGGGAATGATATTTCTTTGATATTGTCCATTCTATTCTATTTCATTAAAAAGTTTACTGATTGCAATCTACTTGATTAATACCAGGGACCTACTTACGGATTGCCACCGACAGTTTGAAAACCACTGTGCTGGGTTCTTCTGCTTTTCCTTACCGTCCCCACAAATTTAGGAACTTTCTTCCCATCTGAATGTGAAGTACCCTCAAAGCAGGGCCACATCTCCATCCACTGTCTTTCCCATGGCCCCAGGACGGGGTCTGCTTACAGAGGGTCGCACTTCACACTTCAGCCCCCACCCTGCCCTGGGGCCCTGATTCCGCGCTGGGCTTGATCGCTCTCTTACCCCATCCCATGTTCTCTCCCCTCCCCGCCCCTGCTCTGCCCCTCTACATCACTGTCAGTCTTCTGCTTTGCCATTCTAAGAGGCTAATGTGAAAATTGTTCACAGATGGCACAAACAATATGGAAAAGAGCCTCTCTCTTCATTAGAGCAGCACAAGATAGTGTTTTTAAATGATTAAATTGTTATCGCAGTAATTATGCTGAAATCCAAACATCTCAATGTGCCGCTTCAGCCTTTCATCAGTGGCTCCTGAGGGCCCCTTGGTGGTTCTCAGGGGGCATTGCCAACAGAGAGCCCAAGAACTGGCTGCTCAGTCCTTTCTGTGGACATCAACCTGGGACCCTACGGGACAGAAATCTTTGGGCAGCGTGGTTGCCTCCGCTGCAGCCCCTCACCTGTAACCACGTGCCAAGCTGGGCTCCAGGCCAGGCTCTAGCGGACTTTGCCTTTGGCGGCTGCCCCATCCGCATCCTCACACCCAGGATACAGACCCTATAAGGCTCTGCTAAATAGCCCACAGGTGCTTCTGGAGGGCTTGTCCTGCCCATCTCACAGTGCCAGCCGCCCCAGCTTCTTTGAACCCTCTCTGGAACCAGCTGTCACAGAGGGAGAAAGCAACCTGGGTGAAGTCCTTCACAGGACATCATTTAAGACTGACGGACCCTTGATCTCCTACCCTCCCCAGAGTGTTTGCATTTTGGGGGTGCGTTGGGAATTGCTGACAGCTCAGTCCTTCCTCCTTATCCATCAGTGCAGACCCTTGTTTCTTCCTTCCAGGACTGTGAACCAGCTCCCACCTCCCTGCCCCCGTCCAGCCCCTCTCCCCACCTGCTGCCCCAGAGAGAAAGCTCAGGAAGCCACACCTGAATGAAGACCACTTCGTGTATCTGGTTATCCAAGGGGAAGGGCAGTGGTGGGCATTGAAGAGAGACCTGGAAAAGATGAGATGCGCTCGTATTAAAGTTAAAGACTAGCAGTCATGAAGCTGCCCTGTAAACAAATATTTAAAAATAGATTTTAATTTCATAGTGTGGTCAGCCAAGGCAGGGAGGGAAGAAGGGCCAGGGGAGGCTGAGCGAGAAAGGGGCCTGATCTGCAGAAGCAGTACGGAAATTATGAACAGACTCTGTGCCTCATTTTAGGTTAGGGATTCAGTATCATTGCCTATTTTTTTTAATAGATTACACATGAATGGTGTATTCTTTTTTTAAAATTTGTGTATATGTATGTATTTATTTATTTTGGCCGCATCGGGTCTTAGTTGCGGCACGTGGGGTCTTTCGTTGGGGCGTGCGCGCTTAGTTGCCCCGAGGCATGTGGGATCTTAGTTCCCCGACCACGGATCGAACCTGCATCCCCTGCATTGGAAGGTGGATTCTTAACCACTGGACCACCAGGGAAGTTCCAGTATCATTGCCTCTTATCACTAGCATTGGTGATGCTGACTGGTCAGCTCTTCAGCTGCGCTTTCTCTCTAGGTCCTTCTATCTCCCCCTTTAACAGACACAGCTCCATCTGTCTGGTAGAGGCCACATTTTGGCCTGAGTTTCAGTGGACAGAAGTGCTATCTGTCTTGTGTTTCCTTATCTTCTCATCCTTCTGTTCCAAACAGAGAGCCAGGGTTATGGAAGAAACGGTGTGTTTGGTGGGAGGGTGGGTGGATGGATGGGTGAATCAGCACCTCCAGGTGGAACCGATTCGTCGGCGGTGGAGAAAGCGGCCTGTGGGGGTGTGGGGAGGTATGGATGGTGGCCGCCGCTGCCCTGCCGCAGGCACCAGTGCACAGGGACTGCCTGAGCCCTCTTCCGTTCAGATCCTACCTCTGATTAAAGGCCCTGACACGGTATTTGAAGAAATATAAAAAGCCGAGTTCATCTGCTGGGATAGAATTACATTAAGGAGGATGAAATTAAAGGCTTTTCATAGCAAGAGATCTCCAGGATCATTTGATGGACGACTTTAATTATTTCAAAGTGCTCCCCAACAAAGATGCTTTCAAAAAGAACTCATTGGGCTTCCCTGGTGGTACAGTGGTTAAGAATCCGCCTGCCAATGCAGGGAACACAGGTTCGAGCCCTGGTCCGGGAAGATCCCACATGCTGTGGTGCAACTAAGCCCGTGTGCCACAACTACTGAGCCTGCGCTCTAGAGCCCGCGAGCCACAGCTACTGAAGCCCATGAACCACAACTACTGAAGCCCGCGCGCCTAAAGCCCGTGCTCCGCAACAAGAGAAGCCACTGCAATGAGAAGCCTGCGCACCGCAAGGAAAAGTAGCCCCCGCTCGCCGCAACTAGAGAAAGCCCATGCACAGCCACAAAGACCCAAAGCAGCCAAAAATAAACAAATTAATTAATTTAAAAAAAAGAGAATTCATTTGGGGAATCACATAAAAACATGATGTGTTTCTCTTTGAGTCGTTACAGCTGTTACTGATCTAGAGGGCTACTGGCAGCCCACGAAAGGAGGACTTTAGTTCCCTCCCCTGTGTGCTGGTGACAAATGAAGCAAGACTGCCACCAGAGGAACAGAGACCAGGGAATGAAGAATGGGTTTAAGGTACTCCGACTAGACGCCGGGAAGAACTTGAAGTCATTTTACTTGCTTTCATTGACTTGACGTAGACACTTTCTTGGAAGGAAGCTAATGAGTTTCCCTTGCCCTTGGAGGAGAGAGTGACATCTCTTTTGTGAGTTGGGGTGGGAGTGGGGAAGCTGTGCTGTTTCAAGGCCACACAGGGTGGTGCTTCTAGGACCCTGTATCCTATGGCCTTACCATCTTCCCATGGCCAGACTAACACTACTTCTAGGTGCGCTCACTTCTCAAGCTCACCTTGATCCAGGCTTTCCCCAGGGAACACTGGGCACCTAGAGATCCCCAGAGCTCACTAAGTCCATCCCTCTGTCTGAACCCCCATTTGGATCAAATCTCAAGGACTCCAAAGCTGCTGCCCATTCATTGCTTTGGACCCACATGGTCTGGAAACCCTCTTGCTGCACTTCCCGCCTGTTCCTACTTGTCCAGGGCTCATCAGGATGGTAGAGTCACATAGCCAGAACTTCTAGGACCAAAGAAACTAGAACGTTTGCCTCGTGGTCTGCTCTGAAGAGGCATCTGCCTGCCATGATTGACAGAGAGCCAGCCCCAGCATGGGAGACCGTGACAGTTCCTGATGTGCTAGCTGACACCTGGAAGTTCAAGGGTCTCCTCCACTGCCCAAGGCCCGGGGCACACTGGTCGGTGGCACCTGGGAGAAACGGGCCAGGTGGAGGTGAAGCCTGGCCCTGTCTGTGCTGAAGTTGCCTTGGGAATCCCTGGGTCAGTACCGGGGGTGCATCTGGGCTTGGGTGGTCCAGTGTTCACTTTACTGTGGAATCCCCAGGGATAGCACGTAGTAGGTATTTCACTGATATTCACTGAAGTTGGTTGGTGAACGAATATCATGGAACCCAAGTTGATCCAGTCTTTTATTTGTAAGAAAATACAACACTCATCATGAGTCCCCAAACTGGATTTTGAGGGGAGCCTTCACTCGCCTGGTGTTCCCCGAAGGAGAAGCCGCCCAGGCGGGGAGTCCTAACCCTGGGTTCTCATCCTGCCTCTGCCTGACACTGGCTCCATGAACTCGGTCGCTGTCCTTGCATCTCCGTGGGCCTCTCTGCAATGGGGCGGATGCGGCTCCGCTAGTCCCTTCCGGTCCTGGACTTCCCTCTTCTCCCCTCCTCTTCCCTACTCCATCCTGTGCCTCCCAGAGCCTCCTGAGCCAGCCTGGGAGATGGAATGGGGCCTGCAGGACCAGCAGCGCGAGCCTCGTCCCTCCTGTCTCTACCTCCTGCTTCCCTTGTGTAACCGAGGCCTTGTTCATCCTTTAATGATTCACCACATGCAGCCCGGGGCTGCCTGGCAGCTCCCGAAGGCTGAGTCACCTCCTGGGGAGAAAGACCACCTGTCCCCAAGGGTGGGCGCTGCTGAAGCAAAGCTGTCAGCACGACTGCTGCGGCCTTGGTCGCCGGGCCACGGGCAGCATGAGCTTGTAGCTTGGAGGCATCTGCTGGAGCTGCGCACGAGGGCCTGGCGGAGCAGAGGGGGTCCCTGGAGAGCCGTCGCCATCTGGCCGCACACTGCCCCGTTCCAGCGTGGGATCATTCTTCAGGTCATAACACATGTTATGACCGAGGCACACTCCGAAGACAACTCCTGAGCCTGTGCGCTGCCAACAATTTGCGGTTCCCCTTAATTCCCCTGGGCCTCAGTCTCCTTATCTGTAAAATGGGCCTGAGAGTGCTCCCGACGGAGGTGGTCAGAGGCAAAGTGCGTGAGGGTCCTTTGGAAAGTGCAAAGGGCCATTATCAGCATGTAGCCTTGGGGGCCCGTGGTAGGGGTGCTAAAGGAGCGCTAGGAATGAGGGCACGCTCCATGGAGGGGTGCTGCAAAGATGGCTCAAGTGTGGGGAGAGACTTAGAGGCTTGGCGGCTGGTGGGTGGAGGGAGGCTGAGCAGGCTCTGTCCTCATCACCCAGCCCTTCCTCCGACATCTCTGGGTGCTGACCTCTTCCCTGCGTGGAGGAGGCTCTGAGTTTTGCCCCAGAAATGTATCTTCAGCTCACAGCACCAGGCCACCCCCCAAACCACCCACTGCTTCTTAGCTGCCTTTTCCTGGTAGAACTAAGGAATCTGACTCTTGAAAGTCTGTTTCTTTGGTGTTCGCTGGGGCCTCTCTGAGCCACATGCCCCTTTGAGTAAGAGCACCCTTTGGGGATTGTGGGTTCTCTGAAGCCAGGAACTGTGTTCCCAGGGGTTCTCCTGACAGCATGTGGCCGTGTAGAGAGGGGCTCGTGAAGGCGGAAGCCCAAGGATGACATAAAGGTCATCAGCTGCTCCTCAGGGGTTCTGGTCCGTTTCACCAATGGATGGAAGAGGAGGAGAGAGGTGATCAGCTTCAAGGAGGCCTGAGGAAGGCCACCGCATGGCACCTGGGTGGGTCCTGAGGCCTTGGCCGTCTCATCACCTCTTGGGGTGGAAGACTTCTCCGGAGAGGGTGAGAACCCCATGCTCAGTTCTCTCTGTTTTTTCTAGACCATGAAAAATAAATGTGAAGTAAAGAGGGTTTCAGGGAAAGATCTATTCTTCCCTCCATCCCTTCCTTCTTTCTTAAATATTTATTAAGCAAGCTGTGTAAGCCTTACGATATGCTAGAACACTGAGGATGAATAACATGTCTCCTGCCCTCTTAGAACTCACAAACTAGTCAGGAAGATGAAATAGCCATTGAACTGGGCGGTAAAAGCAGGCATGCAGGCACCGATGGGAGTAGCATAGCCATTTGAGTGAGCTTGGGAAAGCCTGGTGCAGTCAAGGAGGGCAACATGGAGGAGGTGGCCTAGCGCTGGGCCTTGGAGGATCGGGAAGCTTTGGAGAGGTGGGGAAGGTGAAGGGAAACACGTGGTGAGAACAAAACTGGTGCAGGGCGGTGGTTGATGATCTGAGTTTGAATCCTGTCTATACCACTGAATATCTGTGTGGTCTTGGACAAGTCACCTTCCTATCTGAGCTTCTGTTTCTTCATATGAAAAGTGGGGACAGTAGCAGCATCTACCTCTATAGGGTTGTTTGAGGATTAAATGAAATAAAAGAAAAACTATATAGGGCCCGGTTGCTCCAGAATACAGGCACCTTCCAAACACGGTAGCCCTTGTTATTCCTACTGTTGCCGGTGTTACGTTTTTTGCTTTGCAGCTGCTCCTCAGCTGCCCTCCTCATGCCCGCTCAGCTTCCCTGCATCTTCCTTCTGGGCCACGTGTGCGCCTGGTTATGTACTCAGGCCTCTGGCCCATCGACTCTCCCCAAGCAGAGAAGGCCAGAGCGCCTCAAGCAGGTGTGAATTAAGCCCAGCGTCCTTCCTGCCCCCTCCAATTGTCCTCCGAGGCAGAAAGTTTCCCTGCCAGGCCACCGCTGTTTGTATTAACAGCTCCAGCCACCTTTTCCTCCCGGCGTCCCCCATGCTGCGCGGCTGGGGAGCTGGCCTTTTGCTAGGAGAGGGGGGATGCCGTGCCCTCAGAGGCAATCTGCCCACCCCCCTCTGGGGCCTGACATTTTGTCTGCACCAGGCTAGAGGCCTCTGTGCTAATTGGGCCTGTCCTGGCTGTCCTAGTGTGAATCCAATATCACTGAACTTGCAGTTGGACTGGCAAAACTTCGGTGCCGAGTGCCCAGCGCAGAGATGAAAGGCGCCTGGCAGTTGTACTGGTGGCAGGGCCACCGTGGGCGCAGAGCAGGGAGCGTCCCTTCCCAGCCGCGGCCTAGGAGCCCCACTGAGCTCAGCTTGTGAGTGACGCGGCTGGGAAGGGTTGCCTCTCTCCCCGCCCCGCTGCAGGCTGCGGCCATTCCTCGTCACTGCCCCTTACGGGCCCTCGAGCCCTGGGCATCTCGCACCTCTCGGCCTCTGGGGTCGGCAGAGGTGCCCGGGTGCCGGAGCTCAGCCCCTCCGGAGCGGACCAGCCAGGCCTCCGGTGGCCTGCTCCAGCTCAGACAGAAGACTGCCTGACCACTCTGTGGTGTCGTTGAGTGTTCCTGAAACAAATCGAAACATGCTTGAGGAAGACCAGTGAACCAGAATCTCTTAAGGTTGCCTGTGCTCCTGGGAGCCCGCTGGGAGGAGGATACGGTCCTGGCTTGGAAGCCACGCTCCTGCCCGTGGTTCTGAGCCAGGAGCCATCGCCAGCCTTCCCTGCGCCGCCAGGAAAAAGTGGCCCCCGGAGAGGAGCTGGCTCCTGACTCCTCTTCCAAGGGCACTGGGCTGGGCTCTGGGTGGCCGGGACCCTGTCTCAGGAACTTCAGGTAAGGAAGAAACCCTCTGGGGAGAGAGGTTTTGTTAGGGACCATGAGTCCGTATCGTTTTGAGCAAAAATGAGCTAATGATTTGACTAGCTTTGCCGACTTTAAAATGACTCCAGCTACTTCTGTGCAGCAGCGCTGGGGGCTGAGGGGGGCGGGGCTGCAGTCCTGGCTGTGGGGTCTTGGCAGCACCCCTTTTCTCTCTGGACCCGTTGTCGCTTCCTCTGTAAAATGAGAAGGTGAGCCTAGGTGACCTGTGGGCTCCTGGAGAAGAACTCTGGCCAACTAAATAAGACGTGCGTGGGCTAGTGTTGGATGGTCCTGGTCTGGGTCCCAGCTTTGTCCCCTTTACAGGCTGGGTGACCCCTCCCAGCCTCAGCTCTCTTGTGTGTAGGACAGGAATGGTCACAGCATTGGCTTCCGAGGGCTTTTGTGGGAATTGATAGAGACGCACATAGAGCCCTTAGCACAGTGTCCAGCTCAGACAGCCCTCAGACCCCAACAACGGTCACGTTTACTTCCATTGTCTTGGTCATTGTCATTATTATCATCATTCCTGCCAGCTCTGATCGCGTTGGCCATGTGGCTGCATGGGGGTTCCGGAGCGCCTCTCAGACTTTAAACTACACAGGAGTCACTTGGAGACCTTGTCATAAGGCGGAGTCTGACTCAGGAGGTGTCTGAGGTGGGGCCTGAGCTGTCCCGTCTCTCACAAGCTCCCTGGTGATGCCGCTGCCGCTGTCTGTGGGCCGCGCTCTGGGTGGCCAGGCTGCAGATGGCCGCCACCCCTGGGACGTCAGTGCACAGCGTGGGTGGATGTGGCATCCGGGGCCGGGCCTCCAGGTCGGGTGGGCGCCTCTTAGGGATCCAGGAGGGTGTGAGAAGCCTGGTAGGTTCAGCCGCCGCATCATCAGAGGAGAGAGAGAGCAGAGGCCTCTGAGGACCGTGAAGTCAGGAGAGTTCTTCCTGGCTGACGTCATGATAGAGAGTTTGAAGATGATTCTTTCCTCAGACTCCTCATTTTCTCCTAATTTAGGGCTGATTGTTCTGATTACTGCCCGAGTCTCGGGCCTGTCTCTCCAATTATGCTGAAAGCTCTTGAAAGACAAGGGTCTGGTCTCAGTCCTCTCTACCCCCGAGCTCCTAGGATCGAGCTGAGCTTGTAGGAGGCACTCAGGACACGTCTGCCCGGAGCCCTGAGCGTGGGGCTTGGGGGGGAATGGGATGAGGATGGGATCAGGTGGCCCTGCTCCAGTCCAGCAGAATCATATATTGTTGTGCAGCAGGCGGGACAGCTCCTGAACTCCTCAGGCCTCATCCGGAAAAATAGGAACGGCAGGACACACCTCAGAGATTTATTAGGACTAATAGAGATAAACTATGTCAAGGGCCCAGCTCAGAGTGGGCCTTCAATACCCAATTGCTCCCTTTCTCTCCTTCTCATCTCCTGTCTTCACCCATATTCTCAAGCTACAGCACGCCCCTCGCATCCTGGGTCCACTTAGAACTACGGGCTCATCCCCAAAGGCTTCACTAGCTGGCCAGTTCTACCTCCAAGTTAGCGCCGGGCTGTAAAAATAAAGGTCTAAAACTCATCCCTCTTTTTCTAGTCCTCGCCTCCCTCTGCTGCCTGCCGCCTGTTTATCTTGTTGAAAACTTTACTCTTTCGGGGATAGCACTTAAGTCGCCCTGGGGATTGGGGGGAAAGCACAGACTGAACTGATGAATCCCGAGCGTCCCCTGAAGCCCCCTGCACTACCACCAGCTGCCCCCAGAGGCCTCCGTGTTCTTGGTGAACAAGCCTTTCTCCGAGGGACCTGGGCACATTCATTCTGTGTGCCGAGAATGGGGGCACTGGAGTGCGCTTATCTGCTGGGTTTACTGGAGAGTTGACGCTGTTGCCTTGTTAATTGTTCCCGTCTGTCACCCCCTTGGAGGTCACACATGGTTTCCTTCACCCTCACACAAAACCTGTGAGGCAGGCCGGCTATACCATCCTCATTTTACAGATGAGGAGACTTAGAAGTCACCTGGTTCACCCAGGGACACGATCAGATGACGGCACCCCTGTCATCCGGCTCTAAGTTCAGGGCCTTTTTCCTTGGGTGACAGCTGCCCACAGGGCCACCAGCACAATGGTGAGGATTAGGGTCGACCGAGAGCAGCGTCTGTTGGGTGACAGTGATTTCAGAGTCTTCTTGGCGCGGAGGTTCCTTTAAGAGGAAATGCCACGAGCAGGGCAATTATCATTACCGGCGTATTGAAAGTGCCTAAATATTTGAGTCCAAGTCCAGCCTTTACAGCTCTCTAAATCAGGGAGGCAGCTACTCCGGGGCCAGGCCTCACAGGACTCTCAGCCCTTCTGTATACGGAGCAGAGAGAACTGCTTCCTGGGACAAAGGGGGCTCCCTGCAGACAGGGGCCCCGTCTCCAGAGTGACCTCTGTACACGTGAGCATACGTGTGTGGTTGCATGTATCTGGGTTAAAATCCTTTGGCTTAGAAGGTCTCAGCATATCACCCTTGGTCTGGAGTCAGGCTGGGGCCCCTGTCGCTGCTGGTGTTCAATCAGGGACCTGAGAAGCTTCTACCTTTTAGTGTTTATTAATAAAGTTAAATTCTCAGCATTAAAACTACTGATTTAGCTCTTTTTCAAGAGGGAAATGAAAATGATACATTCCCTAGGTGAGAGAGGGTGGGCTGGGTCAGTAATCGACGGCCCCTGGGAGTGGGGCTTGAGAGCCGCTGCGTGAGCCTCTGTCTTCTCTCTGCCGGCGCCGCGGTGTTTGCTGGGGGACCCAGCAGAGGCACAGAGAAAGCACGGCTGGGCTTGGAGGTTTTTTGGAGTGAAGGGCCTTGGTTACAGAACATCTACTCATGGGAGATGCAGAAAGATCACTGCAAACCCCTTTGCTTTGCAGCCGAGGGTCTCTGAGCAAGTGCGGGTCGGGGTGGGATGGTGCAGTGGTTTGCAGTGCAGACCTCGGAGGCGGCCAAACGTAGGTTCAAATCCTGCTGCTTCCGCTCGCGGGCTGTGTGATGTCAGAGCAGCAGCGGCAACTTTCTGAACCCCGTCTCCAAAAGGGGGCTCTTGAGACCCACCTTTCAGTTAGTGTGAGGATTAAGAGTGATGATGCATGTAAAGTGCCCGGCATGGTGCCTGAGACACCGTGAGCCACCTGATACATGGCAGGAAGTGGACCCTGGTGCCCCGTGTTTGGTGGCACTCTCTCTTTGTCACTGTAAGGTGGTTAGAATATTAGCCATCGAACTTGACCATTGACATTTCCTGAGCCCCTACTATGTTCCGGGGCCATACTGAGGTCCCCCAGCTCATAGAGGGTGGAGCTGGGATGCAAACCAGAGCCCCTCCTTCTGGCCATTTGCAGCAGAGGCAGCCTGGAAAGGCCTTGCCTCTAACACAGAGCCTCCTACTCCCAAAGGGTCTCGCCCTGGTTAGCCTTCTTCACAGCCTGTCTGCAGGGCCGTGCCCTGGCTTTTCTGGAAAGAGCCTTTCCAGACACAAGACTCTCCCAGCCTGCCAGCCTGCCTTTCCCCAGAGGCACCTCGTCCCCCCGGGGAACCATTCAGGATTGAGTCTGTCAGGCGGAGGACCTGTTGCTACATCTGGAAAACCCACTGATCTGGAGACAGCGGGTTGGGAACTGAAGAGAGAGAGGGGGCAGAGTCAGGACGGTGAAAGAGATTTATCTCCGGAGCTCTCATGAGACCCACTGCCAGGGGTTTCTCTCTCCCTCCTCCCTGCCAGGCTCCCTGCCCAGCTCATGGAGCCACCAGACGGGTGGAGCAGGTGGCCAGACTGCATCACCTCTTATCTCTGGCTGCCTGGGGAAGGGAAATGGGGACCCCACCCCACCCCCGCCCCTCGTGCCTCGTTGAGCTCAGCCTTAGCAGCCGGGAGCAAAGCCCAGGGGAAAACGGACCAGTGAGACCAAGGGACCTTGAGTAGCCAAGGAATTCGTTTCCTACCCCCCCTTCTCCCCTCTGGGGCCAAGAAGATGGGAGGGCAGCCGCCAATGTGGCCAAGAATCCCTGCAAAAGCCTCAGGTCATGGTCCCTACAACGCGTCTGGTTCCTGCTCTGCCTGCTGTGAATTCTTCTCAGAGGTAATCTGCCCGTGAAGTTACAAACCTGGCAATTCCCCACCTGCTCAGAATGGGAGAACTATTGGCATAGTTCTTGGAAACATGACAGGACTGCCCGAAGCACAGTGAATCAGCTTTGTAAATTGGGAGGCATAGGTCACAGTCCCGTCGGTTCTTTGGCAGTTTGATGCCCTGGCAGGCCTTGCACGGTCACACCCATGTCTTCCGCCAGCTCCCCTCTGCCCCGAGCATTTTCACATTTCTTTCGCTCCGCCTAGGCTTACCTTGGGACTGACCTGCCCCGAGGGTCCCAGTTCATGGTCTAGATGCCCAAACGCTGCCTCCCCGCGGTGACCCAGGAGGCCAGCTGCCTTGCCCCCTTTGTTTACTCTCCAGGAAGAGGCAAGAGGCTCAGCATGTCCTAGGGCTTCAGGTTAAGTAGTGGCACAGGGTGCGTTGAAGTGTATTAGGGCTGTGCCCACACCCCATCACTTAACCTTGCCAGCTTCTGCTGCCTGGGTGTAGTTACTATTTTGAGTGAAGGCAGTTCTGCTTTATTAAGAAAGAAATCCCCAGGGAGGGGTAATACTGTTGAACGGCTGTTAGTCATGGACAATTTAGTGTGAATTAACTAATCCGATGGTGTCCCATGGGACTGCAGGGTGGGAGGGGCATAAGGTCGGGTGATTATGGGGAGAGAGCAGAGGAGGGGAGACAAGGGCACTGAGGACAGGCAGGCCCCCTGTTGTGCCAGGTTATCTCTTGTTTGTCTTAAAAATGTTTTAATGTAAACTTTTTCACGGAAGTCTATCAGCTATACCCCCAAAATGAAGAAATCATAAGTATACAGCTTTGACTTTTTACAAAGTAGACATACCCTTCTCTGCAGCACCTGGATGGAGAAGCGGCACCCCACTGTCCTTCTCAGGCCCCCAGCTCGTCGCTCTGACCATGGTCCTGACTCCCAGTGCCTGTTTTGGAGCTGGATGCATGGAACGCTGCAGCATGAGTCTTTGTGTCTGGCTTTCTTTTGTTCAGATTCTCTTTGTGGGATTCATCCATTGAATGTCCGTTTTCATTGCTGTGTTGCACTGTCTGAACGTGCCACCACTTACTGATCCTATGGTTGATGGATGTTTGGATGTTTAGTTTTTGACACTCATGAACAGTGATGCCTTAAATATTCTTAGACATGTCTCTATTTCTCTTTTTTTGTCTTTTATGTTAGATGGTCTTCTCCTGGGAACCCTCCTCTGACCTCCAGTCCCCAGGGGAGCTTAGGTGCCCCTCTGTTTGCCCCCCGTGGCACTCTGTAGTGTTTTGTGAGGGCAGGAAGGTTGAACCATGATATTTTCAGCCCTAGGCCAGGGTCTGACACTGAGTAGATTCTCAAAAAGCATCGGTTGAATGAGTGAATGAACAAATCTTGCCTACATCACAGTTTTGCCTGGGGCTGGTCTTGACATCTAAGAAAAGCAGCTTAGGAAATCTGTGTTGGGGGACCTTGGGGACCAACTAGGATTCCTCCCTAGAGAGAGTGTTGCTCTCTGGACTCTGGGCTCCACCTTAGCCCAGAGAATGGGCTCCCTGAGAATGGGACTGGAGTCCAGGACCATGGTCAGAGGTGTCTGGCTGGGCAAGATCAGACTTCTCCTGGCATTTCACAGAGACCAGACGCCAAGCTGAGGCAAAATGAGCTTCTGCCCCCTTTGTATCTGAGGACCCTGGTGCCACGGGCCTCCCTGGACATAGGTGTTTGGTGGTCAGCTGGGAGGAAAGAGTCATGAAAACTAGAAGTGAAAGAGAACATGCAGGAAGGGAGGGAAGTGAAAGAGAGGAGGCAAGAGGGGGACCAGACACACGAACAAATCTTTTTCGTCTCCTTTCCAGAAACAAGGCACAGAGGAGAGCCAGATAGGCATGGACCCCATGCTCCTTGGGGAAATGAGTGACTTCGTGTTTGGGCTGTACTGTTTTCACCAGCAAGTAACAAAAGTGGAAGCAGGAACATGAGCCTGTCTAAATGCAATGTCAGGGTGCCCTGATGGGATGGGCTTTTTTTTTCCCCCTGTTGGTGCTTGGCAAATCACAGGCAGAGTGAGTAGCTTCCTGGGCTCCCTGGCTGAGCAGTGTTGATTGAGCAGGTTATTCTTTATTCATACACCTTTTGCTGAGCCACATAACAAGTGTGCTGTAAATTTCGGTGCTTTGGAGAGAGCCTGATGCATAAAACAGGACCACCTCCCCTAATGCAATGGAGGCTGGTCAGATTCCACATACATCAAAGCCATTTTGGGTGCCGTTGCTGGGTTTTGAAGTAAACGTTACTTCTCGAAGAAGACCCACACCCAGAATAATTATGTTTGGGCGCAATCTGAGGCGAAAGCTGGTTGAATCTATCCATTTGACTCAGCCCAGGTTTTCTCCTAGCGAAGTGTGCCCGAGTGCTTAAATCCTAAACTGCAAAATGCTCCTTCTTTCTCCTGGGTCCCCTTTGCCTACAGAAGTGCACCTCCCCCAACTCAGTCTATCTTGCTTCCCGTGATGGCATCTAAATCTTCATCTTATGCATTCATTTTTACTAATTTACCAATTAGGTAGCACTTACTATGTGCCAGGCACTTTTCTAAGCTCTTTAAGAGATATTAAATCATTTCGCCTTCACAACTCTATGAAGAGGCACTTATGTTTAACCCCGTTTGCCAGATAAGGGAACCAAGGCACAGAGAAGTTAAGTAACATGCTGTGCTGCCTCTCAATTGTGTCTTCTGAAGTGGCATGAAAAGCAGAGGCCTGCCTTTCTCAGGAATTAGAAACAACTCTTGGTGCCTTTCTTAACATCCTCCCTATCAGAGGTGACCCCTTGACCTTGAAGAGCAGAGGGTCAGCCCCTGGGGAGAAGTCACAGTCTGTGAAGTACGGGCCCGGCTGAATACGCAGCACCATGGACAGAGGCGCAAAGGGGAACTTGGAGTTCAGGTCAGCAAGGTCAGCTCTGGATGGAAGGATTCCAAGGGCTTGGTGTTCATTCTCTTTATCTTGCTAGACATCCACACCACAGATGCTCCTGGCATCTCTGGGCTTACGGTCCCTTTCTTCTAGTTTTTCCTTCCTCTGTCCTCCACCCCAGTCTCTGCTCTGGTGGCACCAACAGCCGCACAGTTGCCCAGTCTAGAAGCCTTGGAAGTCATCCTGTTTTCCCATTTTTTTCATGATCCACATCAGATCACCAGGTCCTGTGAACTCTACCTCCTGAAAAGGTCTCACATGCAAACGCCCCTCTCCCTCCACCGGCTGTGTCTTCCTTCAAGTCACCTTATCTCTTGTCAGGACGTCTACATCAGCCATCCCACTGATCTCCCAGACTCCAGAGGCAACCCCTCTAAAACTATTTTTGAATTGTAGTCAGAGCGATCTTTCTATTTTCTTTTTATAATTCTGCTTACGTCACCCCTTTACCTAAAACCGTTCAATGGCTCTTAGAATAAAATTCACACTTCTTAGCATGGCTGCCAAAGCCTTGGATGACCAAGTCTTGCGTCCGTCTGGGCGTCAGCTCTCACTGCTTTCCGATCCCTAAAGGTCCCTATTTCCTCTCCCTTTAGGCCACGTATGTGCTGTTTCCTCTCCCACCCCTCCCCTTCCCTCTGGCTGATCCCAACTGATTGTTCGGGTCCCCACTTAGATGTCCTTTCTTCAGAGGAGTCCTCTCTGACCCCCTCCCCAAGCCTGGCTTGGGGACCCCTTCCCAACATGCCCGTGGCAACCAGGCAACACTTCCTCCATGATAACACCATGCACTTGGTGTTTGAATTTGCTGGCTACCTGTGTGTTTATCTGTTTTGCACAGTGTCTTGTGTCCCTGCTACCAAGGAGAGAGCTGATTTGTGGAAGACAGTTAAACAAAACAAAACAAACAAAAGCATTTTAATGAGTAAGTGCTACCTACCATGAAAAGGGCGTTGATCCAGCAGCCAGGAGACTCGGGTTTTAGAACCTGCTCTGGCACAAATTCTTGACCTCGAGGACGTCATTTTCCGTCTCTGAGCCTCATTGTGGTGTCTGTGAGGTGAGGATCCTGCGCTAGGTGATCTCCCAGGTCCCTTGCGGCTCCGAGATTCCGGAGGCATCTTCCGCATCGTGGCTTCGCTTTCTTAGTCTCCCTCAACTTTCCAGGCTGTGAGCACCCACCCTTCCCACCCCTCCTTCAGGATGTGCTGATAAGTGGAGCTTGGCTCCCAGCCTTCAGCTGGGCTCAGGCGCAGCCAGTGGCGGCCTTGGGTTCTCCTTGAATCCAGGGCAAGAATGCCTTGAAATTCTCTGATGTCCTTCTCACCTCGTTTGCTGTGAGAACCTTGGAAGTAGGATGCTTCTAATGCTGCGTCTGTCTCTGATCAATAGGAAGGTGTCGAATCTACAAGTTCCTGAGGCCACCCTTCCCCCCAGCAGACCTGGGAGACTCCTGGTGGCCGCAGCCTTAGTCAGCACTGTGCGTGTTTAATCTCAGTACCCACTTACTGTTCACGTGTTTCTCATAGTCATTCAGCACATCCGTCGAGCACATACTACATGGCAGGCATTGTTCTAGGTGCTTGGACACATAAAAAGCAAAGTAGACGGGGCTTCCCTGGTGGCGCAGTGGTTAAGAATCTGCCTGCCAATGCAGGAGACACGGGTTCGATCCCTGGTCCGGAAAGATCCCACATGCCACGGAGCAACTATGTCCGTGTGCCACAACTACTCAGCCTGTGCTCTGAGAAACTCGCGCACCGCAACAGAGAGTAGCCTCCGCTCTCCGCAACTAGAGGAAGCCCGTGGGCAGCAGTGAAGACCCAATGCAGGCAATACATACATACATATATACATACATAAATACAAAGTAGACAAAAGCCCTGCTCTCGGGAGCTTACATTTTCGCAAGCATGTGCAGGAGCAACCCATACAAATAAGAAACGTCACGGATAAGTAAATTATATACGTCAGGGGGCAGTGAGTGCTGCGTAAAGAAAGGGAAAGTAGAGCAGAGAGGATAAAGCCTCCTGAGACTCTGAGATTTGAGTCAAGACGTGAAGAAGGAGAGGGCGTGTGTCAATTTTTCTGGGGGAAGAACGTTCTAGGTCCCAAAGTGGGACCATGCAGGGGGTGCGTGGGGCACCTAGAGGACCTGGCGTTGCCTGGCCGGGCGCCATGCCTGGTGCACGCAGGCCCGCCACCAGTGTTTGCTGGCGATCGGAGCACAGGCTGCTGGGCCTGCGGCAGACAAAACTGTTTGCCTCCTGGCCCATCGCATGTTGGCTTTGTGATCCTTGGCAAATTACGTTGCTGTGTTTCTGTTTCTTCATCTTTGCAGGAGGGCCCAGACCCAGGCCTCATGGGGTTGTCGTGGGGCTTGATGAAGTAACCACGTGGAGGGGCCAACTCACCGCACACGCACGGCGTGTGCAAGCCCAGTAACGTTGGCTCCCGGCACACCCTTCCCCTGGTCTTTGGACAAGGCATTTATCTTCTCTGAGCCTCAGTTTCCGCTTCCAGAACACAGAGGATAGTTATTCCTGTGCTGTCTGCTGCCTAGACTTTACTAACCATCACGTCCTACAGTGGGGATAATAGTGCTTTAAACGTATCCATAGATGACGGGTTTCCAGGGGCAGGGGTTCTGTGTGTGCACAGAAGTGTGTGAATATACATGGGTACGACTGCATGTGTATACAGTTCGGCAGGACACAGGTGGGTTTCTTATCCTTCATAGATGCTTCAAGGACAAGGACCCTGTATTTTTACACAAGACCTCATGCCTCCCACACACGAGGTGCTCAGTTGATCCTTGTTGAATGAACGAAATAGTGCTGGTGAAATGCTCTCTGCTGGATGAAATGTGTCGGTCGAACTCAGCAGAGCTGTTTGCTTCCAGGTAGCAGGGATGGGGCGTCATCGTGAAGACTATGTAGAATATATTTACTGAGGGCTTAACTATGTACCGGGCCCTGTGCTAAGCACTTGACGTGCATCCCTTAAAACTGCCAACAGCCCTGTGAGGTAGGTACAGTTATGATCAGGATTTTATAGATGAGGCACCTGCGGCTCAGAGGTCAATGTCTCGATCATGGCTAGTAAATGAAGGAGAGGGGATTGGAACCCAGCCTTCCCGAGGTAGTGCACTTGCCCGCTACTCTGATGGCTTCCTGAAGTGTCACTGCGCCTCTCCACGGTCTGATCTTTCGTGAGGCGGGAAGCAGGAGGAAGAAGGCTGTTCTTTCAAGCAGGCCAGGCGGAAAGTCCGACTATAAAGTCACTCCCCAGGCCACCGGCAAACCTCCCCAGCTGTGAGGGAGGAGGTGAAGGGGTTAGCCTTTTTCTTGCCTGCAGTAGACAGTGAAGATGGTCAAAGACAAGGACTGCCGTCTGCTGTGTACCCGAGTTTGTCCTTTTCCTTTTGGTCTCAGAGTGTGTTGAGAACTTAGTGGAGCTGTGTGAGCCCTGGGCCGCATGTTTCCCATTTAGATGCCTAAAACCTGAGGATGTGTGTGTACGTGTAGGTATCTGCACATATGGTATATAGTATATGCACGTATGGGCTGTGTATCTCCATCCTTCAAGACCAGTGTAAGGGTCTCTTTCCGACCATGCCTGGGCAGCACTGAGCGCCCTCTGCCTCACGCCAGCCCTGCGTTATACCTTGGCTCTGTGACTGCACTTCCCAGCCTGCGCCTGGTGACTGATGTCTGTGCCTGTTTCCCCTTGAAAGAACGTCTTGTGTCATGGTAGCTTTCTTTCCGCTTGCAGCTGACGACTAGTGAATGCATACTCAGAATGGAGATGAACAAATGAATGAACAAGTGACTGGTCTTCATGCCACCAGCCTGGGTGAGGCCATTATCTACCCCAGTCACTCCTGCCTTCCTGTGGGGTGGGACGCCCAGCCACGCCCAGAGCGATGCTGGACGTCCTCGGCCTCCAAGCTCCCGTGGGCACACCAGGCTGCGTGGAGCTGACCCGGAGGCTCTCCCCTTCCCCTCAGCTGCGCTGGGCGGCCAGCCGTGGTCGTCTGGAAGATCTGTTCTTCTGGAGCCTTCCCCATCTGGCACCTGCGTTCCTTTCCCCTGGCCTGCTGGCTTCTCCTTGGGTCTGAGCAGGAGAAGGAGTGTTAGGTTGTTGCTCTTCCACATTTTAATGTGTTCCACGCCTGCTGTGTCCCCCTGTGCTCGAGTTCCGGACAATTACCCTCCTGCCATGTTTCGTTGCTGAGCATGGCAGGTGGGCCTTGTTTGTAATTCACTTGCACCATTAACGCTGGGTTAGCGCCATAAGGGCGACTGATCAACTCAGTGCCCCCAGCCCCAGATGCCAGTTGATAGCAGGATGTTAGGTTGGCTTGTGGGGTGAGGCATTTCAAAGCTTTCTCCAGTTGAAAGTGATAAGAGGCTTAATCTATTGGCAGTCACAGAGTACTCGCAGTCATCCACACTAACGGGAAATCTGTACCCAGATACCAGTCCCCCCAGATCCTGGTGATGTGGCTGTGGACGATAATAGCAATCTTCATAATGAGAGCTCTCCGTAATCTGAGCAACAGAACCGTCACTGAGCACTGGCTATTTGCAGGCGCACCGCTAAGATGACAGCTAATCTTTGAAAGCAACCTTAGGAATAGCTAACATTTTCTCCATTTTGTGGTTGGGGAAACTGAGGTTTGGAGAGGTTAATCACTTGCCCAAGGTCATAGCTAAGTAAGTAGCAGAGCCCAGACTCAGGGATCTCGGTCTAACGCAGGCACAAAGCCCGTGCTGCTAACCACTACCTTCCCCTGCCCTCCTCTGGGATATGAAGTTCTGTGAATGGAGGTGGGGGCAGGGGAGAGATCTCCAACTTGACATCCTAATTATTTTTTTTAAGATATTAAAGTGAGTCACTGAGTGGGGGGGTGATGAGTAGGATTAAAACACCCTCCTTAGGTTCACTTTTATTGATTAATCAATCATACATTTATTGAGCTCCAACTAGGTGGAAAACATTGTCCTAGTTGTTTGACAGAAAACAAAGGTAAATCATTTATCCGTTCAGTAAATCTGAGAGATGGGGAGTCAGACATATATTCTAGAACAAAAGACAGGGAATGAAATGTTGGGGGTGAGGGTGGAGGAGGGAAGAATTAAACAACTGCAGACGTCTGATTTAGGAAAAACACCTTCCTGACTTTCTGCTTACTGAGACATGATTGACAGTTGGCAAAATCTAGTGAAGCAAGGGTCACCTATAACGTCCCCTTTGATCTTTGAACAACCCCGTGGAGCAGACAGAGCAAGTAGCATGTTTTCAATTTTCTGGGAAACCGAAGCCCAGACAGATTTTAGGACGTGACCGTGGTCGTGCAAAGAATGGGTGGTAAGCCCAGATTGGGACACTGGCCTTCTGACTCCAAGTCCAGACTTTTCTAGAATCACTCCCGTTAGAGCCCAGCATATGGGCTGGGCCCCATCCAAGCTTGGTGCTATATGTGGTGTCCCGTGTCCTACTGAGGCTGCTTCTGGAGCTGCCTGGGACTCTGCTTTCCTTGCAGATCCAACACTTGGCTGCTCAGAGACTTTCTTTTCCCGTTTGTGGGAAAATCTAGGGCCCTAATATTCAGGCCGTATGGGGTCCACTCCCTTCAGGGTTGGCTTCCCTGCGTTCACATTCCCTCCCATGCAGCTAAGTACCCATTACCTGGCCTCTCTGCTCTCCAGGCCACCTGGCACACCCTGGTCACATCAATTTCCTTAGGCACAACTCCGGTCCTGGCCCTCCTTGGCCCAGAAACTTTCAGCGGCACTTTATTGCCTGGAGGATAAAGTCCAAGCTCCTTAACCTTGGCAATCAAAGCCTTCTAGAATCTGACCCCAACACTTATCTCTCCCAGGGCCCCTCAGACACCATGTGCTCCTGCCAAGTTGGTCTGGTCACTGTCCCTTGGACACCTCTTGCCTTCCACAGTGACTGCCTGGAAGGTCTCCCTTCCTGCGCAGCACGTGCCTCAGGGCTCAGCGTGTGTCCAGCATCTTCCGAGAATCTTACTACAACCTTCTGGGCCATGGGAGGCCTTTCTACCTTCTGTCTTCCCAGCAGTTCTTCCCATTTGGTGACAAAGGCTGTCTGGCCACAGAACAGCTGCTCCATTGCTTTCTTGCATCAGGAGTTTACAGGTGTGCTGCTTAACTTACTCTTCCCACAAGGACATCTGACTTTTCCAGTAAGTTCCTTGAGGGCAGTCAGCATATCTGAGAACTTTCACAGCCCATTAGTACCCAGCACAGAGCCGGGTGGGCCCAGAGTGTGCAGAGATGCTGGTGCAGTGCAGCAGGGTTGCCAGGATCTGGGAAGTGTGCCCCACCCAAGTGGTACTCACAGCCTGTCTCTCTCCTTCTGGCAGCTGGAGCTGGGCTTTCGTGCTTACGTGCCCCTTCACCAAGGGCCCTGTGGCAGGGGAAGTGTTGAGTGCAGGGACAGCCCCTTTGCTAAGCTAAGGAAGTCAAGGATTTCCTGAAAGTCACCCTGAGAATGTGCAAAGGGAGGTGAAAAGCCTTCAGCCACAGGACTTCAACCCAAAGACTCTGCTGGCTCTGCCTCTGGTTTCTGTGACATCCCCAGGCTACGACAGAGGAAAGGTGATGGGACTTTGACTGGGTGAGAGCTTCTGTGGCCTGTGACTAATGCAGAAGCCCAGGGTGGCCCCTGAAGAGGGTGCTGTCTGTATCCCTGCCCCCCTCAGAGATCGGATCAACATAGAGGGCCCCCCCATCCTCCTCCCCATCTCTCCTTCCAAGGGAGGACCCTCCTCTCACCCAGGACCTGGGATCCTGCTAAGAACCAGAGCTGTGAATGTGTTTGAATGTGTCGGGGGGCGGGGTGGGTAAGCATGGAAACTGCAGGTAGACTTGGGGGCAGTAGCCGTGGAGGCAGGGGGAGAGGAGGTGCTGGGGTTAGACTGTGGCTGGGAGGGGACTGTGGCTCGAGAACGCTCTCCAGGATCACCTCTGAGCAACGGCTCGGCCCTTACTGTCCTGGCAGCCAGAGCACCTGGACCAGTGACGGCTGGTCCAGAGAGGCTGTGAGGGACCTGAGCAGGCCCAGCAGTCGCTGAGCACTTGAACCTGAGGTGTGATTAGCCTCCCTCTATGGAGGAGGGGGCCCAGGCTCAGGGGTTTAGTAACAGGTCCAGGTCTTGGAGCCAGTCGTTGAGAAAGCTGAGATTCTATATTGTTTTTTAAATTATTAACTAGATTTCTTAATTGAAAAAGCCATCCAACCTCTTAGCTTAAAATGCAAACAGTAGAGAACACTTGAGAATGAAAAGCAAGTCTGCCTCCTACCCCAACTGCAGTTCTAGAACCTTCTCTGCAGGGGGCAGCTGGCCAGCTGCAGTTTCTGTCCTCCGCCCCACGCAGAGCCTGGTGCCAGGCGGATGCCTGTCAGTGCTGATGGAGCTGGGTGCGGGCAAGGGCTGAAGGGGACTCTGTGTGGGCTCTTAGGCAGTTCCCAGAGGTTGTGTTGCGCTTGGATGACGCCAGTGGAATAAGTCTATCACTTTGCAATCTGAAGGGGACACCACTTATTTTGCTATGGGTCTTTATTGTGCAATATCTAGCTTTCCTATCTTCTTTACCCCCTCCCTTCTCCCACCCCTGGGAGTGCTGGGGGAGAGGGGCTAGTCCTGGGCCTCCCTGAGGAATGCATGAACCTTGGGATAGCTGCCTTCTCACCTGCTCTGGCTGGGACTTTAAAGGCCTCTTAGTTGCGGCATGCAGACTCTTAGTTGCGGCATGCGTAAGACCCGGTGCAACCAAAATCAAGTAAAAAAAAAAAAAAAGACAGGGCCTTACTTTCTGCCAATGACGTCTGAGACACCGAAAAGGCCAGTGTGTACATGAGGTGACCGCGTGGGCGAGATGGAGCCAGGCCAAGGGATGGGAGCTCATGGCTGTGACCCAGATGCTCTCAGGCCAGGACTGGCTTCCTTATCAATAACAGAGCACTTTCCTCTGGCTCTGACCTCAGCGAGGCTGGAGATTGTCTGCCTCCCGTCATCTGTGAGTCTACAATAACCCATCTCTGGCTATAGATGGCTAAATTCAGAGACATCTCCCACCCCCATCCTTGTCTTCTCCAGGCTGCATAACCCAGCTCTGCCCACATCTCTTTATGGAAGGTTGCAGTGTACACAGCCTCACTCCAAGGCTTCTGCAGGGCAGCCCCTTTCCTCCCAGACACCCACACAGATCCCAAGCAGGGGAGGGAGGGCTGTTATTTATCTGGAGGTAATTAGAATGCTGTCCTTAAAAGCAGTTTCTCTCTGCATCTTTCTCCCCACTCACTCTCTCTTCCTCTGTGGACGCCCCTGCGAGGTCTCTCTGCTCTAAACGTGTTACAAATGGCTCCAGCACTGCGCTATTTCCTTTCAAAGCCTCGGCTCACATGGTCTTTGCCAGGAGTTTGGCTCCCCTGGGCCCAGCCCGGTGGCCTCAGGTAAATGCCAGGGACATTTTTCATCGTCCAGAGCCAGTCTTGCCCTCCACATCCGACCCAGTGGTCCTCTTCCCACCTCTCCTGGCTCACCTCGACTGGTGATTAATTCTCTGTCTTCTCACCTCTAACCACCTCCTTTGTGGCAGAGAGGAGATTTGGATGCTGTGGCCTCCTCACCTTTTCTGTGAAGGATGCTGGGTCCAGCACGAGGTTCAGGATGGTAATCGGCTTTAGATGCAGAGCCTTATCCTGGACTTGGGGACAGAGGGAGATTGGGGACGCCTAATGAGGGAGACACATAAGCGCAACAGTCACGTAGAGAAGATGCTCTCGGCTTTCCATCCTCGTGGGCTTCCTCCCATTTCCGACGCTAATGGCGCTGCATCCCACCAGAGCCTCTCGTCTCCTGTGCTGTGTTATTTCCTCTGTCTGGCTCTGCTCCCCACTGCCCCCTTCAAAGGACCTGGCTGACTCAAGTCAAACATTTCGTCCTCAACAAAGCCCTCCCCTCTGGCCACATGTGGACCCCGCCACACACACTATAGCAGCCTGTACTTTTCCTCTATCATTTGTCATTATGGCATCTAGCTCCCTGGGTATGGATTAATGTCTCCTCCCTAGACTATAAGCTCCACCAGGGGAGGGACTGTATCCTAGGGCCTGGACCCTGCCACGACAGAAATATTTGTTGAATGAATGAAGTATAAATCATGTAGCAGTATTAAGTCTATTTATATGTTTTGGCCAGTCTGGCGTAAAGGAACAACAAACACCACTTTTCTTAGAAAGCACTTCACTCACCTGCAAAGTAATTCTCCAGCCATTGTCTCCTTTGAGCCTCTTAGCAACCCTGTAAGGTAGATGGTGGGAGTGTAATGTCCCCATTTCACAGAAGAAGAAATGGAAGCCCCAAGAGGTTAAGAGATGGGCCCAAGGTCACACGGCTCTCCATATCCGGCCCCTGCCTTTGCTCCTGTGCCAGGCTGAGTCTAAGTGAGGAAGGAGGGCTGGCTCTTTGGGGAAAGCTTCTGGATGGGGCTGACTTGGAGCAGCATTTTGGAGGTGAGAGGGCTGTGGATTAATATTAGCAAGAGGCGTGGCAGGTGGTCTCATTTGGAGAAGGTGTGGATGCGGTCAAGGTGCCTAGGATGGGATGGGAGAGGGACAGGAAGTTGCATTCACTGATTGCATTACACCTGAGATCTCTTGCAGCAGCTTTTCAAGGGAAGCCTCATCACCCACGGTTTATAGTTGTGGAAGTGAAGCCCTCAGAGGTTAAGTAATCAGCTTAAGGATGCATAGTGACAGCCGGGATTGGAAACCAGAGACGTCTGCTCTGGCCCCTGGAAGGGGAACATTGTTTAGAGGTGGATTGAGGGCTTTGGTCTGAAATATACACGGGAGGTGGTTTGGAGAGGAAGACAGACTGGGGATCCCCCATGGCTCACTCATTAGTGCCGGAGAATTGGAAACAGCTTCCCTAGTCGCGTGTCCTGAGTGCCAGCAGATACGTGCAGTGGCCCTGCTCCCTGAATGTCCTCCCCTAAAGTCAGGCCTGGGCAGGACCAGCCCCTGCGCTTCAAGGTCACATTTGTCGATGTGACCTTGGCAAGTCCCACTCGACCACTTCACCTTTGGGTTCCTTGTCTGCCGGGGTTGAGGGGGCGAATGAGGGTCTGCCTCGCAGCGTTCTGAGGAGCAGTGAGTCTAAAATAGTACTTTGCATATAGAGAGTAAATATTTAGTAAATGTTATCTGTTATCATAAAGTACAATTCCTAGAAATGCAGAATCTCAGAGCTTAAAAGAACCTTGGAGATCATTGGTCTGATTCCCTCATTTTACAGAATGAGAAACTGAAGCTCAGAGAGGCTCAGAGCAGCTCAGAGCTAGTGAACACCTAGGCCCCTGACTCCCAGGACAGGATCTGAGTCTGGGCATCATCGCATGCTTGTTGCCAGGGAGACAGGATGCTTACGCATACTGCCCAGCTGTATCAGGTCACAGAGGATGACTGTCCCCGAGGAAGCCGCAGGGCCTGGGGTGCCACTCCTCTGCCCTGGCCACCGCACCGCCTGCATGTGCCATGGAGGCTGCTGGCCGCTGCTGGGAGTTTCTCTCTGTCAGCGTAGTCAGGAGGGCAGAGAAGCCCACGTGCATTTGTCTTGAGGAGCCTGGAGCGTCACGAGGAGTAATCAAGATCTTGTTGCCTAGAGCTGAGAGGAAACCTGTAATTAATCTGGCTGCCCCTCTGATTTCCTCTGTCCTCTCGCCACCAAGCACTGTCTGGTGGCTGTCAGCCTCCTCTCGGACCCACCCTGGAAAATCACGATTAATGGTGTAATAGCCCTATGGGGGCGAGAGAGACCAGCGGAGGGACTGTTGACAGGTCAGGAGAGGAGAGGCCATCTAGCACAACTGGGGCCGGGGAGTCCAGACACTGTTCACCGCGGAACACAGGGCCTATTGCGGGAGGTGCCTGTCTGTGCATGTTAACCAGTGCTGGTCGGGAGTCAGCACACATTCGTGGAGCTTCTCCTCGGGATAAGCATCATAGCAAATGTGTCAGGAAGATACGTGCCTGAGAGAGGTGCTCCCCTGCCTTACAGGAGCGTATGATCTGGAATAGAGAGAAGGCGTAAATACGTGCAAAGTTAAATAGCCATTCATTCGCTGGTTCACGCATTTGTCGAAGTTTGTTCATAGCTGCATTGCACCGGGCACTAGGTGCTGGGGGTGTAGCAGTGAATAAGAGGGAGAAGGCCCTGTCCTCATGGGGCTTCATTCAAAATACAAGTACCAGAGAGAGAGTCACAGACATTGAGGTCTGAAAGAGACGTGAGCGGATCTTCTAGCTTGAGGAAGTTGAGTCTTGAGATACTGAAAAAATGGAGATTAGGTTCCCCCTCTGGAGAAAGTGGGGACCTCTCATTTCTGGTGTTTGGGTCCAGAAACATCCCAGGCAGGTAAATGCTAAAGCAGAGATGAGACCTAAGAAGCCTCGACCCCCAGTCTGATTCCGCAGCACATCTTTCAAGCGCTCACGGGGCAGCATGCGATCAGCGGGTGATCAGTGTGCGGTGAGATGCTGCCTGTGCTGGCTAGAGGTTCAGAGCAGGAGAGCTGAGCTTGTTCGGTGGAGGAATTGCACCTGGACTGTACGTTCCTTATGGGCAAGGACTCTGGAAGTAAATCGCAAGGAAATAGTTCATGCTCACAGAGCCTTTTCCACATATATTACCTGATTGGATTCTTTCATTATTTCAACAGATATATATTTTTTGAGTGCGTACTGTGGGCCAGCCTGTGCCAGGCACCGGTGATGCAGGTGGAAAATTCTAATGTGTTCCCCGCTCTTCTGGTGCTCATCACTTTGTGAGATAGGCATCGATATTCCCTTGTTACCAATGAGGAAATGGGCTCTGAGAGGTGGAGCTGCTCCGGAGGTTTCCTCCATAAGGACCACAGCAGATCCGACCTGGCCTCCCTCCACGTTGGGCCTTAATCTGCACTTGTTAGGACTGTCATGGCTGCCCTAGGATGTCAAGAACAGCGTCCTCAGTTGCATGGCAAAGTTCTGTCTTTAGACTCTCTCTGCCTTTTGAGTTACCTAAAGCACAGGATTGAAGACCGGCTCCGTTTAGGTGGGGACTGTCAGAGACCCTCAGAAACCAGAAGCCATATTTTTATGCCCACTTTGGACTTCAATTCTGCCAGTGCCTCCGTATTCAACTCTAGCTGAAGAAGGAGCCTGGGATTTGTGATTGCACGTGGTTAGACTCTTGAATTTGAACTTCAGCACTACTGCTTTAGTTGCATGACCTTGGATAAATGACCGAGCCTCCCTGAGCCTCACCCTCCACATCTGTGAAGTGGGCGTGCAATATTATTTTATAGGGTTAGAATGATAGTCATGAACAGTTAATTACTTCGAGCAGCTCAGGATACATATTTTGTCCTCATTCCTCATAATGATTCTGCGAGGGTACTTTTATCACTCCCATGTTACAAATGAGGAAATCAAGGTTTAGAGACGTTAACTCACTTGCCCGTGGTGTATAGCTACTACATGGCAGTGCAGGACTCACACCCATGTCCTTAACTGTGACGGTCAGTCCAAGCCCCAGGCCCAGAAGAAAAGGGCAGTAAATGCTTCCCTCCCCTTTTCAACATATATTGATGTGATGACCCTTTGCCTTTATCTAGAACATTCTGTCTGCTTAGATTGTTTGTATTAACCACAGCGAATATACGAAATGTACAACCCAGACTGGGAATTTACTTCATCTTGGTGTAAACTCAGAAAATGCCTTTTTGACACCATCTGTTCATTGATTTCATTCAGCCAGTATCAGTAGAGCACGTACCGTGTGCCGGACAGTGTGTTGGTGTTTCCACGGCCCCTGCATCACGGCTGACCGTTCTGTGGGGAGACAGGCAGCATCGTCATAAGCAGGGTGTGTGCCCTAATGACGAATGTTCAAGATGTGGTGGCAGCAGATGGGAAAGGGATCACAGAAAGCCTCAGAGGGGAGGTAATGCGGTGAGCCTGGAAGTCAGAGTTTCGGGCCATTACGGGGTGAGACTGCAGTCCGGGCACAGGCAAAGGGTGGGTGCTGAGGGAGCTCTGCGGAAGGTCCGGGGCAGTGGGGTGGGTGGTAGAGACAGGAAGGCAGGAGGCAGATCGTGAAGGGTTTATCTGTTGGAGTTAAGAATTTGCTTTTGATCCCCAGTGCAGTGGAGAGCTATGGAAGACTTTGGGGCGGGGGTATGTCATTATCAAGTTCACATTTGGGTAAGAACCCTTGACCACTCAGCAGAGAACCAACGGAGAGGGTAAGGCCAGAGGGAGGGCGACCAAGATGGCTGCTGTCGCAGAGTCCCGGTTGCTGCTGGCGGACGTCTGGACTGCGGCGGGTCGGTGGTGATGGAGGCAGGGCTGTTGGGACTTGCTGACTGAGTAGATGTGGAGAGCAGAGCTCTAGGGTGCCTTTCAGCTTTCTGGCTTGGGTGACTAGTGGATCATGGTGCCACCCACTAAGAAGGAGGACGTAGGAGGAGAAGCAGATGGCGGGAGCGGGGGAGAGGAGACCTCCTCCTTAGGATGAGGCGTGTCTGAAATGCTGTGGGGAATCCAGCTGGAGGTTTCAGGAGGAAGCCGTCTCAGTGCAGGTGTTCTGGGCTTGATTCTGGGCTTGAGATGCTGATTTAGAAGCCACACCTTGCAGGTGGAAATAACTCGTGGGTGGAGGTGAAATTCCCCAGGAGTGATGTTAGTGGGAAGAGGGTGTAGGTGCTCTACCTCTAGAAAATTTCTTTTTTTATTCCTAAATTATTAAATTATTTTCAGTTAATAAAGGCAGCACAGTTAGGTTCTAAGACCAGATTCGTCTAAACATTAAACTGAAAATAAGACCTCAAATTTCTTTGTGTTTTTTGTTAAAGAATCTGGAAGCTTCATGATCTGCTCTCATATGCAGATAGGTAAGTGACAGAAGAATACCCAGCGAAGTCAGAGACCTGGCTAGCCCTGGCTTTGCCTCGTAAGGGCTGTGTTGACCTTGAGCTAGGCACCTTTCTTGAGCTCAGCTTCCTTGTCAATAATAGAGCTTGTTCTGTGGATTAAATAAGATAAAGACTATGGAAAGAATTTTGCAAACCCTTGTGCCTTACGAACATGTGACATGATCGTTCTTTTTATCCCTGTAAGGTTTGGGAGGAGATTATTTCTCGTCTTTGTATCCAAGAGCAGCCCAAAACCTCAGCCATTGTCCTTACATGTGGTCTCCAGGATCAGCCAGCCTTTAGGGCCATGAACAATGACTGTCAGGCCTGCATGGATTAAGTGTAGTTCTGTCATCAAATAAAATTTACGCAGGCTAATCTGAAACCTATTTAGCGGTCTGCATAATAATTATTGTGCGGCGGGCTGACTGGGCATAAATGGAAGGCATTTGACAGAAATTATTATATGTAGTATTATTTTTATATAGCCTAGCCAGATTTTTACAGTTCTTTCCTCTTTGACAGTCCATTCATTTTGCCACTCAACAAATAGTTATTGAGGCTGTAATATATGCCAGGCACCATGCTGGGCCCTGAGAAAACAGACAAACAGGATTTCTGTTCCTGTCCCACATCCATCGAGCTTGAATTCTAGTGGGGAGACAGTCACTGAACAGTCGACTTTACCCATAACGAGTAAGAATGCCAAGCTTCCCCTGAGACTGTGTTTGCTTTCATCTCTTCCTGCATCGGCACCCGTGGATTAAGGGACAAAGATTCTGGGCCTGATTTGCCAACAGCAGAGTTGCCTTTGCTCCAATCCTTTATCCTTTTTTTAAAAAAAATTTTTATTGGAGTGTAGTTGATTTACAATGTTCTGTTAGTTTCAGGTTTGCAGCAGTCCAATCCTTTATCCATTATTCTCCTCTGTCTCCTTATAGCAGGCAGTGGCTTGAGACCCTCCATCCATTGAACAAATATCTCCTGTGCACCTATTCTGTATAAGTAACCTCTGGGGATACAGCAGTAAACTGGAAACAGTCCTGGCCCTTGAGAAGCTGGCACTGCTGGGATGGCATAGAGAGGCACCCACTCCTGGCACATGGCAAGGGTCGGGGGGAGAGGAGCACGCTGCAGGTAGAGGGGCCTAGTTGTGTGCAGGAAGCTGCGAGGTACTGGGTCAGGCTGCAACACCGAGCTTCTGTGGGGAGGGGGGATTGTCATAAAACAAAACCTTTACTAAGTGTAACACACATACGGAAAAGTGAACATTTTCATCAGATATGTACAGCTCGACGAGATTTCAGAAACTGAGCACACTTTGCTCAGCACCTGGAATAAGAAACAGGATGTCATCAGCACCTCTAGAAGACCCCCTGTGTCCCCTTCTAGTCACCCCCCGCCTGCAAGGGTCATCACTAGCTGGACTTCTTACAGCACACAATGGTTTTGTCTGCATTTGTACTTTTTATAGATAGAATCATACTGTAAATACTCTTTTGTGCCTGGTTTCTTCCACTCAACATTATGTTTGTGGGATTCATCCACACAGGTGCACGGAGTTGTTGATTGTTCATTTTCATTTCCATATAAGATTCCATTGTATGAATGGACAATGTCTCTCTCCCTTCTGCTGCTGGACATCTGGCTAGGTTCCAGTTTGGGCAAACCCAAAGAGTGCTGCTGTGAACGTTCTAGTATGTCTTTGGTGAGTGTATACATGCATTTCTACTGGAAATGCCTATTGTAGAGCTGCTGGACATTAGGGTACGTGTAAAGCTCTAATAGACCAGTTTTCCACAACAGTTACGTTGACTTACATTCCCACTGACACAGTAGAAGAGTTCCAGTTGCTCCACGTCTTTGCTAACACTTGATAGTATCTTTTTTTTTTTTAAAGTCATTCTGGTGGGTGTATAATGATATCTCATTGCAGTTAAAAATTGCATTTTCCTGAATACCTTTCCAAGTGTGCTCCAAGAGCTTTTGATATACCGTTACCGAAGTGTCTGTTCTAGTCATTTGCCTATTTTTCTATCGGATTGTCTGTCTGGAGGTGGGGGGATGAATCACTTTAATACTAGTCTCCTAACCAGAGGTGACCTTGGTTTAGCATATTTGCATATTCACCAGCCCCTCCCTCACCCCAGTGATGGGGCAGGGCTGGTGGCCTGCAGACTCTGATCTCAGGGTGCCAGGAGGTCTCAGGGAGGGACAATACCCATGCTGCCTTGCAGGGAGGCAGCTCCTTCAAGGTTCTGGCTTTGACCCCAGCCTCAGGAGGGAGAGGGGCTGGTGGAGGAAGGATGGAGAAGGGTTAGTTTTCAGCAGATGTGGAAACCAGCTGATGACCTGGGATGTGCGCTTCTGTCCTCAGTATTTGCTGAGAAGCGACCTCTCCCATCTGGGCCAGGGAGGAGCTGACATTTGTGTAGCCCCTGCTCTAGGCCAGGCCTCTCCTGTGTTCTCCTCGGCCTCAGTTCAACCCATCCAGGCACGTGTTGTTATGCCAAGTCTACCTGAGCAGAAATGGAGTTGAGTGACCGAGAAAAGCCACCCAGCTGGCAAGTGGTGGAGCTGGACTGGAACCCATCACTTCCCCAGCATCACTCCCCAGAGAGCAGGGCATGTGGCGTGCCCGGGACGATGGCCTAACCTTCCCACCCACTCCTTTTCTGCTCACCCATGGCTCCTGTTCTTAAGAGCAGATGAAAGTTTTCATCCCCAATTAGACATTTTTTAAAAAGTGGAGCCCTATGAATCATTCAACCACAGTCACACCCTCCTGCCCCTGATTTGATGGCGGTCGGGGTGGGGGATGGCTTTAGAACCTGAGACTTCTGTGAGTCTGGGCAGAGGCAGGAAGGACAGAGGCCTGGAGCCGGCCTGGAGCTCCCCTACAGGCACAGCGATTCGTGGAGGGAGTGTTGGTCCTCTCCACAGAGGCCGTGTGGGTGGTAGCTCGGACCCCTGGGCCGATAGGACTCTTACTCACGTGCTCCTCGCTCTCCCGCAGAGTTATGTCATGCCCAGACCAGCAGAGGGCTCCATGAGGATTCATAGAAGATGCCCCGCGTCTGGGCGCCTTTGGTGCTGCTTCCCACGTGGCTCGTGATGGTTGCCTGCAGTCCGCACTCCCTGAGGATTGGTAAGTGCTGCCCCTGCGGCACCCTGGGGGCAGCCCAGCCCTGGGCGATGCCCCTTCCACACCCCAGGTGTCCGCAGGGGACATCTGACCCTGCACTCTGCCCTCCCTGAGTTTGGCTGGGACAAGGGTGGTGGGGGGGGGGGGGGCAGCCGACAGGCTGACAGCTACAATCTGCTCAAGCTGCCCAGCTCCTCTTGTGATGAGAAAAACGATGTTGAGTGCCTTTTGCAGTCTGTGATGGACTCAGCTGGTCACAGCTGTAGGTGAAGGAGGGTGGGAATGGCCATGGGGCTTCCAAATCCAGGGGCTAGAGAGCAGAGCAGAGATCATCTCTTCTCTCCTCTGATCAATCCAAGAAGGCTTCCTGGAGGGTGTGTTCAGATGAAGTGTTCTTTGTGCCCCTGACCCAGCTGCTTGGCAGGGCCTTTGCCTTGGTGTCTGCTCGCCCTGCCCTGGTTCTGGAGAGGAAGGACAGGGCACTTCAGTGGCGTGTGTCCACTAGCTCCCTCCCTTGTCATTGCTGTCATGGGGGTGCCCGTTCTGGGTGTGGGCAGGCACTGCCGCCACTGGCCCCATCAGCGTCCCCGTGCCTGGCGGAAGACTTGGCTCTTTCCGGGGTCCAGGAGTGCCTGAGAAATCAACTGCCTCCCCTGCCCCCCAACACTTCCAAGACTGAGCAAAGCTCCTAAACTTCAGGCTGGGCCACTGCCTGCTGATCCGGGTCCTGGGGACATGGCCCCAGCTGTAGAGACAAGGAGACACAGTCCAGTCCAGCAGACACTGTGTGGTCATCTGATGGCCTGGGATAGACGTGGGATATCAGGGATTGGGGTGGGTACATGTGTATAGGGAAGGGAGTCATTATGGACAGACAGGTGAGGCACAGCAGTGAGAAATCCAGGCAGGTGTGTTGGTCACAAGAAGATCAGTCCAATGGCAGGAACCCCGGGCAAGGCCAGGCAACAGCCCTAGAGGGGCCCAAACACCAGGCAAGTTATCCAGACGGGGGCCCACGTGAAGCCCCTCTGCCCAGACTGGGGTGGGAAGGGGGGAAAGTGGATCCTGTGAGTGAGGCAGGATTCTAAACTTGAACCTGAAAGGGTTAGAGGATGATCTAGAATGAAGATCATGATACAGGATCCCAAGGACTGGGCCGCAAGCTCCCGAATTCCTCTACTTGCAGTTCGGACTGGTTCTGAGGTCCCAGAGACGGGCATGATGGTGGGTGGTCAGGAGGCCCTGGCAAGGCCAGGCATCATGGGCCAGAGGCTGAGCTGCAGGTCCCTGAGCTACTCCGTGTTCCGTCGTGGGGACATGGGCACGTCTCTCCGCGCCTATGCAGTGGCAGCTGATTGGAATCAGAAACAAAGACCAGTGACTCAGTTCTTCCCCTCATCCTGCCTTCGGTCACCACTCTGCATACTTGAAAAAAGGAATTAAAAACAAAATCTTCCCTCCCTTTTCCCCATTCACTTCTACTGAAACTTCAAAACCTAATTTAATTCTGCTTAGCAGCAATAGAAAACAGTTCATGTCCTTAAGATGCGTAATTTATAAGATGCCTCGTTGTTCAGCATTTGCTGTGAGGTTTTCTCCTCTAAGTGAGTGGCTAAAGCGGTCACCCGTCCATTTCCATTTGTGGCTAATGGGAAGCGGAAAGGGATTGAGCCGGAACTGGCAGCTCCTCGCGGCCTCGGCTCTCCTGACACTTGTTCCCCGGGAGAGAAGCAGAAAGTGGAGCTGACAGATCCCTGTCTGGCCTGCTGTGCGACAGTGGAGGGCTTCAAAGGGCCCCTCAGGCTCCCATCCCCACACTGGGAACAATGCTTGTCCAGTTCTGTCCTCTCTGCTGGCACTCGTTCTGGTTCATGCCAGGCCACGTCCAGCTGATCTCCAGCCAGGGGCCCTGCTGGCTGGCAAGGTCAGACTGGGCCTAGTCTCCAGAGGCCAGGAAGCAGAGTGAAGCCAACAAAGAGAGAGGAAAGTAAAGAAAAGCCACAACAGCAATGCCAGGGCTTGTTTTGCTGTCTCCTTGGTTATCCTGGGAGCCGGGAGCTTTATGGACGGAAAGGTGCTAATTACACGGACTCCAGAGGGGATGTGGAGTAGGGCAGGGATGGGAGGAGAAGTAGGTCAAGAAAACACAAGTAGCTGTGCTTAGCGGCAGGCAGCCTTGCACACAGATGGGCTGGACCAGCGTTGATGGCGACGGGTCCCCCAAGTCCTCCAGAGGCTCGCAGGAAAGGGAGGGGCTGCTGCTCCTTCCCCCACTTCCCACGGGTCACTTCTCCCCACATTTGATTCTTCTGGGGTTCCTCCCAAACCTCCAGCCTCAGAGTAGATGGCTGCGAGAGCGAGGCTGCACGGAGGGACCGGGAATCTCGGGGATAAATTGCCCCGCCCGCTCCAACCCCCGCCCCGCTTGTCAGCTGGTGACAACGTGGATGTTTGGAAAGAGGTGGCGAGCCCGCTACCCTGCCGTGGGACTGCTGGTTTTCATTCAAGTGAGGCACGGGCCGGGAGATACAGCCAAATTGTCTATTACAGTGTCCGGTGTTTACTCAACGAATGAGGCTTTGGGAGAGGGAAAGGGATTTTATTTATGATGGCGAGGCTGCCCACATAAATTCCCCAAACTCTCACACATATGTCAACCTGTTTCAGCCATCTGTCTTCTGAAAATGTCTTTTGATTTTGCTTCTGTCCCTCTGGGTCCTCTGAGTGATGACTGTGAGAGCCGCCAGTTAATAAATGCCCCGAGAAGACCACCCTCACCATCTCTTCAGCCCTCCATGACTTAAAGGGATCGTCATCGTATCTTAGAACCGTAAAGGATTCTGTGGATACCATTTTCCAACCTGCTCATTTCGCAGATGAGGAGGGAGGCCCAGAGGGGGTGGTGATTTGGCCAAGGTCACACAGCAAGTAGGGGGCGGGGCTGGTGGCAGTCAGATCATCTCTTTCCAACCATTCTCCCATTCCCCTGTTCCAGCACACTCACTGGGTTGTGCTCTGAGTGTTATGGCATTTTCCCACCAGATTCTGAATTCCAAG
Organism: Pseudorca crassidens; assembly: GCF_039906515.1. Taxonomy (NCBI): domain Eukaryota; kingdom Metazoa; phylum Chordata; class Mammalia; order Artiodactyla; family Delphinidae; genus Pseudorca; species Pseudorca crassidens. Next base: position 97,605,122 of record NC_090304.1, read on the forward strand.
GGAGATCGACCACGTAACACAGATCCCGACACTTGACGTATGTGAGCATATCACACAAACTCAGTGAATGGATGGGTGGGTGAGTCCACGGCCCTTGCGAGATGTGGTCTCCCAAGAGCACGTTCAGCATCATTGTTCTAAAGTTTCTTCTGGTCTTCCCTGTACTTCAAGAGGTAGACTTATGGGAAGAAGTAGAAGAAAAAGGAGAAGGAGGAGAAAGAGAAAACGTCCATCTATCTGTCTTACTTAAAAGGGAAAAGAGGAACGGGCTGGAGATCCTGATTGGGTTCTAAGGCAAGTTTTGGCTCTAATGGTAAAAACGGGGATTCAACTATTCATTTATGAATCCACTCAAGTATTTATTGAGTGCTGTGTGCCAACACTGAGGACACAGTGCTAAATAATAATGAGCCCCCCAATAATTACCACTTGGAAAGACCCCACTCTCTGCCAGGCACTGTGCTAGGGGTTTCACATATTTCAGGCAATCTTCGCATCAGAATTAATGACCAGGTGTTATAGATGAAGAAACAGAGGCTTGGGGAGTTTAAATAACTCATCTAAGGTCACACAGAGGCTGCAATTCGAACCTGTCTCCAAAGCTGCTCTTTCTGCTTTGCTGTACTGCAGCTCTACACCCCTGGAGACATGTGGGATTATCCCATTATCACAGCAGTCACATTACATATATTGTGTTCTATCTGGCAAAGGAATTGAAAGATGGAATCATTATTGCTTTTATAGTCTATTGCTCTTTTTTGATTCTTCTACTCCCAAATAATTTCCTAAGGACCCAGACAAAGTCCATCAGACAGATGAGGAAACTGAGGCCTGGGGATTTGACAGGCTCGCTCAGGGTGGTACAGAGTCCTGCTCAGCGTGGGTGGCACTAGACATCAGCAGGTTATTGTAGCCATTGAACCTCTTTCTTGTTGAAGTGTCCCCTGTGCGGTGAAGCAGCCAGAACTTGGATTTATTTGACACGCCGTCTTACTAGGACCCCAAGCCCTTTATAACTCCCATGTTTTACTGAGGTGGTTTCCCTCAATGAGCTCCAAGTCCTGCAGAGAGAATGTTAAACATAGAACATTCAAATGTTATGAAGATGAAGATAATAAAAGAATTGGGGGAGGCAAGGGGGAGGAATAAAAAGCACTGGTTTTCTTATCCTGTTCTGCTATGTATTAAATATATCAGACGCACCAAGATCCAAATATACCAACAGAATCCTGTGCCTTGCCGAGGACTCACTGTGGGTTTTTTTTGAGTAGTGGGCTCCCCTTCATACTGTGACCACGTGATGTGATTTATGAGATTCTGAGCAGTGTGTAACTCTTGATCTCTTTGCCAAATTGAGTCACCCATAGAAGCAATCAGTTGGTCTTTCACATTAGTGACAAATAGAAATTGATGACTTTCTCCTTCATCTGTCATCTAGAGACGGAATCCATGTACAGAGCTTTCTGGGACACAGGTCCCTCCCCTGCCGAACACCTTAGGAGATCTGTGTCTTTCTTATTATGTCTGCATTCCTGGGTCTAGCACAGTGCCTGGCCCATAGGGGTACTTCTTCGGAAGTGTTTGCAGGATGAACTATCTAATGGCAAGTTTTGAATCTTGAATTGACCTGTCAGTTTTCACATTTCTCTTCTCCCAGATATTGGTCAGTGCTCAAAAATGCCAACTGGTTTTATTTAACAATAAGTGTACAAAATACGTATTTGCAAGAGTAAATATTTTGCCAAAGACTGTCCATGAGGGCGTCTGCTTGCATGTGTGCTTGCACGAGGCTGTCTCTCCTCTCCTTCCTGCCCCACCCCTGCTGCCACCACATATTCAGAGGGATGGGGGAGACTTGGCTGCCGTTAGCAAGGCATCCAGGCCAGTGTACCGTGTGGAGTCATCTGTCTTCGCCTGCTGCTTGGTCTTCTGCCAGGAGCACCACACCGGATACTTGGAGGACGTTTATCTTCTCTCAACCTTTCCAGAACCCACTTGTGAACTACAGGCTCCGGCCACAGTCTCTTTGCTGAGAAGTGAGGGATGAGTTAGGCCTAGGTGCTCCATTTCACAGATATGAAAAACTGGGGTCCCAGTAGGCAAAGTGAGTTGGCAAAGGCCACTGTGGCAGTGCCAGGATTCCTGACTCCCAACTGCCTGGTGACATTGGTGCCACGGTTTACAGTGTATAACATGTTCTTACACACGTGTTAATTCAGTTTCCCCAACAAGCTGCAAGGTCGGTAGAAGTAAACACATCTTATGGCAGAGGACGCTGAGCTTCACAGAGTTTGGGGCTTGCGCAAGCTCGCGTGGAGGGGAGTAAGAGGATAGGACATGTCCCAGGCAGGGACAAAGGGGGCCTGGCCTATTGCGTCCAGCCAGAGGACCAGAGGACAGCTGAGGTGGCAGAGTCCTGAATAGCCTAGGCTCTTGGTGGTACTTTTTTTTTTTTTTGGCTGTGCAGCTTGTGGGATCTTAGTTCCTTGACCAGGGATCGAACCCATGTCCCCTGCGGTGGGAGCATGGAGTCCTAACCCCTGGACCGCCAGGGAAGTCCCAGGAGTACATTCATTCTTTCTTTTTCTTCCTTCCTTCCTTCCTGGCTGTATTGGGTCTTCGTTGCTGCGCATGGGCTTTCTCCAGTTGCGGCGAGTGGGGGCTACTCTTCGTTGCGGTGTGCGGGCCTCTCACTGCGGTGGCTTCTCTTTGTTGTGGAGCACGGACTCTAGGTGCGCAGGCTTCAGTAGTTGTGGCATGCGGGCTCAGTAGTTGTGGCTCACGGGCTCTAGAGAGCAGGCTCAGTAGCTGTGGCACACGGGTATAGTTGCTCCGCGGCATGTGGGATCTTCCCGGACCAGGAATCGAACCCGTGTCCCCTGCACTGGCGGGCGATTCTTAACCACTGCGCCACCAGGGAAGTTCCCCAGCAGTACATTCTTGATGGGAAAGCCACCATGGGCCAGAGTGCCGACGCCCAGGACCTCGTGAAATCAGGCTGAGCTAAAGAGAACAGGCAGGTGACAGTAGGAAACATTATGTTTTCTTAAACGTATCATGGTGAGTCTGCAGGAGGAAACTGGGAAAAGTCCCAGAAGCAGGGGTATTGGAGAGAAGGGAGGTGGCTCTTGTTCCCTAGCTAAAAGCCCTAGATCATAGAGCTGATTTCCAAATAATTTTGGTACGTGGCTGCCTGTGTCCATTGGTGCTAGAATGGCCTGGTTTTCCCGGACTCTCATTTTGCCCCCTCCACACATGTGCTGACCCACAGTATCTTCCGTCCTGCTGCTAGAAGCCCTACCTGGAAGAGACACACGTGATTTGAGAGAACTGGCATGGTAATATTTTGTCAGAATTTCAAAAGCCTGTCTCCAGCTCTGTGAAGTGGTTTGCAAGAGTCTTGGGATGGGGAAGTGAGTCATTAGCAAGCTCTAGTTTTGGGAGGGTGGTTTGTTGTAGGGAGAGATGATAATTATAGAGGGAGATTTGGGTTTGATGTAAAAAAATGTTTACCCGACAGATGAAATGGGCTGTTCTGATACTGCGGTCCCCACAGCTGGAGGTGGCCATAGCTGGGCTGGACAGAGTTCAGCGTCACTGAGAGGTTGGATCTGGTACCTCCAGGACCCCTTCCAAGCTGGGCTCCTGTGCTAGAATACCTCAGCCTTCGATCTGTTCTCATACTCTTTGGGAGGCATCCTATTATCCTTGTGTTCTCATTAACAGCCGTTCGTGGGAGCTTAGCGTGGAGGCAGCCATATGCCTGATTTAAGCCATGACCCCATTCGGCCACAGTTGCTTAAGCCAGATAAGAGGAAGCCCTACTGAGTCTCCTTACTCGGTTGGGATAGACCTGTCTGGGTGTTTCTTTTCTCCCTGCGGCCACCGCTGTGGTGTCGGAGAAGCACAGAGGCTGCCGCCTGCTCTCAGCCGAGCGCCTGAGTGTGTGTGAGCCCAAGTGGGCGGGAGACACGTGTGTGCCTCGGCGGGGCCCGCGCATCCCACCCACAGCCTCGCAGCTCAGCTGCAGGCAAGACAGCGGTCACACTTAGGTCTCATTAGTCTGGGTGCGGGGGCAGATAGCTGGGCGGGGGTTGCCGATAGCTGTCGGGCTGGCCAGCAGCCCCTCTGTGTCTTGTTGGTGTGTGTTTCTTCCCGTCGAGCTGAGTTCGGGGCCGATCAGCTTGTGGGGGGTCCGCTGCCGCTTAAGCCCACACCGATGAGGGGCGTGATGCAGAGGGCGGGGCCAACTCATCCAGTCTGGGCTCAGCAGGTGCCCGGTGGGGCCATGCCGGGGCCGTGCCCAGCCCCTGGCCGGGAGGTAGTGCCACCGTGCTGGACTCAGGAGGATAACCAACGTAACTGGGGGTGGGTGACCACCTGGGGCAGCCCGTGAGAGGGTCCCCCATGTGTTTCCCTCTTCCCTTAGCCCCTTCTGTCCTGACTCACCCCGTTGCCTTCTATGGCTATTCCAAGCTGATAGGAGTCTGGAGAGCAAGGGGGACACCATGGAGCCTGATGTGTTCTGGGTAGCACTGGGGTTGGCTCGGGAAGGCTCCATCATGGTGTAGAGGTGTACGCCAGAGCCTGTGCTCTAACCAGACTGCCTGGGTTTGAATCCGAGCACCACCCTTTCCTAGTTATATGACCTTGAGCGAGAACTTCATTTCTTAGTGCTTCAACGTTTTTCATCTGTAACATGGATGACAGTAGTTGCTACCTCATGTTTTTATGAGAATTCAATGAGTTATTACCTAGAAAGCACTTGGAGTAGTGTCAGGCGTGTAGTAAGTGCTAGGAAAGTGACACCTGTTATTGGGAATGGCACTGTTGGCATCTCTTAGCCTTCCCCTGCCTGGAGCACACTTCTCCACTCCTCCACCAAATGCTGTCTCTCCCCTTTTTCTAAATCCTGCTTTAAATTCACCTCTTTCTAAGAGCCAAGAATCCACACCCGGTTTGGAAAGCTCTTACTTCCAGAATTCTCAGAGCGCAAGAGGTACACATGCTGACTGAGTCACACACGGGTTGCACTGTCTTCATTGGTGCATGTACCCGCCTATTTTTGCAAACATTTAAAAAACCTTATTTGAATTTCATCCGTCCCACCAGCCTAACAGCATCCTGAGAGACTGGGCTCTATTTTCTCTACCTTTCCTGTGTCGTGGGCTTTTCACACTGAGGTAATGGTCCCTGCTACTGGCTAGTGGATCTGAATGATCTCCCGTCTTAAAAACCTCCCTTAACCCCACATCCTTCTTCAGCTAACCCCTTGTTTCTCTCCTTCCCATTGCAGAGACACTCTGCAAAAGAATTCTTATGCAAAGCTATCTCCATTTCCTCTCCTCTCTTACCCAATCAATAGGACTCCCTTCCATCAGATTTTCACCCCATCCATGGTGCCCCCACGGCCTCATCCAATCATCTGTCCCCAGGCCCCATTTCACAGGCAGCATTTGACATAGTCTTTCTATCGCTCTTCCTTGCAACGCTTCTCTCTCTCGGCTTCTGGGTCTCACTCCATCTTGGTTCTTGCCCTCCCTCATTGGGCTCTCAGTCTCCTTTGGTGATTCCTTCTCGTATGTCCGACCTCTGAATATGGATGTGCCCCAGGGTTCTGTCCTTAGACCTCTTCTCTCTCCACCCACTCCCTAGTGATCTCATTCAGTTTCATGGCTTTTGATGCGGTGACTCTCCAGTCTCATCTCCAACTCTGATTTCTCCCCATAACTCCAGACGTACACACCGACTCCTCATTCCCTTTTGGATGTCTAAGAGAAACTCAAATTTGACTTGTCCAAACTGTTGATGTGCCCCTCTAAGCCTGCTTCTCCTACCGTCTCCCCTGTTGTGCCCCTCTAAGCCTGCTTCTCCTACCGTCTCCCCTGTTGCATACATGGTCACGCCGTTCTTTCTGTTTGGACTTAGGTTCCAATCCTTGAAGTCACGCTTGACCCCACCTTTCTCTGATATCCTATACCCTTCCCATCAGCAAATCCTGTTTGCTGTACCTTCCAAGTATATCCAGAACCCAACTGCCTCTGGCCACCTCTGCTGTGGCTGTCCCATTCCGAGACAATATTCTCTCTCCCTTGGATCACTGTAAAGCTTTCCTACTAGTTTCTGTGCTTCTCTCTTACTGTCACTTTTGTTTCTCAAAATGGCAGCAAGGATGATTCTTTTAAAATGTAAGTTGAATCATGTCAGTCCTCTGCTCAACTCTTCCAGTGCCTTCTCATCTCATCTCATCTCAAGTCAGAGGAAAAGAAAGTCCTTACGGGGTCCCTCCCACAGGGTCCTCCACGATCTGCCCGACTGTTCTATGACTATTTGTTCTCATCTCTTACTCCTCTGCCTCTTGTTCACTCCACACCAGCCCCTCCCCCTGGCTTCCTTGGTGTTCTCTCTGCCTAGAACAGTCTTCACCTAGATGTCTGCATGGTTCACTCTCTCACTTACTGTAGGTCATGCCCTGCTCGCCATCTCTCTGTCTCTCTCTTCCTTGCTCTGATTTTTCTATAGCACTTGTCGCCATCTGACAGACTGGGTCCTATTCGCTTATTATCTGAGTGCTCCCATCAGGCAAAAAGCCCTTTGTTTTGTCCTCTGCTGTTTCCCCAGCATGTAAGACAGTGCTTGGTATACAGAAGGCGCTCACTAAATGTCTACTGAATGACGCAGACCCAAGGGAGGTCCAAAGGAGCTTCAAACTTGAAAGCTGTTGGAAGGCAGAGATGATGATGGCCTCACTCAACACAAAGGAAGTTCTCAACAAGCGTTCCTTGCCGAGGACAGTGCCCTGGCCCTGCTGGCTTCCTGTCCCCAGGTTCTCTGACCCCTGCGGCAAACCCTGGGTCCACAGGCTAATCTCCGTCCCATTCTGAGGAAGTCCAAGCCAGCAGGTTAATGGCGCAGCAGCAACATGAGTCCTGTCTGCTGGTCTTACTTGTCCCTCAGATCCAGACGCCGAGCTGTTTTAGTCACCTCCCCCAGCCGTGCGGCCGTTGCTGTGCTCAAGTTTCTGTCTCGTCATCAAGTCTGAAACCTCACTTTCCTATCCCGACTGTTTCTGAGCTCCCGTGGGACTCTGATCAGGCCTTGCTTGTCTTAGTCTTCCTAGAGCTTGGGGACCTGAATCTGGACCCAGCCTCCCAGCTGGTGATTCCTTCTCGTGTGTCCGACCTCTGAATACGGATGTGCCCCAGGGTTCTGTCCTTAGACCTCTTCTCTCTCTTCCACCTGCTTCCAGCTCTTTCCTGAAGCTGCCTGTGTTCGCCAGGGTACCTGCTTCTTGTCTGCCACAGACTCTCCAAGTGCTTCACCTGGCCTGTCTGCTTGTACTTAGATTCACAGAATCTCGATGGTGGCAAGGACCCCCAGTATAACCCAGTCCACTTTTTTTGTTTTTGGTTTTTTTTTTCAGTACGCGGGCCTCTCACCGCTGTGGCCTCTCCCGTTGCGGAGCACAGGCTCCGGACGCGCAGGCTCAGCGGCCATGGCTCACGGGCCCAGCCGCTCCGCGGCATGTGGGATCTTCCCGGACCGGGGCTCGAACCCGTGTCCCCTGCATCGGCAGGCGGACTCCCAACCACTGCGCCCCCAGGGAAGCCCAACGCAGTCCACTTTTGAATAGCTCCGACCATCCGTTCTCCTCTGTGTTGAGCCAGATCTGTCTCTCTGCGCCTTCCACCTACTGTCCTAGCTCCGCCTGTCCCTCGGGAGCCTACAGAACAGGCCTTGCGCTCTTCCCTCGGGCGGCATGTCCGAGGTCCGAAGCACTGTCGTTTCACAGCCCCCAGCATCTTCTTTGTTTCACAGATTCATCTGACTGTTCCTTCCTTCTCAGCATTTAGGTTCCACTTGTCATCCTGGTCACCCTCCTCTGAATGGGTTTTCTCTTTTCTCCTTCCCAGGTGGGACGTGTCCCCAAATCAGAGGTAGGCACTCCCCTCATCTGCTTCCAGTCCAGCGCAGGCACCTTCTCCGGCCTGATGGGATCTGGCCTCCAGGTTCAGAACCCCCGGTCGGACCCATGCCCGCCAAGCCCCGGCTGACCCGTCTTTTGGCTAAAGAAAGCCCATCTAGGTCTCCATCTACATCCTGTGAGATGCGCCCTCAAACTTCAGCTCCGGCTCTTCTCAGGCTGACTTTGCTCTCAACCCCAGACCTGATGCCACTCTTTGAAAGCAGGCAGCAGGTTACTCCCATGTCTGAAGGTACCTGTTGTTAAGGAGTCGGGTGCTGGGAGGTTCCCTAGGTTGTGTCACCCCTGTGGCTTCTTCCAAGATGTGCTTTCCCACCCTTTATAGTACATGGTCTTTCAAGCAGGGAGTGACACTGGCAGGGGAGGGAATGCCACTTTGCTGGCAACACTCATAAATTTCCCCCAATGGCAGGGATCTAACCACGTGAGACTGAGCTTTCAGCTCACAGATGAAAGAAGAGGGATTTTCTCTGAGATGACAGAAAAGGGAAGTGGATAGGCCTGGGGGCCTCAGCAGGAAGCTCTGCTAAGGGCTCGTTCCAAAGAGGCACCGGCCACGGCCTGGGTGGGAACAGAGTGGCAGTAGCTGGCCTCACACCTCCGGGCAGCCACCGGGCAGCCTCGGGCCAGCGGACAGGGAAGGGGAGCACTTTCCGATGGCCATCTGTAGGGAATTTTCCCTACTCTCCCCAGAGCCCTTGGAGTTCCTGAACCTAAAGGGACCTTTACCTCTAATGGTGGTTGAATGCCAATTTCCCCCTTAGAGCCAGTTGGGAAAACCTTGAGAGCTAAAGGAATTTAGTTGTGAAGTGCAAATGAGCGGACTTGGTGGAGATGAAATAGCGTGTAAGTATCTATGGATCGCCTCCATTGGAGCTCTCCCTTTATTTAATCAACTTCTTCCTCATCTGCCCAGGAATGATCTCGCATAGAGCAGTACTGGCCGCTGGACAGGGCCACCCTCTTGTGGGATGGGTGGGACCTGTTGCCTTTGGCTTGTGGTTACAGCCTGGGCGGGGCTCCCTTTTGGGTCTCAATCCAGTGCCTATCTTACCATGAAGCCATGAGGATGGCCACCTGGGGGAGCTTGGACATCACATTCAAGTCTTCATATCCTAGGCATTATGGACAAGGCAGCCTCGGATTCAAAATCCACGGGTATGACTCTCCCTTCTTAGCCACGTTCCTTCAGGCAAATTATTCAACCTTTCTCATGCTCAGTTTCCCATCTGTAAGCTGGAGATAACACTTTAGCATGCAGGAGGTTATCGTGTTAATTGAAAGGAGATAGGTAAAGTACCATACATGGTGTGTAGCATCTAGTAATATTTAATAAATATCAGTTCCCTTTCTTTTGTTTCTTGCAAAAATAGTAGTTTGCCCAACATTATGGCAAGCATAATTCTGGGTGGCATCATAGGGTAGTAGAGTGGGATTGGACTTTATTGACACACAGACTTGGAAATGAATTATAGTTTCAGCATGTGACCTTGGGCAAATTATTTGGCCTCTGTTTGCTACTATAAAATGGGGGTAATAATACTCACCCTGTCTACTGAGGTTTAGGTACGATAATGTATGCAAAACAGCTAGCACAGTGCCTGGTAATTAGTAGGAGGCCAATAAATAATAGTTATTATAGTAGTTCTATTATAATTACTATTACTACAATTTTCTACTGCTGCCATAACAAATTACCACAGACTTCGTGGTTTAATCCAGATAAATTTATTAATTTACGGTCAGAAGTCCAGCATGGGTCTTGATGGGCTAAAACTAAGATGTCAGCAGGGCTGTGATCCTTTCTGGAGGCTCTAGGGGAGAATCCATGTCCTGCTCATTTTGGTTGCTGGCAGGATTCAATTCCTTGCAGTTGTAAAGTCGAGGTTCTTACTTTATTGCTGGCTGTCAGCTGAGGCTGTTCCCAGCTTCCAGAGTCTGCAGCATCCCTTTGCTCACGGCCCCCTTCTTCCATCCTCAAAGCTCAGGATCACGTCATTCTCAGATCACAGCTCCCTGACCTCAGCCACAAAAGTTTCTCTGATTTTAAGAACTCATGAGATTGTATTGAGCCTGCTGGGATAATCCAGGATAATCCCCCCATCTCAAGGTCTGTAACCTTAATGACCTCTGCCAAGTCCATTTTGCCATGGAAGAATCATGGCAGATTCCGGGGATTAAGACGTGGACATCTTTGGGGACCATTATTCTGTTCCTCTGTTTGGATGGCTCCCAAGATAGGAGCCTGAGCCTCTTGAAATCATTCTCATGAGCAGTGCTGTGTGCAGGGGACTGTGCTTGCCCTTGGAAACTGGCCCCAGCCCAACCCCTGATCTGATTGCCTGACTCCTGTTAAGGTCAATCTTTTGCATGAGAAGCAGACAAGCCCTGAAGCCAATGCGTTCCCTCGATGGGTAGAGGGACCCCGACAGGACGGCCACATGACTGTGACTGAGACTGTGCCACAGGAGAGAGAGAGCTGGGAAGGGACTGTGTAACGGGAAGCACTTCATCACGTTGATTTAACATGTCAGGCCTCTACAGGAGTAACCTACAAGCAGAATGTTATCTGAAGCCATGTCACGTGGGCTCTGCTGGGCTTGGCTTGGAATGATGTGTTTATTTCCTGCCGTGGCGCCTAGAAAGAATAATGTCCCCCCAGAGTCACAGCAAACTGTCTGTTACTCTGCTTGTCATCCTTCCAGAAAGGAACAGATCCTCTTGTGTTTTAGGAAGGCATGTGATATAGGAAGGTATTGCTATGAGTAAGGAATTAGGAGACCTGGGCTTTAGGGCTGGTCCAACTTTGTTCCTCTGTCCCTTGGTCCTTATTTAACGCTGACAGCGCCCTGCAGCGGGCTGGGGTCTGTGGGAAATTCTGGAAACAGGTTATATTGTTGTTAATGTTCTAATGCGAAAAGGCAAAACTCAGACATGAAGGAGCTCCAGGAGAGCACAAAGCAGGGAAGCATTGAATGCCAACCGGCCAGCTCCAGAGTTAAGCAATGATTACTATGGTCCGGGCACCATGGGCACGTTGGAAGAAGTGCACGTTGGCACTTCTTTTTACCTTCTTGATATGTTGCCTGTTTCCATCTAATGAGAGGGTGGGGGACCATCACTTTCAAGGACCGTATCACAGGGGATGGAATGACATTCATGTGTACTGAGCACCTAATATATGCCCATCACTGTCTATAAATTACATCATTTAATTTTTACAATGATCTTCAGAGGTAGGTTTGATAATGTCTGGTCTGTAGGTACAGAAACCAAGGCCTGGAGAGACTGAGGTCACCCATGCAGAACATGGAAGACCCTGGATTTTTTTATATATAAATTTGTTTTATTTACTTATTTTTGGCTGCATTGGGTCTTTGTTGCAGTGTGCGGGCTTCTCATTGTGGTGCTTCTCTTGTTGTGGAGCACAGGCTCTAGGCTTGCGGGCTTCAGTAGTTGTGGCATGTGGGCTCAGTTGTTGTGACTCATGGCTCTAGAGCGCAGTCTCAGTAGTTGTGGAGCATGGCCTTAGTTGCCTCGTGGCATGTGGGATCTTCCCGGACCAGGGCTCGAACCCGTGTCCCCTGCGTTGGCAGGCGGATTCTTAACCACTGCACCACCAGGGAAGCCCCAAGACCCTGGATTTGAACCCAGATTTCTTTGGCCCCAAGCCCGTGCTCTGTCCGCTACACTAGGCACTTCCCATCCTTAACCCCTACTGTGCTCCCCTCCGCGGAGCCCCTGGGAGGAGTGGGGAGAAGGTGGGTATGAACGAGTTCTACCCAAGACCCCTGGGACGCCTTGATTTCTTTAGAGAGCAGAAGGCAGGCGCCGCACCTGAGCCCCGCTCATTGCCCCCTGCCCTTGCCGGTTTCCTTTGCAGACATTTGACAGAGAAATTAACTTAAAATTGAACCACAAGAGTAGCGCTGAAGGCACCTTTAGGCTAAAAATAAGAGCAGAGGCTGTGCCGCTCAGGGGGGACGAATCTGCTCGCTGCCTGTATTTACAGCCACTTATTTATTAGATTCCAAATGGTGTTTAACCAGGAATCATATGGCAGTGATCTTTGATTACTTATGTGGCTAATGCCTCAACATATATTATTATTGCTATTTATTCTGCCCTGTTAAGTGTACTGGGTGCTTCTCTCCCAGGAAGGTGCCAAGGAGAGGGACCCAGAGAGTCCCTGCATTGTAAGATCAGCACAAAGCCCCAGGGGACTGAGAGAGAAGGGGGCTTGGCAGGTGGTCCTAAAGACCAGGTGACAGGCTCTGCTGGGAGTACTTTTAATTTTTATTATTATTATTTTTTGGCCGTGCCCCGCAGCATGCGGGATCTTAGTTCTCCAACCAGGGATCGAACCCATGCCCCATGCGGTGGAAGAGCGGAGTCTTAACCCCTGGACCACAGGGAAGCCCCAGGAGTATTTTTTTTTAAAAAAGGAGCAGTCCTTTGGTATAGAGGGAGTGGGGATGGGAGTTGGAGAGGACACCCTACAAAAAAAGGGAAAGAAGAGTATAAAGTAAGAGTTGGGGCTTTGGGGGTCAGAAATATCTAGACTTATAATAATAGCAACATTTATTAAGTAATATTTGTTATGTGCCAGGGACCACGCTGTTCAAAGTCGTTGAATGCTGCCATCGTGTCTGTTTTACAGATGAGAAAGCTGAGGCTCAGAGAGTTAAATAAGTTACCCAGGGTCACACAGCTGGTGTGAGTCCGGAGCCGGCATCAAAACCTCTGGCAGCTGTATGCCCATGACACTGTCCTGCCTCCTTCAAAACCAGTATCCTCTCCTCTTGCATAAGCTTAACTTTTTGAGTAAAGAGCCCAGGAAAAGAATGGAAAACTTGTCCTTGAGGCCTGGGAAGCATGTGGAGACTGGAGTTCTTGGCTTCCTTTGTGCTTTCTGAGTGCTTTACAACCTGCTCCGGATGAGCTGCCAGCAGTCCCCAGGGCATGCTCCACCCAGAGCCACCTGGGACACACCTGGAGCAGGCCACTGGGTGGGGCCGGGAATGAGGGTTTCAGGATGTTGAGTAAAGGTTTCTCGGGACGATGGGACCTCCCTGCCCAAGCCCCAGAGTGGGGCAGCCAGGGCGTCTGAAGGTGGAGGCGGTAGAGGCCTGGGCACTTCTGGGCCCTGGTGCCCAAGGATGGGAAGCCGTGTCCCACCACAGGAGAACCTGTCCCACCACAGCCCCTCGGAGCCCCTGGGTGCTCTCCCTTTCACCTCTCACTTCCTCCCTCTTGCCCAGCTCGTCTTTCTAGAAGGAACCTCGAGCTCCTTTCCAGGGCATCTGAAGCCTTTGCAGGCAGGCTGCAGACCATCTAGACAGCCCCCTCATCATCACGTCCCCATTCCCATCCCTGCCCTGTAAACGCTCACCAGTGGGCATCCTGCCCTCCAGACACACTGGAGTCCGCGGAACACCCCTGCCTCTCCAATCTCTGCACCTTTGCTCCATCCGCCTGGAATACTGCTCACCTTGCCTGCCCTGCAGAATTTTCTTCATCATTCAAGGCCTCACTGTTCCTCTAAGAAAACTTCCCTGACTGTCCCCTCCTTCCCCACTCACAGGGCTTTCTGCCCTTTCCCGCTCCCACAGCACGGTGTGGGCAGCCGGCTCCACCTCAACCCTCAGCCCACGTGACATAGTGACGAGTGTTTGTTCAGGCGCTGGTTTCTCTGGGGGCCAAGACCACGTCTTACTACCTGTCACTCCCCCAGCCTTGCTCATAGCAGGTTTTCAGTAAACATTGGTGGGATGAATGAATGAATGAATGAATGAATGACTCAGTTCTTACCTTGGGCTACCATGGAGAAGGTGTTTGTTCCCCTCAGGACTATATACCCAATGGCTTTGAAAATGGGGCCCCTGGGGCAGGAAACAGGGACTACAGGAGCTAGGTTACACATACAGAAATAGAACGGCAAGGGGCCTGGAACATTCTGGCGGGGGAAGGAGGGAAGATGTTAGCTGGCTGTGTGTCTCAGAGTTTAGAAAGGAGGAGAAAGAGATGCAGGCCGGGTGCAAAAAGTAAACTTCCAGAACGTCCTCCCAGCGCCCCTCTCCTCCCTGTAACATGACGTACAGCCTCTGGCCTTTTCAGTTCTAGCAGACACACTGTTGGAGCATCTTACCTTTAGAAGGAGGATTGCGTGCTCGGGCCAGCATCACAGGGACCCCCTGCCTGAAGTGGATCTGATGCCCGACTCCCACCCGGGGAGGCACTGCCCCACGGTGGGGTGGGCCGGCCTCACACCCTTTCACCCCCATCCCTCCGTGCCCTTCCCTTCATCTCTGCAGACGCAACCAGCAGCCGCCTGGGGTTTGGCCACATGCCAGGGTGTCTGAGGAGAGGCTCCTCAGACAGCCGCAAGAAGGGACGCGGTTAGGTGGTGGAAGTTAGAGAGGGATTGGGGGCAGAAGCCGGCGCGGGCAGGAACCGGGACCGGAGAAGCTCAGGGCTCGGGAGGGAAGCCCAGGAGGAGAATGAGCCCCAGGCTTCGCGAGCTGTTGAATGTTAAGGGGTCACGTCACCCCTCTGGGCCCCCGTTTCTCCAGCTGTGGTCCTCCGGACCCTGTCTAGCCCGGGATTCTGTGTTTCCCGGCAGTTCCTCTCTCTGGAGGCTGCAACAGATGCATTTGCGCGTCCTCCTGTCCTTCTCCTCCGTTGTTTTCTCTTCCCTCTCTCTCTTCCCTCTGCCCCCCTAAGTATTTACTGTCCACCTGGGTTTAGATTATACCCTGATTAAGTGCCATTTAGCTGTTGGCTGCCTGTTCACTCAGTTTTATAGACACATTCAGAGAGGCACAGGGGCCAAGGCCTGATTTTGAAGAGGGAGGGTAATGAGAACAGGGCAGCGGCGGCCCACTTAGATTGGATTTTAATAAAGTTTCCAGCTAACCTAAATCATCTGCATCACAGGTGGCCCAGCCACCACTGAGTGGAAAGGGTCAGCCCCCCCACCCCTGCCTGCCCAGGCTGGGGCGGGCCGGAAAGCGCAGAATTGGGGCTGTGGGCTGTGGAGGTGGCAGGCTGCTGGAGAGCAAGTACCCTTCTCCAGCAGAGGACCCTCCTGACAGCAAGAGTCGGGCGGCTGGGAAGCGTGCTCAAGGTAAAGGCTGTCCGAGGGGAGACAGAATGCCTGCTCTTTCTGCAGCTGTTAATTAGTTGCAGATGATGAGATAATTCATAAAAATTAACAGTGATTTCCTTCACTGTGTTAATATGACCCGGCAATAAAACTGCTGTTAAGGAGGACTTTTCTCAGCATCCAGGAGCAGGATGTCAAGGAAAAAGGAGCCCTCCGTGGGGTGGAGGGAGGGAAAAAAAGGAAAACAGAACTGGTGAGAGAATGACAAGGGGAATGATTTCCAAGCTTTGGCTGGAATCATCTGAATAAAGTCAAATTGAAATGCAAATCCTGTGCCTCTCAGCGCCCTGGCTGGGAAGAAATGCAGTTGGTGGTGTCACCTTGGCGGTTGATGGGCAGCCAGACGGGCAGGCGGGGAGAGCCTCCCCAGCTGCTCAGGGGAAGGGAAGTGGCCTCAGCCTCTGCCCCCATCGGGGAGTTGGCCTGGGCCCACAGGGGAATTCTCCAGAGAAGGGACACACTTACTTATGAGGCCTTTGAAGCCCAGCATGGTCTGGCCTTGATCCCTCCGTCTGCATCTCTTAGAGCTCGTCTCTCTCACCCAGCTCTGCCCACACTGGCCTAACGTCAGTTTCCTGAACGTGCCCAGAGCCTTCCTGTCTTAGGGCCTCACACATACTTTGTCTAGACCATAATTTGACATCCTCGCCCCCTTTTTTTCATCCCGGGCTAAAGTATCATTTCTGCAGATAAGGCTTCTTGGACCTGTACTTCTAGTGCCCGACGCAGCTTCCACATTGCATATGTGGAGTGAGGGATGGATGGATAAAGAGTCTTTTCCCTCCTTAAACCCTTCCCCAGTCACCTATAACCTCCAGGTTCAAACTCAGTTGCATATAGTGCCTGTATGCATTTGCTAGGGCTTCCATGCTAAAATACTGTGTGGCTTAAACAACAGAACTTCATTTTCTCACAGTTCCGGAGGCTGGAAGTCCAACATCAGGCTGCTGGTGGGTTTGGTTTCTCCTGAGCCCTCTCTCCTTGGCTTGCAGACGGCTGCCTTCTCACCGTTTCCTCATGTGGTCTTTTCTCTGTGCACATGCCCTTCTGGTGTTCTCTCTGTGTGTCCACATTTCCTTTTCTTGTAAGGACACTGGTCAGATTGGATTAAGACCCGCCCTAATGACTTCACTGTAACTCAGTCACCTCTTTAAAGGATATTATCTCCAAATATAGTCACAATCTGAGGTACAGGGGGCTTAGGTTTCAACATATGAATTTTAGGGAAACCTAGTTCGGTCCATAACAGCACCCCACGTGATCTAGCCCCTGCCTGTCTCACCAGTCACATCTCCACCTACCCTCCCGACTCTGCTCTGCTGGATTCCCTGAACATGTCATACTTTACCTGTCACCATACCCAGAAGGACTTTGTCCATGCAACTGCCTGATGAATCCCTACTCATTCTCTAAAACCCAGTTTAAATGTCCTGTTCCCCATGAAGTGTTGCCGGGCACTGTTTCCCCCTCCCTCTTACTGTTCACACTCTCTTGGGTCATTACGTCTTAGGAACACCTTTATCATAGCAGGTTTGCTTATGGGTCTTTCCTGAACTTGCTGTGCTCTTCTGAGAGCTTTGATCACTATAGAGTGGGCACTCTAAATTGTTGAGGGTACAAATGAATGCTCAAAAAATTTTTTGAAAACTCAATGGGATGGTGAGAAGTAAACAGATCTTTTTGAAGTTGAATTGATCAGTCTTGGTAGTAAATTGGATGTGGAGGATGAAGGAAGGTTAGAATGACCAGGTTTCTGGCTTGACCAGCTAGGTAGCCAGAGGTGTCATTTATTTTATTTTATTTTATTATTATTATTTTTTTTTTTTTGCGGTACGTGGGCCTCTCACTGTTGTGGCCTCTCCCGTTACGGAGCACAGGCTCCGGACGCGCAGGCTCAGTGGCCATGGCTCACGGGCCCAGCCGCTCCGCGGCACGTGGGATCTTCCCGGACCGGGGCACGAACCCGTGTCCCCTGCATCGGCAGGCGGACTCTCAACCACTGCGCCACCAGGGAAGCCCATAGAGGTGTAATTTATTAAAAAGGGGAAGAATGGAAGAGGAGCAGCCTTGGGTTTGGGGTTGGGGGAAGGAGAAGTTAGGAACTGTGAGATATCCAAGTCGAGATGTCAGGTAGTCAAATGGTTATAAGACAGTAGACCTCAGAAGAGAGGTCTTGGTTGGATAGATAAAGAGGGGAGTCACTGGCATGTAAGTGGGATCCTGAGCCACGAGATCAGGCAGCCTTCTAGGGAGAGAACGGTGTGGAGAGTCTAGGACTGAGCAACCTAAAATGTTTACTCAAAGACATTACTCAAGAAAGACACCATTTGGCAAAGTAGACATAGTCTAGTGAATCCACAGTAAACGGCAAGACTGAAGTATCTACAAGACTTAACCAGCCAAAATATTCTAATTGGCAAGTAAGAATGGAAAACTGAACTTTATGTGTGGGGGGCATATTGGCCAATGATGATAGACTAGCTATAGAAAAATAGGGAATGTTTTTGAAAGATCAGCATGTCTCTTGGTAGACTGGCTGACACCGTGTCAGTCCAATGTGACCTCACACTCCATCCTAGATAAAGCAAACACTAGCCCTGGAGTGTCCAGTTGCCAGGCTAGGAAAAGTTTTTCCTAGTGATGTGTTAGAAGATTCTCAAGGGATAAATCATGAACACAGACTTGCAAATAAGTGCAAAACTTTTCCAGACCATTAACACTTTCTGGTAAGCCTTTTTTTTCTTTTTTCTTTTTTTTTTTCTGGGAGAAAGCAGAATGCAACAAATAGAATATACATTTGATTTAATTGATGACTGATGGATTCATTCTCTCATTCATACTCAATCTTAAGAAGAAAATGAAGGATAGCATTTGATTCCTGACCTCCAAGGGCTTGTGGAGACAATACTAACACATATGAAAAATTGAATGACAGTGTAAGACAACTTAATAACTGAAGTAAGGCAAAACATATTTAAGTGCCCAATGAAAGGCGCAGATAGTATATGGTATAGGAGCCTAGTAAAGGGAGAACTCACTTTCTCTGTACCAAAGTCATCAAGGGAAGCTTTTCTGTGCTCATCTGATCCAATTGCCTACCTTGGGGAAGTGAATGAAGGGTGCTTTTTAGGGTGTACAGGAAGTCAGATGGAGTGAAATGGAATCTCTGAGCCTGTACTTCTGTGGACGATGACATTTAGATCTGCTGCCATCTATTGGTGAGTGTGGAAAGGAGCCAGGAGCACGGTCCGCAGGTGGCAAAAACAAAAGGTACCAAGAAGAACAGGTGTTGGCACCCACCTCTCTGAGACGAGTAAGTTTTGGTTTAGTCCTTTGTCATTAAAATTATGGTCCTCAGACCAGCAGCATTGAAATCACCTGGGAGTATGTTAAAATGCCGCATCTCAAGCCCTATCCCAGACCTATAAAATCAGTAGCTACAATTTAGCCAACCACCCAGGTGATTCTCCTAGTCATTAAAGTTTGAGAAACACTAATCTAGCGCTGGTGATTTAAGAACCTTCTGGGGGCTTCCTTGGTGGCGCAGTGGTTAAGAATCCGCCTGCCAATGCAGGGGACATGGGTTCGAGCCCTGGCCCGGGGAAGATCCTACATGCCGCGGAGCCACTAAGCCCGTGCGCCACAACCACTGAGCCTGCGCTCTAGAGCCCGTGCTCCACAATAAGAGAAGCCACCGCAATGAGAAGCCCGCGCACCGCAACGGAGAGTAGCCCCTGCTCGCCACAACTAGAGAAAGCCCCTGCTCGCCACAACTAGAGAAAGCCCCTGCTCGCCACAACTAGAGAAAGCCCCTGCTCGCCACAACTAGAGAAAGCCCGCGCCCAGCAACAAAGACCCAACTCAGCCAAAAATAAATAAATAAAATAAATAAATTTATAAATAATCAAAAATTTTTTAAAAAAGTAAAAGAAGCTTCTGGGCCACTTCCCGGGCCCTCCTCCCTGGAGATTCCAACTGGTGGGGCTGGGTTGAGACCTGGAAATTCATATTTTTAACAGGTACCCTCAGATGATGACTTTCCTGCCATCAGGGCAGTTTTGAAAGCTCAACTCCAGCTGTGACCCATGTCCCTGGGTCAGGCCAGCTATTCACCATGCATACACCTGGATGAAGGCACTCTTCTTGCCATTAAAATCATTCTTTTCAAGACCACCAACCAAATGGCGTTTTCTTGGTCTTCATCCTCTCAACCTCCTTTACCTCTGTGCAGCAGTTATAGTTTTGATGACCTCTTCCTTTTCGAAGCTTTCTCTTGACCTTCGTTTCCATTAGTCTTCCCCATTCTTCTACTCCTAACTACTTCTTCATCTCTTTTTCTGATTCTTCTTCCCTGAGCCCTTTCCTCTTCCCTCACCCTTTCTGGGCTGTCTTGTCCACTCTGTGGCTGTGACTACCATCTCGATGTGAACAACTTCCACATCAGCGGTTTGTGGGAGGTCCCCCATGTGTGATAGAACCATTCAGGCTGAGGGTCAGCAATGCTACCCTCAGAGGCAGCAAGTGTGTGGGCTTTAGAGCCAAACAGTCTTGGACTTGAATCCTGCTGTGCACTTGTCAGCTGATGGGTCTTGAGTAAATTAATTTGCTTTCGAGTCTGTTTACCTCTAAAGTGAGATGAATAATATCTACTTCAGAGGAGCATTTTTGAGACCAGTTGAGACAATGTATATAAAATAAATGACACATAAGAAATGCTTCATAAATGTTAAGTTTCTTTTTAAAAAATTCGTCTTGATAGGCACCTCCATCGAACGGAATTCCTTGTACCCATGGTGCATTTTTTTCAGCTCTGTGTCTTTGCTCATAATCTTCCCTCCCCTTGGATCATTTCCAGTTTTGCTGTCTTTCAAGGTTAAACTCTGTTGCCACCTTGGTCCTGAAGTCTATGATCAACTCAATACCAAATGAGCTTTTGCACAAATTTCTGTATTTCTGTTACTCTTATGGTACTTAAATCACTTATACCTGGTACTATAATTATTTAGGCATATGACATCTTCCTTGCAAGACTAAACACTCTGTTCAGGCTGGGCTTCTGACCTTATAGTAGTTTTATTTCCCCAAAGACCTGCACAGTGCCTGTCCTTTTCATGCCAGGGAAGCTCAAATGTGCTACTGGTAGTGGACAGGCTGCATCACCTTTACCTGTGAAAGCCACCACATTACTCTCCATTACATATGCTAATAGAAGAGAGCAGCAATGTGGAGAATCAAAATAACCAACTGTCCCAACGTTAGTGCTGTTGGCTTTGGAAGGCATTGTGATGTTTCTGCTTCCGATCTACCTTGTTGATTATGTGTCATCAGGCACACATCAAAATGACTCTGCATTCCATGTGCATACACCATCTGGGAAACTGAAGGGGATGATCCGAAAGTGCACTGAGCGGTGGGAGAAGCTCATTTAGGATTTCAGTTATCCAGGGATAATCCTCAAAGTGAATAATCAACCCCAACGTAACTGAGAGATGGCTATTCTATTATTATTTCTCTCAGCTTTCTCTGGTCAAACCCCTTTATAACAATATGGGCATTAGTCAAGGGCACGCTAATCGCTTATTGACATAAAATACTTCCGGTGATGGAGCAGAAGCTCTGTGTTTTGAATTGATGCCAGCCTATTATAATAATGATGCCTTACATTTGTATAATGATTTATAAAGAGCTTTCATGTATGTTATTTAATTTTATCTTCTTGATGCCCTGAAGTACATAGAGTAGGTCTCATTTTCCTATTTGCCCGATGTGGAAACCAAGGCTCAGAAAAATTAAATGACTTCCCCAGGCTCTCTTAGTTAGATATAGGCAGAGCCAGGGACCACAGCCTTTGTCTTTTTACTCTTGGGTCCCAGTGCTTTTCCCACTTTATCATGCTCCTTTAAGGAACCTCCAGTTCTTTAAGATGTTTATTATGATTCACTTAGAAGATTTCCAGGTGATTCTTTTTATAGTTTCCAATTTTCTGGTTAAATTCTTTATTTTAATCTATTCTGTAAATTTTCTTTCTGTTTTTTGAACAAACATATCACATTTAGAGTCCTTTTTTTTTTGGGTTTTTTTTTTTTTTTTTTTTTTTTTGCAGTATGCGGGCCTCTCACTGTTGTGGCCTCTCCCGTTGCGGAGCACAGGCTCCGGACGCACAGGCTCAGCGGCCATGGCTCACGGGCCTAGCCACTCCGCGGCATGTGGGATCCTCCTGGACCGGGGCACGAACCCGTGTCCCCTGCATCGGCAGGTGGACTCTCAACCACTGCGCCACCAGGGAAGCCCTAGAGTCCTTTTCTTTGAACTCTGATATCTAGATCACCTGTGGGTCTGTTTCTGTTTTTATCGCCCCTCTCGGATTTTGGTCATATGGTTCTAACTCTGGGTATACCTAATAATTTTTTTTTATTGAATGCTAGACGTTGTATAGGCTGTAAGATGCTCTGATCTTCAAGAGAGGGTTTACTCTTTGCTAGACAGAGTGCAACCAGTGATCTTAATCCAACTAAAGACTGAATCGAGTCCATGTGAGGTTGTGTTTTGATAACGTTCAGTGTGATTTGCCCCTCTTCCAGGGCATAGCCAGCGTTAATTGAGAGCCTGGTGTGTTCACCGGGTCCCTTCCTTGCTAGGTCCTGGATTCTAGTCTTGTCTTTTCAGTACCTTAAGACTGCAGAAAAACTCTCTGCTTCATGGAGGCGTTCTGCTTAATTTATGTTTGTTTGGCCTTCTGTTACATTCGGCTTCAGAATTTTGTAAATGACCTCAGGGGAAAACTGGCCATGCGTTTGAGGCCCCTCATGCCCTAATTTTCTCTTTCCAGTCCTAATACTGCCAGAAGCTCTGCTGACTTCTTTGTACCCTAGCAGCAGCCCTGTGCCTGTGTAAAGCCTACATGCTCAGCCTCTTGTCCTGCGCCCAGAAATGGCAGATTCTCCCAGGTTAGAAGCTACTGTGCAACATGAGTTCGCATCTCCTCACTTTCCCCTCTCTGTAATTTTATCCTCTCTAACCCTCTTGCTCCAGCAGGTCTATGACGCCTTAAAACAGATGAACATTGTATTTTATCTGGCATTTCTAGTTGTTCTCAGTGGAAGTGTTTATTGATCTGCCTCAAACTATCCCCTCCTAACTGGAAGTGGAAATCCGATGTTTATTATCAACACAAAAATGCCACAGCTCATGTGGGCAGTTCTTAGCTGGGGGTCTTGGGAGGTGGCCTAGCTAACTGGGGGTGAACCTTCCCCAAGGCATTTACTAGAGTTTCTGGGCTGCCCAGCCAGGAAGAAGACAGGGAAATGGATGGGTTGTAACTCCGTGGCCCAGGAGGAAGGCATTCATTAGGCTGAGGAATGAGCGTTCGGCAAGCTCAGGAGACCTCGATACTCCATCAGGTTTCTAATGATTTTGTCAGTGTTAATCCCCCAGGTGAGCAGCAGCATTTTGATATCAGCAAACAGCTTGTGTTTCAGCCCGAATCACCTAATATGGAGTCCTGCGTGAAAGCTGCAAAAAATTCATCATATTTTAATGGGGTTGACAGAGGCTAGTCAGGATAACGAACGCTGAAAATAGGGAGACGGGGCTCAGAGTGAGAGTGGGATGGAGAAGCATTGGACACGGGACTGGTCTGCATGTGTTCCAAACTGGAGAGTGCTTATGTGTGTGGGTATGAAAGGAAGAGAGACATTGTATGCACAGTGCTTCAGGGGTAATCCCTTCCATCACAGAACCCTTTCTGAGTACCCAGTCTGGACCAGGTCCTGCGAATACAGAGATAAAGAAGACCAAAGTCCTACCCTTCAGGACCTCACAGTCTGGTGGTGAAGGTTGCCAAGTGGCCAGATGATGAATAACTGTAGTACTAGGCACTCGATGTAGGAGTGTCCCTGCTGCATTGGAGCACAGAATAGGGACAGGGCTTGGGGGTGGGGGACCAGGTATGCTTGAGCTGATCTCTCAAGTGAGCCCATTGGGTGCGGTGGAGGCCATTCTAGGCAGAAGCAATAGGTTGAGGAATGTGCTGCTACAATATTGCGATAACACGCACGTGATCCTACAGAAACTGGGCGTTTCCGTTGCCTCTGCCACTGCCCTGGCCAGGTCTTCAATGACCTCTTGCCTGGCGAGAGCCTTCCGCCTACCTCTTGACTCTCACTTCCTGAGTCTATCCTACACGTTGAACCCATGTTTTTCCCCCAATATTCGGACCTGACCATTGTTGTTCACCACTCAAAAACTTCTTAGGGTTTCTTTTATTTATAAAATAAAGTACAAAATCCTTGGGATGCATTCAGCCCTCCTGTGATCTGACTGTAACCTACTGCCCTTTCACCATCTTCAGCACCTTCCCCAACCCTATCCTGGGGCCCTGTTCTCTAGTTTTCCTGGACTACGATTCCTGTAGACAACCAGTGTTTTCCTGCCCCCATGGCTTTGTCCATGGTGTTCCTTATGCCTGAAATGCCCTTCCCTGCCATCTATGCCTGATGAAATTCTACCCTTTACTCAAGACCCTTGTCACATGTCACCTCCTCTCTGAAAGCTTTCCTGATCCTCTCTGTCAGAATGATTCATTTCTCCTCTGAGTTACCTAATAGTTTACCCCTCTGTTAAAATAAATCACGTTCTGCCTATCTTAGAGCTTTTGTGTCTCTGTCTGTTGGTGGCTGCCCCCCACCCAGGGCAATCTCCTTGAAGGCAGAGAGAAGGCCTTATTCATCTTGTGGTCTCCATCACACCTCACGGTGCTCTATAAATATTTATTGATTGAATGAATACATGAGTATTGAATGGGCTTTCCATGTGTTTTGTTCTAGTTGTCTCTTATTGTAATTAAGTTCTTTTTATAGTCAATTTCAGGCAAAAAGCAAGATAAATTTCATGTGAGGTTTTGTTGGGTCTTCATTGCTGTGCACAGGTTTTCTCTAGTTGTGGCGAGCGGGGGCTACTCTTCGTTGCAGTGCATGAGCTTCTCATTGTGATGGCTTCTCTTTGTTGTGGAGCACAGGCCCTAGGCGCGCGGGCTTCAGTAGTTGTGGCTCGTGGGCTCAGTAGTTGTGGCTCGTGGGCTCTAGAGCGCAGGCTCAGTAGTTGCGGCACACGGGCTTAGTTGCTCCGCGGCATGTGGGATCTTCCCAAACCAGGGCTCGAACCCGTGTCCCCTGCATTGGCAGACAGATTCTTATCCACTGCGCCACCAGGGAAGCCCATGCACCTGTCTCTTTATTTCAGAAATGAAGTTGAGCACGAGCAAGGGGAGGCCAGGCAGCCAGCGCCAGGGCCCCACCTGTCAGGAACTGGACGCCTGGAAACAGCAGTTCAGTGTGGAAAGTCAGAACACCTCCCGAGCGGCCCAGATGGGTCCCAAAGGGGCCATTTCTCCCAAACGGGGACAACAGCCCTGGGACCTCTGGCTTTCATTTCCTGATGACTCTGCACCAACAAGCCAGGTGTCTTGGCCCCCACCCTCCCCACCAGCCAAGGCCCAGATTTAACTTTCTCTTATTTTAGTTTCAGGCCATTTTTTCTTTCAATGGTGTCCCAAGCTGCCTGAAATAATTCTTGCCCTTCTTTTATGTGGCTCTGTCTCCCATATTTATGGGAAGTTATCATGTCCTCCTAGGCCCTGGTTCTCTGGGTCCCACATATTATGTTCCTTCAACCTCCCTTTATAGGTCAAGCCTTCTCATTCCTTTAATCATTTTTATTACCTTTCTTTGTATTCAGTCTCCCTTCTTAGCTTCTTTTAAGAGCAAGAAGGCCCGAACTTCAGAATGTGTTTCAAGAATGGCCTCAACAGTCAGGGACCCCGTTTTGGGGACTCTTGGCCCCTGCCTGCCATGAAGCTCTTGTGTGTGTCTTATTTTACCTTGTCCTCACTGCTCCCAAATCATCCACCCTAAACTTCGCCTTCCCCTGGAATGGGCGTATTCTTACCATGGTCCAGTCCTCAGACGTGAGGTGGGGGTGAGGCATCTAGGAAGGTGTAGGGTAGAAGGAGGGAACCAGCAGGTACCAAGAGCCTATGATATACAGGCACCTTGCAAGACTCTTCACCCATAAATTATCTCCATGAAGTCTCACATAATCATCTGAGATATATATTATTGCCCCCTTTTCCCAGTTAAGGACTGAGGCTCAAACTTGTGCAATAACTTTCCCGTGAGCGCGTGGCTAATAAATGGCGCATCTAGGATTGAATGCAGGCTGTGAGATGACCCCCAGAAGTCTTTTCCTTCCACTCTCTGCAGCCTCCTTTAGAGAAAGTAGGAAGAGAGGGTCTTGCAGAGGGAGCTTTGGAACCCAGAGCAGCATTAAGATGAGGACTCTGTTTCCTTTGTCCTTAGTGAGCCCAGATCCTGGGGACCAGTGGCTTTCTTCTGGCATGTCCTGAAAGAAAAAAACAGAAAGAAAACACCTCACCTGCTTTGGTCCAATGCCTCTCCCTTTATCCGGAATGCAGGTTATTTCCTGCCTCTTGTGCAGTGGGACCCATATGTCCCCAGATACCCTGCCACTGGCCTGGAGGGGCATATTGGGGTTACCGTTACTCCTCACTCCTGAGCTGGATGGAGAGCATTCTGTAGCCTAGAGCTTGGGAATTTTCCCCACTGGTTGATGCTGTACCCAGCCCTTTTCTGATCGCATTGGGCTGCGGTGAGGGTACCCTCCTGTGATGCCTATGCATTGGATTGGGCTGAGCATGGCCCCACTGTGGGTGGCTCTCATCCCATTCCTCTCCGAACCCAGCCAAGCAGCAGGGGGAGGACATGATAGCCCCACATGGCAAACTAACCAAGTTTCAGTGGTACCGGGGATGATGGTTGCTTTCCCTGCCACTCAGTGGAGAGCCAGGAAAGGGTCTACCGCTGTGCTGTTGACACCCTTTCCACCCCCCTCTCCTGCCCGCTGTGTAAGAGTAAACAAGAGCAATGTCCCATCAGAAAATATAAAGGGAAAGGCTTGGCTCTCCCATACTGGAGGTAACCAATGCCTGTGACGACCTGGGGGGAGGCCAGTAAAAAGCTGGCTCAGCCCCTTCCTTTGGAGCACACTGAGTTCTAGGGAAGACTTCTGAGGCTTCGCTTCTCTGAATCAGCCCCACGGAGGCACATTTGCTCATTTCACAACCCAACTGTGGTTGCTGTGCTGGTCTTTGTGCTGGGTACTGGGAAGACCGATGAAGAAGACAGGGGACTTGTTTTCAAGGAGTGAGCGATCTAATGGGGAAGACGACACATAGCAGATCATTCAGCTGAGGGTGGCGATTGTAGGGATGGACATTTGTACTACGGCACTGGAAGCAAGGCACCCACCAGCCTAGCACAGGGGTGGCAGCGGCAGGAATGGCTTTTAAGGGTGACGTCCCCTGAACTGGGTTTAAAAGAAGAGTGAAAGTGGGCCGGATGAAGAAGGATACGCCAAAGAGAAATTGTAAGGAGGGCAGATAGGGAGCAGGGGAGATGAGCCTGGAGAGGATTCCTGGGACAAATCGTGGAGACCCTGTGTGCCAGAGAAGGAAACTTCAACTTTGGGAGGAACAGCAAACTATTAAGAAGGGTTTTAAGTAAGGAGAGCGCCTTGGCAACTTACCTCTTAGATGAATCATCCCAGCAGTGAGATGGAGAGCATTTGTGGGGGGGGGGGGGGTAAAACTTTAAAAGGAGAGACCAATTAAGAGACTGTTGCAGTAGTCTGTCCATCTGTTCATCCATCCGTCCATCAGTCTATCCGTCCATCCTTTTCATAAATATTTACTGAGTACCTAGTATGTATCTGGTACTTGGTGAGTGTGTGTATATAGAGGTGGATAAGAAAGACAGAGCCCTGGCCTCTAACGCTGACATAGGAGAGGCGAGGAGGCCCGGACCTCTCCTGTAGAGCAGATAGAAGACAGAAGATGAAGTAAAGAATTATTTCAGAGGCCAATTTAGTAGGATTGGGTTATTGACCAAATGGGGTGGGCAGGGAACATGAAGACGGAGGCAAGGATGTCCCCTGATTTCTGCTCGGGATGACTGCAGCGGCTGAGTCAGGAGGAGGTCTTCCATCAGCATCCTTAGCACCCCAGTTATGCATCTAACCCAAGAAAAGCAGTGCTCTTGCCATGCAGACTCAGCTCTAAGACAAGTTCACTAGCACCGTTTCCCCTTTCAGCCTGACTGCCTTTCATTCTCTCCTGTAAAAATCCTGGAACTGCCCCTGGGAGACTGGGAGACTGACATCCCCCAGGGGCAGAGGGTGAGAGGGAGATGTCGGGGGGCTGCAGGTGCCCAGGACCTTCGGTAAACAGCTGGTTGCAAAGGTCTGAAGTATGAGAGGCGGGGTCTGGACTGGAAGCGTAGCTTTGGCGTTGTCAGCAAAGGAAACTGTGAGAGCAGACACAATAATTGCCGGAAGAATGGTGCTGTGAAAAGAACAGTGGACTAAACGTCAAGGTGCTCTGGCTGGGGGCTCAGATTTGCCATTCACTTGCAGTGTATCCTGAGGCCAGCTCTTCCCCCTTGGACTGCCTCGGAGGCCCTGATCTCCGAGGCAGTCCAAGGGGGACTAAAATGAGATGATCAGACCAGATCAGTGGTCTTCAAACTTATTTTTAGTGGTTACAGTACATCTTTTGTTCACACACAGAATCACAATAGGTAAAAAAAACTGAGTTGCCGGGGTCAAAGCAGGAGGTCGGGGTCTTGGAGATTGGCTTCCCTTCTCACCCCAGCTCCCAACTCCCAGCCGTGGTCTCTGAGGGTGTTCTGGGGAACACAGTTTGAGAATCAGAAATCTGTGTGATTTCTGAGGTCCCTTCCCTCCAACGCCAGCTTTCTGGAAACTGATTCATAGCCTGCTTGGGTGCAAGAGGGAGAGACTGTGCCTTAGGCCTTTGGGAGGTTGCAGTAGGGCCAGTGGGAGATGGGGGAGGTAAAGGCAGCCTGGAGCCTATCCCCACCTGCACAGGCCCAGGATAATTTTTGTCTTTCAGTAGCCTAATTAAAATCCAAGCCCTTTAATTTGTTTTCCTTTAAAAAAAAAGAGAGAGAGAAAGAAAAGTAGCACAGGCCATAAAACACTGCAGCCTCCTGTAATGTTTCCCCATCCCCTCCTGCATTTCCATTCTTCCCAGTTTATCATCCTCAGGCTTGATCACAGGAACTTTATTATTTCCTTTTCCCCTCCAGCGCATGTAGGAAGGTTAAAAAAAGAAGATCTTGAGCCTCAGCTGAAGCCAGCTCTGCTTCTCACCCCTTTCAAAGACCTGTGCTCTTTATGACTCACAGTCCCCAAAGAGGAGACTCAGAGACCCCCGGCTAAGAGGGCTCGCCCCAGCCCTGCTCCTCCAGGCCCAGGAGTATGAGTGGCTAACCCTCACGCAAGCTGGCCTGCGCCTGCAGATGGAGGCTGTGCTGAGCTGTGTTCCAAGCTGTGAGTTTGCCAGCTGTGGTACAGCCCCCGAGGGGCTATAAATAGACCAGGGATCTTCCGCTCCCCTGGCCCTGGGCTTATGCCTGGGGCCATCCTGTCCCCTCCCTTCCAGCCTCCAGGGTGTCGGGCTGCTCCCCCACCCAGGCCCTGGCTCTCCCTCTGGCCAGCATGGCTGCTCTGTCCTGCCATGAAGGGCCTTCTGTGACTCGCCAAGGGATTGTTTCCAAGAAACATATTTCACCCAGGCCCCTGTGACAAAGCCTCACTCTGTGCTTCCTGCAAAGCGCGAGAGAGGTTGCTTTGGCCACATCAAGACGTCAGCTGTTCAGCGCCAAGGGCGCTTGAGGCCACGCTTGTGAGAAATGTCATCTATGCAGAAGAGGAAGAGAGACCAGCCTACGGGGTCTGGCCAGCCCACCGCCTCCCTGGCCTGGAAGGAGGCCACGGGCGGAAGGCAGGGCCGGGCAGGGCTGTCCCTGCCTCTTTAGCACAACCCGGGCCTCGTCTTCAGCCCTGTGACCAGGCTGGGACGCAGTATCATTAGCAGGGCAGCCTGGCTGGATATCGATCCGCCCTGCAGAGGCCTGGGGGTTGGCAGCTGGAGCCACCACGCAGACCACCCCACCCAGCCGTATGCAGCCCTCAGAGGGAGCATTCTGAGGTGACAACACCAGAAGAGGCCTGAGGGACCTCCCACCATGCACACAGAGCCCCGCTATGTGGCCTCGGAGGAGCAAAGCACCAGGCTGTCACGTACCTCCCCCCAGGGGCCTGGAGACTCCGGCTCCCTAAGCTGACTTGCCTTGGTGCTCTTCCCTGAGCCTTCGCTCCAGCGGCAGGCCTCCAGCTCTCCCTCGCCAGCAGAGGGATCTGGGCTGCCCGCTTCTGCAAGATGGGACAGCAGCCTCGGGAGCGCCTCTGTAACTTGTCCTATAAGTGACAATAGAGCTAACAAGATCTAATTGGCTAATAAAGCAGAAAGCAGCCCGATAGATGCTGCAGGCTGATTAACCCTGGGAGTGCAGAGTGGGAGGATGGATCTCTGCAGGGGCTGCGTGTGAGCGCATCTGTCTGCCCCAGTGGTGACCGGGAAAGGAGATGCGCCTGCGCCGCCCGCCTCATACCACCCACACGGAGTCCCGGAATCCTTCTTGGTGGGCCAGGAAGGGCAGGGCCCACCTCAGCTCAGAGCTGGAAAGAAGCCTCAGGCTAAGATCCTACGCACTCATTTACCGATGAGGAAACTGAGGCCGGGGGAGATGTGGCATTTCCCTAAGACCACAGAGCTGGTTGGCGTGGAGATAAGAGCGAACTTGGCGTTCGGGAAGGCCAGTCTTTCCGGCTTGTGTCTGGTATGGTGTGAGGGTCCCCCTCTGTCCTGAGGGGTCAGGGTCCCGAAAGGGAGATGATATAGGTAGTTATAACCCAGGTAGTTATAACCCAGTGCGCAGAGGCCTAGAGGGACAGGCTGAGCTGAGTAGTGGCTGTTAAGCTCTGCCCGGGAACTCAGGGAAGGCTTCCCGGGGAGGCGAAATCCGAAAAGTTTTCAGCAAGTTGTTTCTAGATAGACGTGAGGGGAGGAAATGGGGCAGGAGAGCCCAGGAAGCGCCAATGGCTGAGTCCTGAGGTGAGAGAGCTGAGGTCGGAAAGGGGGGTTGGAGCCCTGCAGCCAGCATGGAGTCGAGGCGTCATCCGGCAGCAGTGCCGTGTTAGCGTAGGTGGTGGCTTCCTCGTATTTCTCTTTTGGAAGAGAACTGGAGGCAGCCAGATGGGCTTGGGGTGGGGAGAAGCGGGTGGTGGGAGACATGATGAGGGTTTGGCCAAGGCAGCAGCAGCAGGATGGACAGGAGGGAGGGAGGAGCCCCAGGCGACTCCCACACCTGGGTGCCTTGAGCGACCACGGAGAGCCTGCTGGACAGAGCCAGCTGCAGGGCCAAAGCTCTGCTCCCTGCACCCTCCTTCCAACGAACTCCCCAGCTCATAGACTGTCAGAGCTGGAAGAGGCCTTTGGAAATCTCCTGGTCCAGCTCTGTCATTTACAAAAGAGAAGACCGAGACCCAGGGGGAAGATGTGATCATGGTGGGGCAGCCCCACCTTGGGAACCTTGGTGTCCAGCGCCTGGTGCAGCGTTCCTACCTCTGCCCTTCACTGGTGTCTGTGTTTCCCCTTATGAAAGAATCTGCCTTCTGCCTCTTCCATCCATCCTTAGTCCCATCATCTTCCCAACACTTGTTGTTTCCTTCCCTGACCATATCCCTCCAGACCCACCCAGGGCCAGGGTGGTTCAACCTGGATTAAGCAGCCAGTTCTGTTCTTGAAGGTGTGACAGTTAGAGCCCTGGTTGGTTGTGCTGGTCTAGGGGAACAGTGACGAACAGTCCAAAGCATCAGCTAACCCAGAAACTAAATGCCTGACAGCATGCTGTTCTCAAATTGGCCTCGCTAAGTCTGACCTTTAAGAGTGTGACACTGACTGCCAAAGGGAAGGGTTACAGATGAGCTAGGAATGAGGCGCAAAGCACACAAGGGCACATTTACTTCAGCAGAAAGGCTTTTGTGGAGGTGTCAGTGGCACCATCAGATGTGCTGGCCACCACCAACCCTCCTAGTGTAATATACTGGGGAGGCGTGCGGGGTTGGGCCGTCAGGTTGGACCCAGATCCTCTGGGAAGGGCTGGCAGTGCAGTAGTGCATGCGAGCCCAGTGCTCTCAACAGAGGGTCTCACTCACGCACCTGCCCTTCCACCTTCCCGCATCAGTCTACACCCCTCCCGCTCCTGCTTGGGCCGCCCTCTCCCCTTCTAGGTCCTGGGGTTAGGGGTGGGACGGTTTGGCCAGAGCTAAGGTGACATCACTCGCCCTTTCTGGCCTTGTGTAGTGTGATGTTTCTCAACTGGATCCAATGTATTTTACAAGTATTTGAAAAAGCCCGCTTTACTATCCTAAAATGAAACTCACAGATACTATAGCCTTTCTGCACACATGATTTAAAAACATATTATCCAAAATATAACATAAGGGATAAGTTAAAAGAAAACAACATAATAAAAGGTGTTTCAATACAGGCACACCTCATTTTATTGTGCTTTGCTTTATTGCACTTCACAGATAGTGGGTGGTTGTTTTTTGGTTTTGGTTTTTTTACAAATTGAAGGTTTGTGGCAGCCCTGCATGGAGCAAGTCTGTTGGAGCCATTTTTCCAACAAGATTTGCTCACTTCGTGTCTGTGTGTCACATTTGGTAATTCTCACAATATTTCAGACTTTTTCACTATTATTATAATTGTTATGGTGATTTGTCGTCAGGGATCGTTGATGTTACTGTTATAGTTGTCTTGAGGCACCATGAAACACGTGTAATAAGACGGCAAACTTAATACATGTATGTGTTCTGTCTGCTCCACCAACTGGCTGTTCACCCATCTCTCTCCCTCTCCTCGGGCCTCCCTGTTCCCTGAGACACAACAATATTGAAATTAAGCCAGTTAATAACCCTGCCATGCCCCCTAAGTGTTGAAGTGAAAGGAAGAGTCACACTTCTCTCACTTTAAATCAAAAAATCTAGAAATGATTAAGTTTAGTGAGAGAAGCGTGTCAAAAGCTGAGGTGGGCCAAAAGCTAGGCCTTTGCACCAAACGGTGAGCTAAGCTGTGAATGCAAAGGAAAAGTTCCTAAAGGAAATTAAAAGTGCTACTCCAGTGAACACATGGATGATAAGAAAGTGAAACAGCCTTATTTCCTAAATGGAGAAAGTTTCAGTGTTCTGGATAGACGATCAAACCAGCCACATTCCCTTAAGCCAAAACCTAATCCAGAGCAAGGTCCTAACTCTTTTCAATTCTATGAAGGCTGAGAGAGGTGAAGAAGCTGCAGAAGAAGAATCTGAAGCTGGCAGAGGTTAGTTCATGACGTTTAAGGAAAGAAGCCGTCTTCATAACGTCAAAGTGCAAGGTGAAGCACCAAGTGCTAATATAGAAGCTGCAGCAAGTTATCCAGAAGATCTAGCTCAGATAATTAAAGAAGGTGGCTACCCTACACAAAAGATTTTCAATGTAGACAGAACAGCCTACTCTTGGAAGAAGGCGCCATCTAGGACTTTCATAGCTAAAGAGGAGAAGTCAATGCCTGGCTTCAAAGCTTCAAAGGACAGGCTGACTCTCTTGTTAGGGGCTAATGCAGCTGGTGACTTTAAGCTGAAGCCAGTGCTCATTTATCATTCTGAAAATCCTAGGGTCTTTAAGAACTATGCTAAATCTACTCTGCCTGTGCTCTCGAAATGGAACAAAGCCTGGATGACACCACATCTGTTTACAACGTGGTTAACTCAAGTCCCCTCTTGAGACCTACGGCTCAGCAAAAAAGATTCCTTTCAAAATATTACTGCTCATTGACAATGCACCTGGTTACCCAAAGCTCTGACGGAGATGTACAGTGAGATTAATGTTGTTTTCATGCTGGTAACACAGCATCCATTCTGCAGCCCATGAATCAAGGAGCAATTTCAACTTTGAAGTCTTATTATTTAAGAAATACATTTCATAAGACTATAGCTGCCATAGATAGTGATTCCTCTGATGGATCTGGGAAAAGTCAATTGAAAACCTTCTGAAAAGGAAAAAATTCACCATTCTAGATGCCATGAAGAACATTTGTGATTCACGGGAAGAGGTCAAAATATGCACATTAACAGGAGTTTGGAAGAAGTGGATTCCAACCCTCATGGATGACTTTGAGAGGTTCAAGACCCCAGTGGAGGAAATACCAGCAGATGTGGTAGAAATAGCAAGAGAACTAGAATTAGGAGTGGTGCCTGAAGATGTGACTGAATGCTGCAATCTCATGATAGAACTTGCACAAATGGGGAGTTGCTTCTTACGGATGAGCAAGGAAAGTGGTTTTCTGAGGCGGAATCTACTTCTGGTGAAGATGCTGTAAAGATTGTTGAAATGACAGCAAAGGACTTAAGAATATCCCCTAAACTTAGTTGATAAAGCAGCAGCAGGGTTTGAGAGGATTAACTCCAACTTTGAAAGAAGTTCTGCTGGGGGTAAAATGCTATCAAACAGCATCGCCTGCTACAGAGAAATTGTTCGTAAAGAAGAATCAGTTGGCGTTGCAGATTTCATTCTTGTTTTATTTTAAGAAATGGCCACAGCTGGCCCAACCTTCAGCAGTGGCCACTGTGACCGACCAATAACCATCAACAGGCCCTCCACCAGCTAACAGGTTATGACTCGCTGAAGGCTCAGGTGATGGCCTGCATTTTGTAGCAATGGAGTAGTTTTCAATTACGGTGCGTACGCTGTGTTTTTTAGACCTACTGCTATCACACAGCTGATAGACTACAGTATAGGGTACACGTAACTTTTACACGCACTGGGAAACCAAAAAATTCGTGTGACTCGATTTATTGTGGTGGTCTGGAACGTACGCTGTGTTTTTTAGACCTACTGCTATCACACAGCTGATAGACTACAGTATAGGGCACACGTAACTTTTACACGCACTGGGAAACCAAAAAATTCGTGTGACTCGATTTATTGTGGTGGTCTGGAACGTACGCTGTGTTTTTTAGACCTACTGCTATCACACAGCTGATAGACTACAGTATAGGGTACACGTAACTTTTACACGCACTGGGAAACCAAAAAATTCGTGTGACTCGATTTATTGTGGTGGTCTGGAACGTACGCTGTGTTTTTTAGACCTACTGCTATCACACAGCTGATAGACTACAGTATAGGGCACACGTAACTTTTACACGCACTGGGAAACCAAAAAATTCGTGTGACTCGATTTATTGTGGTGGTCTGGAACGTACGCTGTGTTTTTTAGACCTACTGCTATCACACAGCTGATAGACTACAGTATAGGGCACACGTAACTTTTACACGCACTGGGAAACCAAAAAATTCGTGTGACTCGATTTATTGTGGTGGTCTGGAACGTACGCTGTGTTTTTTAGACCTACTGCTATCACACAGCTGATAGACTACAGTATAGGGTACACGTAACTTTTACACGCACTGGGAAACCAAAAAATTCGTGTGACTCGATTTATTGTGGTGGTCTGGAACGGAACCTGCAATATCTCCAAGGTGCACCTGTATATAAGTTGCTATACTTAGAGGGCAAAAATATCCCCCAAATTTCCAGAAAGCCTCATAGGGCTCTTGTTAAGAAGCACTGGCTTTGGAGTTAGAGAAACTTGGATCAAATTCTGTATCCAGGGCTTCCCTGGTGGCGCAGTGGTTGAGAGTCCGCCTGCCGATGCAGGGGGACGCGGGTGCGTGCCCCGGTCCGGGAAGATCCCACATGCCGCGGAGCGGCTGGGCCCGTGAGCCATGGCCGCTGAGCCTGCGCGTCTGGAGCCTGTGCTCCGCAATGGGAGAGGCCATAACAGTGAGAGGCCCGCGTACCACAAAAAAAAAAAAAAAATTCTGTATCCAGCCACCAATAGCTGTGTGACCTTGGGCAAGTGAGTTAGCCTTTTTGAGCTCCTGGCTCCCCATCTGTAAATTCCACAGAACCATGGCTGCCCCCTGTGTGGATGAGAGATATTAATGAGATGCAGTATTTTAAAGCGTTTTGCCCAGAGCTGACTTTTCCCCTCCCGCATCTTTTGCTCTGGATACCCATCCCCTGGTGATATTCATAATATCCTTCCAGCTCACCTTTGTTCTGTACTTCACCTTTGAAAGCAGTTTTGCCTGCATCGTGCTGTGGCCGCCTGCTGCTGCTCCCGTGTCCCCACCTCTGTGGCTCCCTGTGCCTCCAGCTCAACAGCCCGGCCCCTGCTCCCCGCACCCCCTGCCCTCCAATCTCCCCATCCTCTCTGACCTCCCTGAGCCTCTGAAGGTCCTTAGGCTCATTTGCACCACCCTGCTTGGGGTGGGGGAGAAGAGTGGAGCTCTCAGGACTCCATTTACTCCCACCCTGAGTGCACACATTTTTCTGTATTATCAGTGCATGGTAGTCATCATGAGACGTGGTCTCTTGGCGTTCGTCTGTCTCAGTGAGGACTCGCTCCAGGTAAAAGCCCTTAATAAATACTTCATCACCCTCCCTGCCGTACCCGATGGGGAGAAATCCTATCCGGCTCTGGGAAAACTTCCCACCTGCGTCTCTTTTCTTCATTGGCAGCCCCGAGCACATCCTGCCTCTCACACTTTACAGTTCTCATTGCCACTGGAACCCGCTGCTTCAGTCCACACAGCTGCCTGTGACCCTTGGACCCCAGGTGGCAAGGCACTGCCCGGCTGCCCTGACCCTATCTCAGTGGCTCACACTCCCAGCCCACACCTCCAAAGCCTGGGTCAAAGTGCTTGGAGGAGAGATCAGGCTGGCTCCTCCGGGGTCCTGCCCATGGATGTCAGGGGCTGGTGACCACTGGTCTCCATGCAGCCTCCACAGCCCCAGCCCTTGGTTCATTCATTCATTGAGCAAATACTTATTTAATGCCTGCTATGGACCAGGCACTGTTGTAGGCACTGAACATAAAGTGGTGAGTTGAAACAAACAAGAATCCCTGTCTCATGAAGAATGTAAACAAGAAATCGTGTGGGGGGGGGGGGGTTGGGGGGTGTCTGTCAGGGATAAGTATTAAGGAGAAAAGTGAAGCAGGGAAAGGGACAGGGAAGGTCCAAGGGAAGGGGTGTTAGATTCTCAGATGGGGTGACCGGGGAAAGCCTCACTGAGAGAGTGATGCTTGAGTAAAGACGTAAAGGAAGTGAGCGAGGAGCCAGGCAGGTGTCAGGGGAAGAGCAAGTCACAGAGGGAACAGCACGTGCAAAACGCGCAGAGACCAGAGGCAGGAGTGGGCCTGGCATGTCCAGGACACAACCACGGACTGACCTGGCCGAGCAATAGGAGACAAGGTCAGAGAGGTGGGTGTGAGGCTCAGACCACGTGGGTTCTTTAGAGTAAAATGGGAAACAGAAGGCGTTGTGTTTTGTTTTTTAATTGAAGTATAGTTGATTTACAATGTTGTGTTAGGTTCAGGTGTACAGCAAAGTGACTCAGTTATACATATATATATTCTTTTTCAGATTCTTTTCTATTATAGGTTATTACAAAATACTGAGTATGAATTCCTGTGCTATACCGTAGGTCCTTGTTGGTTGTCTGTTTTGTATATAGTACTGTGTACCTGTTAATCCTAAGCTCCTACTTTATCCCTCCCCTTTGGTAGCCATGAGTTTGTTTTCTTTGTCTGTGAGTCTGTTTTGTAAAGAAGTTCATTTGTATTATTTTTTAGATTCCACATGTAAGTGATATCGTGATATGTGTCTCTGTCTGACTCACTTACTTCACTTAGTATGATAATTTCTAGGTCCATCCATGTTGCTGCAAATGGCGTTATTTCATTCTTCTTTGTGGCTGAGTAATATTCCATCGTATATATGTGCCACATCTTCTTTATCCATTCATCTGTCGATGGACACTTAGGTTTTTCCATGTCTTGGCTATGGTAAATAGTGCTGCTGTGAACATTGGGATGCATGTATCTTTTTGAATTAGAGCTTTCATCTTTTCCAGATATATGCCCAGGAGTGGAATTGCAGGATCATACGGCAACTCTAGTTTTAGGTTTTTAAGGAATCTCCATACTGCTTTCCTGTAGCGGCTGCACCAATTTATATTCCCACCAACAGTGTAGGAGGGTTCCCTTTTCTCCACATCGTCTCCAGCATTTATTTTTTGTAGACTTTTTGATGATGGCCATTCAGACTGGTGTGAGGTGGTACCTCATTTTAATTTGCATTTCGCTAATAATTAGTGATGTTGAGCATCTTTTCATGTGCCTGTTGGCCATCTGGATGTCTTCCTTGGAGAAATGTCTACTTAGATCTTCTGCCCACTTCTTGACTGCTTTCTTTTTTTTAATTGAGCTGCGGGAAACAGAAGGGTTTGCATAAAACAAGGTCATAATCTGACTTCAGTTTTCAAGAGATCATTCTGGTTGCAGGGGAAGATGCAGGGAGACCAATTTAGGAGACTCTTGCAGGAATCCAGGCAAGAGATGATGCTGACTTGCACCAGGTATAGCTGCAGAGGTAGTAAGAAGTGGTGGAGTCTGGATCGATTTTGAAGGTAAAGCCAACAGAATTTCCTGTTGGTTTAGATGTGAGAGCAAGAGAGGAATTGAGTGGCTCCAAGGTTTTTGTCTTGCCTCTGGAAGGATGGAGTTGGCATTTGCAGTGATAGGAAAGGAGAGTGGGCTGGCTTGGGAGTAGAAGCTACCCGAGTCCAGTCTTGGTGTAATTCTGAGATGCCTGATAGGACTATCCAGTGACATTAGGAATGTGAGTCTGGAGTTCAAGTGACTGGATTCTGCTGGAGATACAGACTTGAAAGTTATCAGCATATAGATGATACTTAAAGCCATGAGATTGGATTTGTGTAGATAGAGAAGAGGACCAAGGACAAAGCTCTGGGGCACTTTCAAATTAACAGATCAAAGAGATGAGGAGATGCCACCAAGCATTGGAGGAAAGCCAGGTGAGCATGGTCTTCTGGAAGCCAAGGAAAGAGTGATCTGCTTTGACAAATGCTCCTAAGAGACCAGTAGCGTGAGGACTGAGAGGTGGGCCCACTTCTGGGGGGACTTTTGTCTCACTTTTCTTTTTAATGCTCCACATTTTTTGCTGTTGTTCCATGGGTCATGGTCTGGGGAAGAGTAGCTGAGCCCATGGTGGGGGCATTTCTGTCTGAGTGGAACTGGAGGCCACAGTCCTGCAGAAAGCAGGAGGGAAGATTTATTGTATCAAAAGGGAAAGAGGGGGCTTCCCTGGTGGCGCAGTGGTTGAGAGTCTGCCTGCCGATGCAGGGGCCACGGGTTCGTGCCCTGGCCCGGGAAGATCCCACATGCCGCGGAGCGGCTGGGCCCGTGAGCCATGGCCACTGAGCCTGCGCATCCGGAGCCTGTGCTCCGCAACGCGAGAGGCCACAACAGTGAGAGGCCCATGTACTGCAAAAAAAAAAAAGGGGGAAAGAGGAAGATATCAGCACGCTTTCAAGTTTGTTATCTCATTTTACCCACAAGAAGTCCTGGTAGGGTGTATTTGTAGAGTTATTCCCAGTTTTAGATGGAGAAAGTGAGGCGCAAAGAGAAAACATAGCTAACTTTACGTCATGGGCTTTGAAATCAGTGTTGGCTTATAGAACTTTCTGCAGTGATGGGAATGTTCTCTACCTGCTTTGCCCAGTATTGGATCTCTGGGCTACATCTGGCTGTTGAAGCATTTGAAATGTGGCTAGTACAGCTGAGCTGACTTTTAAATTGTATTTAACTTAAATTAATTTAAATTTAAAGAGCCACCTGTGGCTAGTGGCTCCCTTCATGGACAGTGCAGTTCTAAGTGGACAAACCTGGATGTAAACCCTGGTCTTCTGACCCAATGCCGTGGATCTTCCCAATCGATCCTCTGCTCCCCGAGAAGGTGGTAGAATGTTCCAAAGAGGACTAGGCTGGCCTGAGCTGGTGCATTCTGGGGAGAGCAGAGGTGGAGAAGAAGACAGTGTATATGACCTAGGGGCTCCTCCAAAGTTCTCAGGTTTATTAGCCAGTTGACAGGTTCTCCAAGGTGTCCTGAAGCCCTCATCTTCTGCTGCTCAGCCCAACCCCAGCTCTGTGGGCTGGGGGTACCTGAGGGCAGGGTGTACCTAGTGCGTGTGACCATTTATATAAATCCTAGCACCTGTCCATTCCCTCTCCTCTGTGAAGCGTTCCCTGTCCATCCCATCCCTAAGATTGCTTTGAAATATTGTTATTTAAACGTCTTTTTGGAACCTTGGGATGTACCTGCTATTATTGTCACTATGTCACTTATGTTTATGTCCTGACTCCTGAATTACCTATAAATCCCTGCAGACAGGTGAATTATCCATGTCCTGTCTCCTGTTCATGGTGGGTATAGGGTGGTATGGTGTAAAGAACACTAGTCTTGATCATCTTTGCATCACTAGAGCCCGGCGTAATGCTTAGAAATTTGTGGGCGTTCCATAAATGTCTGTTTAATAATTTAATGGCTAAACTTAGATTCATTATAGTGTTGGTTCAGATTCCTGTGTGTCCACCCACTAGCTTTGTGGTCAAAGGGGAAATACTAAGCTCTTTGAAACTGTTTCCTTGTCTATGAAATGTGATACAAGTCTTCCAGGCATTCTCTTGAGGATCAAATGAGATGCTACAGATAGAAGTTTTTGCACAATGCTCAGGATAGTGTTTCTTTTTTTAAATTGAGCTATAGTTGAGTTACAATATTGTGTTAGTTTCAGGTGTACAGCAAAGTGATTCAGTGTTTTATATGTGTGTATGTATTCTTTTTTCAGATTTTTTCCATTATAGGTTATTACAAGATATTGAATACAGTTCCCTATGCTATACAGTAAATCCTTGTTTTTTATCTATTTTATGTACAGTGGTATGTATCTGTTAATCCCATACTCCTAATTTAACCCTCTCCCCTAAGTGATATTGTTTCTTGATTTTTCTTATGATGATGTGTATTTAGTTTATTCTTCACTAGACTGTGATCTTCTGCAATGTAGGGACCATTGTCCTCTGTAGCACTTACACAATCCTCTAAACGTATTAGGTCCCCTGGAAGAGCCACAGTGTTTAGTGCTTGCTGGATACCTCTGGCCCCAACTCAGGACATGCAGCTGAATGAGACATGACCGGGGCCAACAGACAGCACCTGGATGAGCCCAAGTCTAGAGGGCTCATAGCCTCTATCTCAGCTTAGAAGTCTGCTTGTAATTTACAGACAGTCGCACTGCTTCTCCTCCCCAAGGGATCATTGGATTTCGTTAGATTGCAGAGCTGTCCTGGATAGTTCCCCTGCTAGAGTGTAAGCTCCATGAGGACAGATATTTTTGTCTGTTTTGTTCACTGTCTAGAGTAATGCCTGGTATGTGGTAGGTGCTCAATAAATGTTTGTTAAATGAAGGAAAGTCCACAGGTGGGCATGAGAAATAATATATTACCAGGGTCTTCACATTTTTTTTTTTGGTAAAGGACCTAATAGTAGATATTTTAGACTTTGGGACTGTACTGTCTCTGTTGTGATTACTCACCTCTGCACAAAAGCAGCCACAGACAAATGAGCAGGGTATGTTCCGGTAAAACTTATTTATATAAGCAGGTAGTATGTGGTTTTTGGGCTGTCCCAACACTCTTTCTTTCTTTTTTTTTTTTTTTTTTTTTTACGCAGGCCTCTCACTGTTGTGGCCTCTCCCGTTGTGGAGCATAGGCTCTGGACGCGCACGCTCAGCAACCATGACTCATGGGCCCAGCCGCTCCACGGCATGTGGGATCTTCCCAGACGGGGGCACGAACTCACGTCCCCTGCATCGGCAGGCTGTTGTTTCCTCATGGAATAGTCTTTACACCCCTGTCAAAAATCAACTGGCCATAAATGTTTGGGTTTATTCTGAACTCTCCATTCTATTTCACTGGTCTATATGTCTGTGTTGATGCCACTACCACCCCGTTGT
This sequence comes from Pseudorca crassidens, assembly GCF_039906515.1. Classification (NCBI taxonomy): domain Eukaryota; kingdom Metazoa; phylum Chordata; class Mammalia; order Artiodactyla; family Delphinidae; genus Pseudorca; species Pseudorca crassidens. Next base: position 97,646,196 of record NC_090304.1, read on the forward strand.
GCTTACAGTAGCTTTGAAATCAGGAAGTGTGAGTCTTCCAACTTTGTTTTTCTGTTTTAGTATTGTCTTGGCTATTCAGAGTCCCTTGGAATTCTATATGAATTTGAAGATCAGCTTCTCCATTTCTGTAAAAACACCATTGGAATTTTGATAGGGATTGCATTGAATCTGTCAACCACTTTGGGGAGTATTGCCATCTTAACAATATTAAGTCTTCTAACCCATGGACCTGGGCTGTCTTTCCACTTAATTATGTCTTCTTTCATTTCTTCCAGCACTGTTCTGTAGTTCTCAGTGCTTAAGTCTTTCATCCCCTGAGTTTAATTTATTCCTACGTACTTTATGCTTTTAATGCTGCTATAAATGGAAATGTTCTCTTAATTTTCATTTTGAATTGTTCATTGCTAGTATCTTGAAACACAACTAGTTTTTGTGTGTTGACCTTGTACCTGGTAATTTTGCTGAATTTGTGTATTGGCTCTATTAGTTTTTTGGTGGATTGTTTGAGATTTTCTATATGTAGATAAGTGTCATCTGCAGAAGAATGAAGTTGGGCCCCTGCCTCAATCCCTGTGTAAGAATTAATCCAAAATGGATCAAGAGCCTAAACATAATAATTAAAACTATAAAACTATTAGAAGAAAACAGCAGTAAATCTTCACTTTTGTGAATCAAAGGACATTATCAAAAAATGAAAAGACAACCTACAGAATGGGAGAAAAGATTTGCAAATCATAAATTTGATAAGGGTTAGTAAATAATAAGAACTCTTATAACTCAATAGCAAAAAGACAAACAACCCAATTAAAAAAATTGGCAATTGACTTGAATAGTCATTTCTCCAAAGTCCAAATGTTCAACAAATATGTGAAAAAGATGTAAAACTTCTTTGGCTTTTAAGGAAATGCAAATCAAAACCGCAATGAAATACTACTTTACATCTGCTAGGATGGCTTTTTATATAAGAAATAAAAACAAAAAATGCCCAGAAAATAACTAGTATTGGCAAGGGTACGGAGAAATAGGAACCTTTGTATATTGCTGGTGGGAATGTAAAATGGTGCAGCCACTGTGGAAAACAGTTTGGGAGTTCTTCAAAATGTTGAGCATAGAATTACCATATGGCCCACCCATTCCTCTCATAGGTGTGTACCCCAAAGAAATAAAATGTATATCCACATTAAAAACTTGCATATGAATGTTTATAGCATCATTAAAGGATGGAGACAACCCAAATGTCCATCAACAGATGCATGCATAAACAAATTGTTATATACATACAATGGAATATTATTCAGCCATAAGAAGGAATGAAGTACTGATACAAGCTCCAACTCGAACCGTGAAACATTATGCTAAATGAAAGAAGCCAGACACAAAAGGAAAAATAGTTTATGATTCCTTTAAGTGAAACGTCCAGAACAGGCAAATCCGTAGAGACAGAAAGAAGATCAGTGGTTGCCAGGGGATGGGAGAAGGAGAGAATGGGGGCGGTTATCACTTAAAGGGTATCGGGTGTTCTTCTGGGGTGAGGAAACATTTCTGAAACTAGAGGGAGGTGATTGTTGGACAGTATTGTGAAGGCATGCACTAAATACCATCGAATCGTATGCTATAAAATATATGTATGAAATTATATGAACTGTATGAATTTCACCTTAATTCAAAAACAAACAGGTGGCAGGATTTGGCCTGTGGGCCATAGTTTGCCAACCTTTGTTCTAGAGCACTGTTTTTCAAACTGCAGGTCAAGACCCATTAGTAAGTTGGAAACTCAACTTAATGGGTCACAACCAGCAATTTTAGAAAAATGAAAAAGAACGGAAAAGAGCATATCAGGTTGTCACAGACAGTAAAAAGTTATTGTTTCATGAGATGTTTGTTTCAGTTTTATATATACATGTAGGTCCTGGTTAATGATGTGATATATATTTCTTTTTATTAGCCATGGTTAATGTATGAGAAAAACCCAGCAGTCTTTCCTCCTGTATGTCTCCTTTACTGCTCACACACAGCACTTCACTCCTGGTCACCAAATGTGTGGAGGTTTTTCCCACACCAAGGAATTCTCTGCGACCAACTGGGTGTCTTACAATTTAATTTTACAACTCAGTTCTGAAAACTACCTGGAGATAGTGTCAGCTCCCACAGCTTAAGGGCTCAGTCCCACAAGACTGCCCCCACTTCAGATGCCAATCGCAGGTAGTAGGTCCCCGGGTTACCCACAGCTTCTGTCTGAGTTAATTGCAAATCGGAGGGTCCCACGACCCCCTCCTCAGGTTCAATTAATTTGTTAGAGCGGCTCACAGAACTCAGGGCAATACTTACATTTACCAGTTTATCAAAGGATATGATAAAGGATACAGATGAACAGCCCGGTGAAGAGTTACACAGGGTGAGGTGTGGGAGGGTCCTGAGCACAGAAGCTTCTGTCCCCGCGGAGTTGGGGTGCATCATCCTCCAGGTGTGAATGTTTTTGCCAACCTGGAAGCTCTCAGAATCCTGTATTTTGGGGATTTTTAGGGCGGCTTCCCCACATCGGCATGATCAATTATTCATTCCATTTCCAGCCCTTCTCCCTTCTCAAGTGAATGGGGGACAGAGCTGAAAATTCCAAGCTTCTAATCCTGGCTTGGTCTTTCTGGTGACCAGCCCCCATTCAGGATCCCACCCAGAGATGCCTCATTAGAACAAAAGACACTCCTATCGCCCAGGCAACCACAAGGGTTTCAGGAACCCTGTGACCTCAAAGACTAAGTAACAGAACAAAAGATGCTCCTGTGCTCTTATCACTCAGGAAATTCCTAGGGTTTTAAGAGCTCTGTGCCAGAAGCAGGGATGAAGACCAAATATATAAATCACAATACCACAGTTAATAAAGCTTCAAAGCCACTTTTTACATGGTTCTGTGGCCTCTTTCTTCGGTCAAGTCCGCTGCCAAAGTCCAAAGCCAATCCACATTTTCTGCTCATTTTCGCCAGGGTCCCAATGTCTCGGGCTACTGTCCAACATCCTCCTTTAGCCACAGTGAGGCCTCCAGGACATCCCACTCCCAGCACTGGACCCTAAACACCAGAGAACTGCTTCCCAGCGTCCAGCCAGGTCCGAGCTTTCCAGAGATCTGTGGAACTGGGCAGACATCATGACCAAGTCCATTTGATATCCACTTAGGGGAGACACAGGAACCTCGTCCTGCTTATTTGCAAGAGGTTGATTATCCAGCCTGGAAGTCCCGGGAAGGGACTGAGGGCCCTAGAGCTGGCCCTGACCCCTGCCTGGAATTCTTGTAACGTGTTTTTGCTGCCAGCCCCACTCCTTTAGCTGCTCTCTGTAGAGCAGATTTCTTGTCATGGTTCAGATCCAATTTTGCCTGGTCTCCTCGTCGATCCGGCCCCAGTGTTTTGTTCACAGCTCTCCTTTCTCAGCTCCCGCACCTCTCAGCATGACTGTGACAGCTTGCTGGGGTTCCGAAGGAGTGGGTGTGCTCACGTGTCTGTGTGTGAACCTCTGCTCAAGTCCGCCCTTGCCCTCCACCTGGCTTCCGCAGGACACCAGAGCGTGGAGGCCACCGATAGGTCACAACAGGGAATGCGCTGGACGGCTGGACTGCAAGGCCCATAGGCTGTGTGTGTGGCTCTAGGGTTTTAGGAGTACAGGGGACCCCTTAAAGGTCTAGGGTCGATTTCTGGCCCAGGAAGTACTCAACCTGCAGGGATCTTTATCGCATAAGACGTACAGGGAGTCTGTCCCATGCAGTGTCCAAGCAACATGGGAGGTTAAGAAAGGGGGGCTTATGACCAAGACCCTAGGAACCTGTGACTGGATTGATGGCAACTAGGCCCACCCCCTCTGTGGCTGCCTCCCGATTTCAGGCCCCTGGTCTGCAGGTGCCCCCTGCTCGGCAGCCTTGTCTCCTGCAAGCACCGTTCCTCTGTTACAGTCAGCACATTATCATACCAGGCGCCCAAAGCTACCCCACACTGCCACAGCCCGATACTGCCGTGTATCATTTCATTGGCTGAGACCCACGCCTTGGCGGCCAGCCTGCCAGGCACAGCCGCTCTGCTCGGGGCGAGCCATCGAGACGAAGCCCAAGGAGGCACCTGTCGGTGTGGACTGAATCCGCTCTGAGCCCTGGCCCCTGCAGATCCCACACATTTGTCTTACCGCATAAACGCATGTGGCTCTCTGTGATCGCAGAGCCCGTTTTGGTGACAGATTGACAAAGGGGAAGGGGAGTGATTGAGTGGCTTGGCAACCAGAGTGCTTGAACACAACAACTGTCGTTTATTTAGCTCATAAATCTTCACCTGGGGCAAGGCTCAGTGGGGAAGGTTCAGAAGGCTCATCTCTGCTCCACGTAGCATCCACTGGGGCAGCTGGGAGGGCGCGCGTAAAACTGGAGGATCTGCTTCAAGATGCCTCACTTACGTGGCTGGCAAGTTGGCAGTGACTGGAGGGGGCCTCTCTTGCTCTCTATGTGGACCTCTCCACGTGGGCTCCCGTGCAGGCTGCTTGAGTTCGTCACAGCATGGTGGCCAGGTGCTAAGACTGAGCAACCCCAAAGAACTGTGAAGAAGCTATATTGCCTTTTCTGACCCAGCAGAAGTCACATAGTGTCGCAGCCACTGTAGTCACAAGCCCACCCAGAGTCCGGAAGAGGGGCCATAGGCCCCGCCTTCAAGGGGCGGGGTTCCAGGGTCACATCACTAGAAGAGCATGTGGGATGGGAGATATTGTTGACCATTTCTGGAAAGTACCGTCTCCATATGAGCCATGGAGAGGGAAGGGATAGCCATATTTGGGCATTACCCCATCCTTAGAACCCTAAGGGACTTGATGAAGTGGGAACAGGTAAAAGGCAAGGGGCTGAGGGCTTGAGTCCTGCCACTGGCACAAGGAAACTTGTTTCTGCTCTGGGAGATTGGGGAGTGGGGAGGTGGGGAAGCACGAAGCTTTTGACCTGCTTCTCTGGTGTACGCGAGAGACCCTTTGTGGGAATAACGCGAATGGGATTTGCATGTGTTGAGTCTCCCTATTCCCTCCCACCTCTAGCTCAGCTCAACAGAAATCCCTGATGAATCATCCTCATCAGGGAGAGACCAGAAATATCTTCCTACTTGATAGCCAGGCAGAGGCGGGGACGAGCTCGGGGCTCAGAATTGCAGCCCCAGCAGCTGACAGACTGGCCGGTGTGGGTTTTTTTTTCCTTTTGAATCTCTGGGTTCTGGAACAGAGCCACATCCAGGGAGATGCCCCAGCCCGGTGCTCCTTGTGGGAACACAGATAGGCTCCAGAAGATGGAGGCAGCTGCTTGGTTCCAAAATGAAGCTGCCCCTCTAAAGGGTAATTACCCTCAGCAGTGTTAGGCCAGAAAGCAGCGTCTGAGGCCTGTCCTTCTGCTGCACAGGCTCAAGTCTTTCCGTTGACCCAGTCCAAAGCTCTGCTGCCCGGAGGCCCAGGACTGCTGTGTAAGGAGTCCTCTGCCGTCTCTTACCTCCCATCCACTCCCACACCCTGGGAGGTTGGTTTGTGTGTTTGTAGGATTCCAACGAGCCAGGTGGCTCGTTGCTAATGGCCCTGAGCCAGCAAAGTCAGGGCAGTAACCTTTACCTGCCTGGCCTGGGGTTATTTATAAAACCCAAGAGCTTGGGGGCAGACTGTGTGGATGTGATTCATATAAATAATCCTCAGGAGGACCTGCCAGCTTGGGAATTCAGAATCCTTTCTGAGCCATAATTTTCAAAGGGGGGGCCAAGGATCACCTATTTAGAATCTTACCGGGGAAAGCTTATTAAGAATGTAAATTTCAAAAACAAAAAAAGAAACCCAAAAAACAGCCTGTAGATTTCAGACCTACTGAAATCTAGAGTTTCTGAATCTGGCATCTGCATTTTAACACGCATGCCTTGATGCACAGGAATTCTAAAGTTTGAGACCCGGTTGTAATCCCTTCCCCCAATCTAGACAGCCACATAGAGCAGTTCACGCACCTCTGTCCGTGCCACGGGTTGTTAGGGGCTGGAGATATGAGGATAAATAAGACATGGCATCTGACAGGGAGGGGATCATTGTTTCCAAAAACTCTTGGACTAAGTGTTATCATCTGAAAATGAGGACTCACTTCCCTGAGCCCTCTCCTTACCTTCTGGCAGGGTTTCAGAATTACTTCCTAAGGGATTATCTACAAATGCTGACTAGCTTATAGGAAATAAAAGGTCAGTTTGATAGTTCTGGGGAATTGATGCCATCTGGTTGGGCAATGTGGATTTTAATAATAACCATACTTCACTCGTATATGTCACCTTTGACTATCCCTGCAAAGAGACAAATCTAGACTTATTTGTTCCACACACAGAATGCTTTGGACAGCTGTTCACCCATTTCCCAAAGCCCCTTCTTTCCCGAGGCTCTTTAAGCTTTTCTGATGATACCAAAGAGAGTCTGTTTTCTGTAACAAAAAAAAGCAGAGGGGTGTAGAAGAGAGAGTCCTGGGCAGAGAGTGAGATGACCAGGATCCAAGTCCCCCTTGACCACTTACGACCCATGAGACGTGGAGTGTGCCTTTCTGTCTGCATTTTCCCATCTGCCATGTTGATACCTCCCAGCCCACCTCATCGGGATCAAACAGATAAAGCACGTGTGGTGCTTTGAAAACTGAGCAGGAACCAGACACATGCAAAGCATTATGAGGAGTAATGAGAACTCTGTGCCTTGCTTTCTAAGTTGCCTACAGGTCCCGGCTGAATAGTGGTCAGCAAGAGGCAAGGCAGGAACAAAATGAAAGGACTGACCCCATGTCGAGTCTTAAATCCCAAATTCACAGATACAGAAGGTGCCTTCTATTCTAATTAATCCTTATAGCAACGCTGAGAGGTAGGGAGGACAGACGTTATCTGTACAGAGAGGAGATTGGACTCGATATTTTCTGGGGCCTCTTCCAGATCTAAAATGAAATAATTCAGTTATTAGTCAGATGCGAAAACTGAGTTGAACTGAGCTGAGGGGAGTTTAAGAGGCCTGGCTAAGACCATGGGCTTATTAATGACAAAAGTCAAGCTGTAACTGGGCCTTCTGCCCCCCACCCTACCTCCTTCTGATAGATGGCATTGTCTCAGTTGGGCATTGGATGCCCAATTCCAGCTGTTTGGGCCCCTTTCTCCTGAGCGCTGTGACTCACAATAGCCTTTCTTCCCAGATTGGAATATATGGGCGGTTTCCCTGTACAGAGGTCAAAGGGGAGCCAGGAGCAGCTGGCCTTTCTCCAAGGAAGTGAGCCCACTTCCAGCCTGTCCTCAGTGGGGCTGATGTGTAAAGACGGAGCCCTGCACAGCCCACTCCTGGGTCCTCTCTCTGAGCTGCTTTGCCCCCTCACAGAGCAGAATGAACCGTTGCCACTTTCCCATTTTCAATGTTAATGATTTGTATTATTTTAAAATCTGCGTGCCTGGAAACCTCTTTGCCAGAGGCCAGTGAGTAAGGAAGCCGGTAAATAAACGGGGAGCCTTCAGCAGATTCCAGGACTGCCATTACCTGGAGGACAGCACAGAACCTGAGCCTCCGGCCTCCCAGCCATAGCCAGGATGCCTGCAGGAGGTGGGGAGGACAAGCCAGCCACGGCAGGGCCCTGCTTCCCGATTCTGGCCCAGCGTGGGCCCCGCTGAGCTGCAGGGGGCCGTGAGAGCCCAGTCGGCCTCTCTGATGCGTATTGCACCAGGGCTGTCGCGTCAGGGAAGCGTGTCTTCCTCAAGAGACATTAAATATTAACGGCAGCAAGAGAGGCCATGGAGGCAGAGGGTAAACAGTAGTTAGAAAATGTTCATTTTAAGCGCAACTGTGTTAACTCCTGAGAGTAGAATGAGCATTTCCAGAGCAGAGCCAAGGCATTGAATTCCCTGGGTCTTAACTTTCTCAACGGGCTGACCGAGTTGGTGTGAATAGTCCAGCTTCATCTACTGTCCCAAGTCAGAGCCGTCCTGGGGCCCCTCCCCTGCCTCTCACACAGCCCACCATGTCGGGGAGAAAAAGCAAGCTCCCTGGGGTGACTCCTACCTCTGGGCCTGGGGACGCCATGGATCCATCTCGAAACGCTGGGAGGCACACCCTGGAAGGGGGCGTATTTCTATTCAAGGGGCCTCTGTCAGGATAACCCAAGTGCACGAGGACAGACCCTTCCAGAATCCTAGAGCAGAGATTCCCAGGGCAGAAAGGGGTCTCAGAGACCATCTTCTGCAATCTCTAACCATCTGGCAAAACCATATCAAACAGATCGATCCTTACTGTTTTTCAGGAAAGAACTTTCCAAAACGTCCATTGCCAGAATGAGGAGATGTAGCTCAGGCACCCGGAAGCTGCGGGAGGCCTATCGGGGTTAAGGGGGAAGGGGCTTCCTCCCCCGCACCTGAGGCCACAGGGCGGAAAAGCCTTAGAGCTGCCAGGCAGCCCAGAGGAGATAGAAGGTGGGTTCTGTGAGGACGGGAAGCCTGGAGGACCTAGCAGCAGAATCTCCCCATCCTTTAGTCTGGGATTCTCCATTTAGAATCCAGTTCATTCATACATTCGTGTACTCAGAGTTGTTAATTTCGTGCCCGCAGTGTGCCATGCTCTGTGCCAGGTGCTCTGGGTACAGTAATGAGCAAACTGGCCACGCTGTCTGCCTTCCCCCCGCCCACACGCAGCAGGGAAATTTGACAGGTAAATAAGCAATAACTGCAAAGGGGGAAAGTACTCTGATGCCACGAGCATGGGGGTGCTAAGGGAGCCGGGGTATAGGGGCACCCAGCCTGCTCCTGGGGCTGATGGAAGGCTTCTCAGCAGACACGATGGAGAAGCTGTGTCCTGGTGTCCAGCCATGCGCTGGGCTGGGCTGGGGGTTGGGCACAGAGGGGCAAAAGTGGCAGAAAATGAGCCCAGAGTGGCAGGATGTAAGAGAAGACACGGAAGCAGCCAGCCACATCAGTCTGTGACCATTTTCTGCTCGGTCAGGAAAATTCCCTCCTCTTCAGTCATTTCTGTGTTTTGCGGAGGCAGCGTCAGCCGAGGCCACGGACTCTGCTGCTTTTGTTTTCTCCTAAATTCAGCCTCTTCCTAGATCCTGCCAGGGACAGGCTGTGCTCTGCCTCTGGGGCGGCAGCCCTGGTTGGTGGCTAGCTTTTCCTGAGGCCAAGTCCAAATCTAAGCCTCGTCACTTCTCTCTGCTGGCCCTGGTCGGACTCTCATGGGCCTAGGGAAGTGCATCCCTAATTCTTCTTCATGGTCCTTCATGCACTTGAAATCAGCAATCGTGTCCCTTTTAGATGTCTCCCCTGGGACCAATACCTCCTGCCCCTTCAGCCACTTCTCATATGATTTGATTTCTCTTTGTGTCACTAGCCCGGACCCTCTCCTTTCCTGGTTTGTCATTGTCCTTGTGAAAGTGGTGACCAAAATGGTCCCGTTGCTTGGCACTAGTCTGGCTTAGAGCAGGGATCAGAGGGAGAAATTCTCCTTCTTTGTCCCAGACACTCTGCTCTCATTAACACAACCCAGGGTTGCACGTCTTTATTTTTACAAGTGGCAGTTTATCACGGTTGGCTCATGTCAAGCTTGGGGTGCATAAACAAATGAACAGGGGCTTCCCTGGTGGCGCAGTGGGTGAGAGTCCGCCTGCCGATGCAGGGGACACGGGTTCATGCCCCGGTCCGGGAAGATCCCACGTGCCGCGGAGCGGCTGGGCCCGTGAGCCATGGCCGCTGAGCCTGCGCGTCCGTAGCCTGTGCTCCGCAACGGGAGGGGCCGCGGCGGTGAGAGGCCCGCGTACCGCAAAAAAAAAAAAAAAAAAAAGAACAAGCAAAGACATATCTTTTTCTTTTAATAGATGTTCCAATCCAGGTGTCCCCCTGTGTATAGGTCTGCTACTGATTTCTGGAATCCAAATGTAAGGCTTCGTATTTTCCATCCAAGATTTCATTTTATTTGTTTCCCTCAGTCTTCTATCCTGCCAGTCATTTTGAGTTTGGATTCGATCACCCGACATGCTAAGAGCTCGCCCTCCCAGTCTTACGGCCCCTGCAGATTTGATCAGCGTGCTCCGTGTGTTGTCACCCCTGACACCTGCAATCCCCAGACCCTGGCTGGTAACTCCATATGGGAGCAGGAGGAAGGCCAAGTGGGTCCCCTTGCATCACTGCCACCGGGCTATTCAATCACTGTCGTGTTGTAATTGGCAAAAGCGAAATAACAGGGTGTTCTGTGTTTCGAGCCCTTTCCCAGGCTGGGTTTAATTGCAATGGGATTTATAACCATCGCTGTAGGAGGTGATAGATGTGTCTCTTTCATCCTCTCTGGCTACTGAGGATATCTAAGGGAGGAAGAAAGACGAGTGGGACTGGAGCTGGGAACTCTGCAAGGTGGGGGGGTGGTGACCAGTGACTGGATGAGTGACAGCTGCGAAGGTCGCCCTAAGAGATGTAGGGCATGAACGTTCACAGTTCCCTGCAGTAGCAGTGCCTTTCTGGCCTTATTTCTTCACAGCAGCCTTGGCAGATAGGGAAAGGAGGGCTCAATTCTCCATTTTACAGAGGGGGAGATTGAGTCGAGAGTGGATTCGCGGCTGATTCAAGGTCCCGCCAATAGTCAGGATGAGAACGGGGCTGGAATCCGGGTCTCAGGCTCTGATGTTCCCGCCACTCACACACTGCTCCTCCGGCGTCATTCACGGGACTTCGTGTCTGCTCAGCACTTATGCCTCCTCCAGCACTATTTGTGAGATGATATGCACGGCAGCGTGTCATGAAGGGGAGCCTAGCAGGGCTACCAATAGTTTCTGTTGTTACGACAGGACTCGGTGTATGCAAGACACCGTGCTGGGCACCACGCGGGATGCGAAGTGTGGGATCCGCCATCCTGGCTTTTCGATGTTTAATAATGTCAGGAAGTAACCCTGGAGTAAAAGCAAGGGGGTCTTAGAAAAGACCAATCCTTCCCTGCCTTCCATCTCTCCCCTCCGCCTCCCTCCTTCTATTCATTCATCCTCCCATTTATTTTTGTCTATCAGCAATTATTTATTGAGGCTCTTTTGTGTGCCAGGCACTGCTCCGGGTGCTATGATACAGTGGTGAACAGGCAGGTGTAGCTTCTGGCCTCTTGAAACTTGGAATCTAGTGGCGGATACAGAGGACTAAGCACTTATTTAAAAGGGTCAAATATGTCCTCATAGGGGAAGTATGAGGTTGTGTGGGTCACTTAGCAAGGACCTGTGACCTGATCTGGGTGTTAGGGAAACTCTCCTAGTGCAAATCATGACTTAAACTGAGACCTGAAGTTTCAGTAAAAGCTGGGAGTTAGCCCTGGTAAAGAGCATGTGGAAGGGTGGTGTACTGTGAAGGAGAGGTATGTGCAAAGGCTCGGGGCAAGAGACAACATGATGCTTTTATGAAATGCAGAGAGAGAGAGAGGGAAGTGGGAAGACATGAGCCTGGACAGGTAGACAGGGGCCAGATCATAAAGGGTCTTAGCAGTCCTGTTGAGGAGGGTTGGACTTCCGCCTAGTACAGGGGGAAGCTACTGAAGAGTTGTAAGCAGGGAGGAACATCATCAGGTTTCTGTTTTCAAGAGACTCCTCCAGCTGCAGTGAGGAGAACGAACTGAAGGTGCTCGGTTTAGGTCCTGCTAATGGTGCCCCTGGGCTTCCCGGTGGAGCTGTGTATCCTGTAGGTAACTCGATGTGTGGCTCTGGAGCTCAGAAGAGAGGTGTAGTCTGGGAACAGGAATTCACTATGTCTCTGCTAGCACTGGGGCGCTAATGCTAGTCCTGGCCGGGTGACGGGAGTCAAGTTATCAAACCATAATCGAAGCCATGGTCATGGATGCTAGCACCAAGAGGGAGGGGGCACCTAGGACAGAATCCTGAGCGCCGGCCTCTGAAGGTAAGCAAATACTCCAGAAACAGAAGCCCTTTTAGGAGTCCCAGTGGAATCCAATGAAAGCTGTGAGTCGTCTTTCAGATAAAGAAAGAGACTGGAAGCTTACGCACCCCTGGAGGCTGATCAGTGAACTCAGATGAAGAACCCGTGCTCTCGTGCACCTCCCTGGAGGGAGGACGGGTCTCCACCCCTTCCTTTCCCTAATCGTCTCATCCTGCTGTCCCTCTCTCCCCTTCTCCCCCTTCCTGTTTCCTTTTCTAGACATTCGTTTTCCCCACCAGTGACTTCCCAGTCAGGTATGGAGAATGACATTGCCAAGGGCTCGGGGGTTCTCAAGTCCCGGTGTCCCCAAACCACCGAAAGGAAGCGTCACGCTTTTACAGCATCACCTCACACCAGGCTCCGTGGGCACCTCACTGGCTCCCTTTGGTGGGGCCGATGGACTCGGGCAGATAGTCGCACCTTGAGACAGAGCTGGGGAGACTGAAGCAGAAAATAGGACGCAGCCTCCTCTGGGTTCCCGCTTTCATTTAATTCAAATGAATTAAACATATTCTTCCTGAGTCCGTTCTTCGTGTGGATTGTAGGTGAGGGAAATAACCCGAGCAAAGGCAGAGGCAGGATCATCCTGAGCAGGGAAAGGGCTTCAGGGTCGCTCAAGGACTGGGCACATGGGATGTCACCATTGGGGGGGAATGAGGTTCCAGGGCAGATTGGAGCCCCGTGGTGGTGGTCCTAAATGCAAGGGGGGTGAGGAGTCCGGACTATTCTGTAGGCAGTGGGGAGCTGGCAGTGGTTTCTGAGATGGCAATGGAGATCTGAAGTGAAGGAACCGGAGCCTGACTTGCAGAAGCCCAAACGTGGATTTGTGCAGTTATAGAACTCATTAATTTACCCAACATGAATCGAGTGCCTAGTATTCGCAGGCTCAGAACTTGAACCAAGAGATGCAAAGACAAGGTGCTGTCCCTGCCTTCAAAGGGTCGGCAGCCTGGCCGGGGAAACAGAAACGTAGTGTGATGAGTAGATGCGAGGAAGCAGATACCTTGGCACCTCCCCCACAGCCACTCTCCTGCCCTGTGCAGGAACCCTTCCAGCGCTGGGAGGAGGAAAGGGAATTCTTCTCTCCCAGAGGCTGCCGGGAGAGAAAGCCTTCCCAAGCAGCCGCCACTCTGACCAGAGTTAATGACGGACTCACAAGGCGGGGGGGGGGGCGCCTCTAGGGTGTGGTAGTCCCCTGAGCTCCATTTAGCAGCTCAGCGTCCTGGACAAAACCCTATTTGCGCAGCCCTGGGCTGAGCTTTTAGCTTGGAGGGTTAGAGGGGGCATGGGCAGGGCTTAGGATCCAAACCCTCTAAATATTTGCTGTGGGGAACTCTTCAGCCCCAGGAGGAGAGAAAAGGCCGAGGAAGCATCTCTCCAGTGCTCAGAGGGGCAGTTTCGGGTCCAGCCAGGAGATTTCCCCCTGATGACCGAATGACCTTTAAATGGAGGCCGAATGCCATGCGTCTGTTGCATACCTGGTCGCCTTAATGCGAGCCAGGGGCTAGGGTCGCCTGGCTGGACTAATTCAAATGTAACTGAAGGATGAGAAATAGGAAGCGATTGCAAACACACGGGTGGTGGGCAACGCTGCAGGAACAGATGCTTCCAGAAAGGCCCCCGCTGGAAATGTTTGCATTGTTACCGGGCAGAGACCAGGCTGCCCGTGGGGTTTCTTCCTTCTTTCCGTTTGCTGAGCCTGTTCACAGGGACAGCGAACGCGCCAAGGATCTGGCAATGCTGAGATGGTGGAGAGAGATAGGGCCCACTCCTCTCTTTTGCCACCATCCTCCTAACCTCCTAACCTGTTTAGAAGGACCATACAGGACCAGGAAATCTGAACCCCAAAAGCCACAAAACTGAGTCCCAGAGTTTGATTTGTGACCATGGCTGTATCGGCAGACCTCTTTGGTCCCCGTGTTCTTGCTTATAAGAAGGGAACTAAGAATCCTCCTGCATCCTGTCTCACCAAGATGATGCAGGGAGGCTGAGTGAGGTAGTAAAAGAGAGAGTACCTCAGTGGGGAGCACCCTCTGGGTGTGTGGGGATCTAACCAGGGAAGCCCAGCCCAGGTGCAACGTTCCAGATGGGTTTGCGGGCAGGAGCGCTCAGGCTCCATCCTGCTGGGGGCCCAGCAGCCTTGTGCCCCACATAGATTTGGGGCAGAAAATCACCAAGGTGGCCTCCCCAGCCCCAGCTCTGCCCTCTGAACCAAGGCGGTTGCCTTTGCAAGAGGGTTTGAGGAAATTCCAAATAGAATGAAGTCAGTTCGGCTTTTTTTCCCCCACTTAAGTGTCCGTCTAGACACACACCTGCTTCCTGGGAAGGAAGGTCAGATGCCACCTGCTGCTGCTTTGGGTGCTGGGAAGCCTGGCGTCTTTCTCCTGCCATCTCCCCTCTTTTCTGACTCCTTCCTCCCTCCATCTCCTCACCAAGAATAAAGACTGGGCAGTCGTGTGACTGTCACTGGAGTTCCCAAGGAAGCCAGCACACAGCAGATGTGCATATGCTCTGCACTGCCGCATCTATAAGTCAGTCGGAGACCTCCCAGCCACCTTCTCCTCTCCCGGTCTTTACCCAGCCATTCCAGACACAGCAGAAAAACCTCCGACTCCCAGCAGACTGAGGAGTGATGTGGCCAAGTCTCTAAGATGCTAAAGCATCCACATTCAGGGGAGGATGCTTGCCAGTTTCCGTTTTCCCTGAGGATAGACTGAGGAGAAACAGACGTAGGCAGCAGCAAGTCGGATTTGGGCTTGGGCTAAGAACGCGTGTGATGCCGTTGAGTCGAGTGATTTGCTGGGCCCCTTTCTCCTGTTCCTCTCCAGTGTTCTAAGCCAGGGGACACTTAAGCCCCAGCTGTAAGTACAGCCTTGCCCCAGCAGGGGATTAGTCTTGTCCCCGAGATGGAAGGAAGGAGGGAGAGGCTCACATACTCAGCACTGTCTTTATGCTGAAGCTGCAGCTAAGTGGGGAGCTTTCCTCCTCACCTTGCTGGACACATGGGTATCCCGGGCTGCTGCCTGGGGAGGATCAGCCCAGCTGCTGTTGCGTCTCTCCCAGCCCAGGTGCTGGCAGCGTCCACCTTGGTCCTGCTGTGACTCTGCCTCTGGTTCCTGACTCCCTACCTCAGGCAGCTGCAGGACCCTCCTCGCCCTGTTTTCTGCCTGCTTCCCAAGCTGCTTGGAGCTTTTCCCCAACTCCTTCTCCATCATCCTGCCTGGTTTGGGTTCCACACTGACTCTGATCTGAACAGTTTCACGACTGGCTGAGCCCCAGTTTTGATACGAGTTGTTAGTCATGGGGATGATTTGCTAAGAAAGCAGGTGGCCTCCTCCAATCCTTTATAGAAGAATGTGGTACTTACAGAAGTAAAACAATAGGTTTTTTCAATATAGGAAGACTAGAGCAAGTTCTGTGCATACACATAAAGCAGTATTTCCAATAATCTGTCCAGCTTAACTAGAGGTGGGGTGGAGGTCAACCAGATGGCCTCCTCCAAAGACAACCTGGAAGAAGATGAAGGTTTTAGAGTCAGATCTAGATTCAGACCCTAGCTCTGCCCCTCATTGCCTGTATGATCTTGGGCCAGCTACCTGACGCCTTGCATCTTAAGTGCTGTCTCTCTCGGTAAAGTCAGACTGACGATAATACCTACCTTTTAGTTGTGAAGATGACCTTCAGATACAGTATGTGCAGTCAGTCTTCTAGAGGCCTGGGGAAGCTCTTCTTTTCCTTTAGGCTTCAGGAGTCCCGAGTTATTGAAGACACTCCATTTCATACTAAAAATATATTTCATTTCAGATTCAGATTTATCTGAAATGAGTTAGATAAGCTTCTCTCCCACCTAATATTCAAAATTGGAATTTACAAAACAGAAAATTGAGGGACAAGGGCTAGACTTATTACAGAAGCATCCTTCTTTTGCATAATGATATTTTCTAGGGTTCTTCTGCTAACAGAGCATTTTTGTCCGTGTTAGATGCTATCATTTGACAGAGAAGCTGTCAAGAGAGGCTGAAAGCTACAGGAATAAATATTAGGAGTTATCGGGAACCTTTGTTTCCTAAAGAATAATTAGAGAAAAGGGGAAGGGACATCAGAAAAGTAAGATTTGGGGAAACTGGGATTTGACTTATAAAAATTCAAATGGTTTCAGGAAACAACTTTTGCGTAAAGCAAAAGTACACCTGAATTGTGGAGCACTGCACTACCTTGTACCTAGAATGCAGAGCTCGTCGAGAGTGTGTGTGTGTAAAAGGAAGAGAGAAGGGGAGGAAAGGAGAGGATGAAATTGAGAGGCGAGGGCTCCTATCGGCATGGCCGTTAAAACTACTTCTGCCGGTCACAGTCACAGCACATTAAGGTCTGCCGAGGCAGGATTGGTCATGACATTGATCAACACTTCATTTTGTGTTTGACTCTGGTTTATTGTAGACTGTTTTCTCCAGACATCCTCTGATGTGTCTGTGGCTGAGAGCAAATGAATATAGATCTTCCCACCACATTCCAGGTCTCAAGGCTGCATCCCTGGCAGTCCTACACCTATGGAGGGTAAGAGGCTGTTTGGGATGGTGCTGGGCCCCCAGATCCCAGGCCTGGACAGTGTGGGAGTTGGGAGCTGAGGGTGTTGACGTGTGTCCTGTTTTGGTCAGGACAGCTCGAGACTGGGAAGGAAATAAGCTTGCAGGTGGGCGATGGTGATGCACCGCCACGGGCAGATGGAGAAGAGACCGAGGAGATTGCAGAGAGGGAGGAGCTGCTGACACGAGGAGAAGCGATTGGGGCGTTACGTTAAGTCTATGAGGATGCAGGCTGGGGAGGGGCAGGGAAGGAGGTCGACGGAAGATTGATGGTTCACGTTTTAAGGAGTTTGCTGTGGTGGCATGCAGTCTGGGTTGGAGGGGGAGATATTGGAATTGGGAAGGTGAATGAAGAGGCTGTCGCTCTGTTTCAGCGTGTGATAGAAAGGACGCAGGAGTTGGGTGATGATGGAAAGGAAGAGGGAAGAATGGGGGGAACAGAGAGAGAGGTGCGCATAGTTAAGGACATGGATCGGTTGTAAACGCTGGATGAGTTTACTTGTTCATGCAGTTATTCTCTCATTCTTTCTTTTTTATTTCTGAGGAAAATGCCTCTTTTATTCTTGTGGTTTAAATAGATTTGTGCTTTGTCATAAGCAGAAGCCCACAGTATACATAAACACTAATTTTTAAAGGATGTTATTTCTTTTTTCTTTAACATTTTTATTGGAGTATAATTGCTTTATAATGGCGTGCTATTTCTGCTTTATAACAAAGTGAGTCAGCTATGCATATAATATATCCCCATATCTCCTCCCTCTTGCGTCTCCCTCCCACCCTCCCTGTCCCACCCCTCTAGGTGGTCACAAAGCACCGAGCTGATCTCCCTGTGCTATGCGGCTGCTTCCCACTAGCTATCTGTTTTACATTTGGTAGTATTTATAAATCCATGCCAGTCTCTCACTTCGTCCCAGCTTACCCTTCCCCCTTCCCACGTCCTCAATTCCATTCTCTACGTCTGCAGCTTTATTCCTGTCCTGCCCCTAGGTTCTTCAGAACCATTTTTTTTCTTTTTTTTTTAGATCGCATATATATGTGTTAGCATATGATATTTGTTTTTCTCTTTCTGACTTACTTCACTCTGTATGACAGACTCTAGGTCCACCCACCTCACTACAAATAACTCAATTTCGTTTCTTTTTATGGCTGAGTAATATTCCATCGTATATATGTGCCACATCTCCTTTATCCATTCATCTGTCGATGGACACTTAGGTTGCTTCCATGTCCTGACTATTGTAAATAGAGCTGTAGTGAACATTGTGGTACATGACTCTTTTTGAACTATGGTTTTCTCTGGGTATATGCCCAATAGTGGGATTGCTGGGTCATATGGTAGTTCTATTTTTAGTTTTCTAAGGAACCTCCATACTGTTCTCCATAGTGGCTGTATCAATTTTACATTCCCATCAACAGTGCAAGAGGGTTCCCTTTTCTCCACACTGTCTCCAGCATTTACTGTTTGTAGATCTTTTGGTGATGGCCATTCTGACTGGTGTGAGGTGTTACCTCATTGTAGTTTTGATTTGCATTTCTCTAATGATTAGTGATGTTGAGCATCCTTTCATGTGTCTGTTGGCCATCTGTAAGTCTTCTTTGGAGAAATGTCTATTTAGGTCTTCTGCCCATTTTTGGATTGGGTTGTTTGTTTTGTTGATATTGAGCTTCAAGAGCTGCTTATAAATTTTGGAGATTAATCCTTTGTCAGTTGCTTCATTTGCAAATATTTTCTCCCATTCTGAGGGTTGTCTTTTTGTCTTGTTTATGGTTTCCTTTGCTGTACAAAAGCTTTGAAGTTTCATTAGGTCCCATTTGTTTATTTTTGTTTTTATTTCCATTTCTCTAGGAGGTGGGTCAAAAAAGATCTTGCTGTGATTTATGTCATAGAGTGTTCTGCCTATGTTTTCCTCTAAGAGTTTTATAGTGTCTGGCCTTACATTTAGGTCTTTAATCCATTTTGAGTTTATTTTTGTGTATGGTGTTAGGGAGTGTTCTAATTTCATTCTTTTACATGTAGCTGTTCAGTTTTCCCAGCACCACTTATTGAAGACACTGTCTTTTCTCCATTGTATATTCTTGCATCCTTTATCAAAGATAAGTTGACCATATGTGCCTGGTTTATCTCTGGGCTTTCTGTCCTGTTCTGTTGATCTATATTTCTGTTTTTGTGCCAGTACCATACTGTCTTGATTACTTGTAGTATAGTCTGAAGTCAGGGAGTCTGATTCCTCCAGCTCCGTTTTTCTTTCTCAAGATTGCTTTGGCTATTCGAGGTCTTTTGTGTTTCCATACAAATTGTGAAACTTTTTGTTCTAGTTCTGTGGAAAATGCCCTTGGTAGTTTGATAGGGATTGCATTGAATCTGTAGATTGCTTTGGGTAGTATAATCATTTTCACAATGTTGATTCTTCCAATCCAAGAACATGGTATGTCTCTCCATCTGTTTTTATCATCTTTAATTTCTTTCATCAGTGTCTTATAGTTTTCTGCATACAGGTCTTTTGTCTCCTTTGGTAGGTTTATTCCTACTTATTTTATTCTTTTTGTTGCAGTGGTAAATGGGAGTGTTTCCTTAATTTCTCGCCCAGATTCTTCATCATTAGTGTATAGGAATGCAAGAGATTTCTGTGCATTAATTTTGTACCCTGCTACTTTAACAAATTCATTGATTAGCTCTAGTAGTTTTCTGGTGGCATCTTTAGGATTCTCTATGTATAGTATCATGTCATCTGCAACAGTGACAGTTTTACTTCTTCTTTTCCGATTTGGATTCCTTTTATTTCTTTTTCTTCTCTGATTTCTGTGGCTAAAACTTCCAAAACTATGTTGAATAATAGCGGTGAGAGTGGGCAACCGTGTCTTGTTCCTGATCTTAGAGGAAATGATTTCAGTTTTTCACCATTGAGAACAGTGTTGGCTGTGGGTTTGTCATATACGGCCTTTATTGTGTTGAGATAATTTCCCTCTATGCCTACTTTCTGGAGGGTTTTTATCATTAATGGGTGATGCATTTTGTTGAAAGCTTTTTCGGCATCTATTGAGATGATCATATGGTTTTTCTCCTTCAGTTTGTTAATATGGTGTATCACGTTGATTGATTTGCGTATATTGAAGAATCCTTGCATTCCTGGGATAAACTCCACTTGATCATGGTGTATGATCCTTTTAATGTGTTGTTGGATTCTGTTTGCTAGTATTTTGTTGAGGATTTTTGCATCTAAATTCATCAGTGATATTTGCATGTAGTTTTCTTTCTTTGTGACATCTTTGTCTGGTTCTGGTATCAAGGTGATGGTGGCCTCGTAGAATGAGTGTGGGCGTGTTCCCCCCTCTGCTATATTTTGGAAGAGTTTGAGAAGGATAGGTGTTACTCTTCTCTAAATGTTTGATAGAATTCGCCTGTGAAGCCATCTGGTCCTGGGCTTTTGTTTGTTGGAAGATTTTTAAACACAGTCTCAATTTCAGTGCTTGTGATTGGTCTGTTTATGTTTTCTATTTCTTCCTGGTCCAGTCTCAGAAGGTTGTGCTTTTCTAAGAATTTGTCCATTTGTTCCAGGTTGTCCATTTTATTGGCATATAGTTGCTTGTAGTATTCTCTCATGATCCTTTGTATTTCAGCAGTGTCAGTTGTTGTTTTTTTATTTCTAATTCTGTTGATTTGAGTCTTTTCCCTTTTTTTCTTGATGAGTCTGGCTAATGGTTTATCAATTTTGTTTATCTTCTCAAAGAACCAGCTTTTAGTTTTATTGATCTTTGCTATTGTTTCCTTCATTTCTTTTTCATTTATTTCTGATCTGATCTTTATGATTTCTTTCCTTCTGCTAACTTTGGGGTTTTTTTGTTCTTCTTTCTCTAATTGCTTTAGGTGTAAGGTTAGGTTGTTTATTTGAGATGTTTCTTGTTTCTTGAGGTAGGACTGTATTACTATAAACTTCCCTCTTAGTACTGCTTTTGCTGCATCCTGTAGGTTTTGGGTCATCATGTTTTCCTTGTCATTACTCACTCATTCTTTTCACCAATAGTTATTGAGCAGTACCAGGCTTTGTGCTGCTCGCTGGAGGGAAGCCATGGCTCAAGCATTCCTGAGTTGATTTTCTAATGGAGGGTTTATAGCTACAAAAATGGGCAATTACCATAGCTGTGGGAGCACAAAGGAGCGACACTGGTTGGGGGATCGGGGATGTAGTTCAGGAAGCCTTTTTGGAATCAAACGGGAAACAAGCAACCTCTAAGCTATGAGCTAGCAAATAAAGCAAATGGTATAGTGAGTCCAAGAAAAGAAATAGACATGAATGACGGCCCCTGGTTGGCAATGAGACATCGTTGATGACCTGGGAGAGGGCAGTTGGGGGAGGATTAAAGCGATGGCAAAGGCAGCGTGTTCAGATATAGTGTATTAATGGAAAATTTGAGGTCTGCTAAGGCCAACAGATCACGAGATGACTGCCGTTGAAAAGGCCATCGTTCCCAAGAGGAAGGGGCACACTTTGCCAAGGGGGGCCACATGGGAAGCATCAGGGTTTGTCAGGAGGCAGTGGGAGCTTGGGGCAATGTGGGCAAGAGTCTTTGTTGTGGTTTCTTCATGGAGGACCAGGTGAGGCAGCGTGCATAGGCTTAGGATTGACTAGTTTGAATAATCTCAGTGGGTTCTGGGGCACAGGGCCTCTCCCGAGTTGCCTGGTACCTAGTCCTGGGAGTGATTAGGGCAGATAGCTAGTAGCCTGGAGTGTAAGTGCCCTGTGAGTACCCAATAAAGGAGGAGGCTGGGGTGTGGAATGGGTGGTTTGTATTTGAAAAGTGCCCTTATGGGCTAGTTTAATATTTCTAGGAATTGGGTAACCCTGAGAGGGGTGGTCCATCCCGGGTCAGCAAGGCTCCAGATGTGAAAGCATCAGCATACTGAAAAGTCAAAGATATGGTTAATACAGGCAGTTAAGGGATCATACATAACATTTATCGGACAGTGCCTGTATGTTTGGTACTTTTCTTAGTAATGTACATGTTTTAGCTCAACTCTCACAGCATCTTTAGGAGTTAAGTACTGCTAGTTTACAGATGAGGAAAGTAAAGTTCAGAGAAGTTAAGGAACTTGAGCTAGATCACACAGCTAGTACTGGGCTTGGAGGCTGGCTCCTGGGCTGGTGGTCCCCATCACTGTGCTGTGCTGCCTCTTTAGTGGATGCCGAGCGAGTCTCAGCACAGGCTATAGAATGCTCATTCAGCAGTGATCATTTTAATTAAAGTTGAGAATTTCATGTAGCTCTATGTGGCATTTTTCTTTTCAAAATTCTCCATTAGATCCTACTGCTTCCACCATGACGGAGGTAACGGCATTTTGCAGGAGGATTAACTGAGGATCGGAAAGATTTTGAGGCTTTTCCAAAGAGACATCTTGGTTCCAGCGGGGAGTCAGGCTCCCAGCTGGGGCTGTTCTGAACAGAACCAGCATTTCCCTCTCTGGGCAGCTGAGCAGGCTTCCCCAAAACATTGCTTCCTTCATTTGCATGCGCACTAATTGTCTCTAGGTTTCAAAGAATCTCTCGCAAGCCCGTGTACTGTTCTTTCTATAAAGAAGGGGCAAAGAACAGTCTGTGCCGAAGCCTTTGGAGCACTGAGTGAATCCAAATGAGATTTGCTCGGTAATTATGTTTTCCTTAACGAAGTTTAAAGGAAGCGGTAACTAACAGGGCTTTATTCAGACAGCAGCCATTTCTCATCAGTAAATCGTGCTTCCACAGCAGAATCATAAACAAAAGATTTTGAAGGGTTCAAGTTCCAAAGGCTGCATGAGCTGGAGAGGAAGATGTGAAATATTGAGTTTGGGGTTTGTGTCTCGACTTCTGATTAACTGGCCCTTCCTTGCTCTGTTTGGGTGGCTTAGGCTCCAGTGTGTAACAGGCTTCAGTTAGGATTAACTCTTCTTAAAGGTACCACAGGGGTTTCCTCGGGAGGCTGGGGCTCAGCTCCCAGCCTGGGAAGACCCTCTGGAAGTCTGTGGGGCAAAGTATCTTCCTTTACCCCTTATAGGTGATCAGACAGGGAGCCTTCAGGAATGACTGAGCCTTAGGTGTACTGTAAATGGGGCAGCAGAGTAAGAAGGGAAAAGTTAGGCCTTGGGAACCCCTGTGCTGCTGGTCATTAGAAAGACAGATCTTGTCAAGGTCACAACAGTTTGCAGCCAGATGGCCTTGAGTTCCTATTTGTCACAGAGTTGTCTTGCCCAGACTCTCCCCCTTCTGAATTCCTGACCCACCTGCCATGGGCACTTCCCTCCAGTGCCCGTTCTCAGTGATTCCCGCTGCCCGCTCTGCTGGGCCTGGTTCCCAGCCCCTGTCCTTTGCACTGACCCTGAGCAGGAGGGGACAGCTGATGGGTGGGTCTCCCTCTGAGAAGTATTCCGGTTATCAGCACAGCGAGGATAAGGAGTAATGGCCAGGACCCAGAAGCCTGCCATAAACGAGCTATTCCCCTGCTCCCTGGCCCCAGGCAAATCGTTGACTCAAAGAGGGTTAGGACCAACAGCTAGGAAACTGGGGTTCAGAACAGAGCAGTTACTTGGGTACCATAACGTACCCAACTGGTAAATTTCAGGCTCTGGAGCTAGACCTTCAATCTAAGTGTTGGTTTTCCCACAGAAAGTCCCATATAAAGCTTCCCACATACCACGCTACTTGTTCCCAGAACTGGGTCAGTAAGCCTTGCCCAGCCTTCTTCACGGTACACAGGACATCTGAAAGTGCTTTATACTCAGTGAAGCTCTATACCAGTGGTTCTCAGTGGGGAGTTACCTATTTTTTTTAAAGACTTAAAAAATTTGAGGTATAATAATATACAGTAAAATTCATTTTTTATAGTGTACAGTTCTATGAGTTTTGACAAACTCGTACAAGCATGTAACCACCACCTCAACCAAGATATAAGAACAGTTGCGTCACCCCCTGAAAATTCTCTTGTGTCATTTTGTTGTCAGCCCCTCTCCCCTCCCCAGCTCCTGGCAAACACTGATCTGTTTTCTGGCCCTACTTTTGCCTTTTTCAGAAGATCATATAAGTGGAATGATACAGTGCTATAGACTGAATGTGTTCCCTCCAAAATTCTTTCTTGAAATCTAATCTTCAATGTGATGGTATCTGGAGGTGGGACCTTTGGGAGGTAATTAGGTCGTAAGAGTGGAGCCCTCATGAATGGGATTAGTGCCCTTATAAAGAGAGGCCCCAGAGAGCTCTCTTGCCCCTTCCACCATGTGAGGACACAGTGAGAAGACGGCTGTTATGAACTGGGAAGCAGGCCCTCACCAGGCACTGAATCTACCAGTTCCTTGATCTTGGATTTCTCAGCTTTCAGAGCTATAAGAAATAAATTTCTGTAGTATTCTAAGACATAGCAGTATGTAGCCATTTCAGTCTGGCTTTTTCCACTTGGCATGGTGCATCTGAGAGTCATCCAGGTTGTTGCCAATATCAGAAGTTTATTCCTTTGTATTATTAAGCACTATTCCACTGTATGGATGGGCCACAGTGTATCTATTCCTTCACCAGTTGAAGGACTTTTGGGTTGTTTCCAACTTTGGAAGACCATGAACAAGGCTGCTATTTTGTAATAATATAAACCAAGGGGGCATTCTGTAAATACATCTTATGTATTTGTAAACACAGGATATTTTTGTAAAGATTTAGTATGCATTGAATTTTCCATGAAAATTCACTAAGAAAATTGGGAAGACCATACCTTGTTTTGTTCTGAATTTTACCAAAAGTTGGTCAACATTTACCAAAAGTTGGTCAGCATTTGAAAATCACATCACCCTTCATCACTCTTGCCAACTTAGCTGTGGTATTTGAGTTGCCAGCACAACACTTTTTGTATTAGTTTGAATTTATAGCTGCTGTATTCATGGCGATGCTACATAAGCTACAAACGTCTGACTCCTTCCTTCTGTCTTCTAGTTTAATCATACTCAAGCATTTGCATAATGAAATACTTATTTTATTATAAATTACTTTCTTTTTATTACTCCTTTGTATTATAATTAGGGGAATGAGGTGGATTTAAAAAAAACGTTAGGTATGTAGTTATATATGAATTTTTATTTTGGGCTAGAAAAGGCATATTATAAAATACTGGTTCAGGAAAGGGAGTGTTGATTGTAAGAGAGTTGAGGACTACTCCTCTTCACAAGAGTTGTGCGGTCAGGACTTTATCCATCAGTATAGACAAGGCTGTGTCCTGAGAGAACAGTTTACATTGGCAGCTGGCAATTTTAGGAAAATATTCATGTTCCAGAGCTTGCTGTAGCAGGGCTTGGTTCCCTTGGCTATATTCAGAGGCATTTGGAAAAATAATTAGCTGATAAATATTTATTGAGCACCTATTATGTGCCAGGTGGTATCACTATCCGCAAGGAGAATTCTAATAGTGGTAGGGGTGGGAGGGTATATTTACAGAGTATATTTATATATACAAGTGAATGAAAAAGATAATTGCTGGCACTGGTAAGTGCTAAGAAGAAGGTAAAATAGATAAGCGCTTTACTTGGGGAATTAAGTAAGGCCTCTCTGAGTTTGGACCTGAAAATGAGAAGAGGCAGCGTTGCAAAGATCTAGCAGGAAAGCATTCCAACCACAGGGAATAGCGGGGGTAAAGGCCCTGAGATGGGAAGCATATGGGATGCTTTGGGAGCAAAAAGACGACCAGGTGTCTGGAACATAGAGAATATAGGGGAAGTGGAGGGAGAGGGCGACAAAGAAGCCAAAGTTCTCCAAATGATGCAGGTCTTATAGGTCATGGTTATGTGTGGAATTTCATTGTTTGCAGTGGGAAGCCTAGGGGTTGTGTTAAACATGGGAATGATGTGATCTGACTTATGCTTTAGAAAGACCACTCTGGCTGCCCTGAAGGGAAAGTGGAGGCAGAGAGACCAGGAGACTAGTGCAGAAGTCCAGAAGACAGGTAGTAGAGGCCTAGATCGGGGAAAAGCATGGAGATGGTAGGTAGTAATTGAATTAGAAATGTGTTTTGGAGGAAGAACTGCCAGAGCCTATGGATATGTTTAATTTTGGAGTATGAGGGAAAGAGACTGACTCCTAGGTTTTTGGCCTGAGCAATTGGGAGGGAAGAGGTACCATTTATTGAGATGGGGAAGATTAAGAGAGATGGTAGAATTGAAGGGGAAAGTTGACTTCTTTCAGCCAACTGAAGTGTGAGACACCTATTAGACATCCACGTGGAGGGAATTCCCCAGTGGTCCAATGGTTAGCACTCCATGCTTTCACTGCTGTGGGTCCAGGTTCGATCCCTGGTTGGGGAACTAAGATCCCATAAGCTGTGTGGTGCAGCCAAAAAAAAAAGACATCCACGTGGAGATATCAATTAATACTTAGGTGTATAAGGTCAAGTGAGAGATGCAGTCTGGAGATAACATTGAAAGTTATCAGCAGGAGAGATTTTGGAAAGATAGTGGCAGCACAGTTTTTAGGTAGTTTTTTTGTTTTTTGTTTTTTTGCGGTACGTGGGCCCCTCACTGTTGTGGCCTCTCCCGTTGCGGAGCACACGCTCCGGACGCGCAGGCTCAGCGGCCATGGCTCACGGGCGCAGACGCTCCGCGGCATGTGGGATCTTCCCGGACCGGGGCACAAACCCATGACCCCTGCATCGGCAGGCGGACTCTCAACCACTGTGCCACCAGGGAAGCCCAAGCTGCTTATTTTTTAACACTCTATAAAACAATGGAAGAGGGAGCTCTGTGGAGTTACAAAAGACACCTGAACAAAGTCTTTTTCTAAAAGTTCAGGAAAACTCATTTCACTTAAAAATGAAATGATTGCATCCAAACCCCATAAAAGTTACTGTAAGGAAGACAAAATGAGAATAACATCCCTGCAGACAGTGAAATCACACCAAAAAGTAAATAAATAAATAACCACCCCCCAAAAAAACAACAACAACCAGAAAAAAAAAAAAACTATAACACAGTATTTCACAATGAGCTAAAATTTTTAAAAATGGTACAAGACATGAAATATAATATAAATCAGATTTAGAAAAACAGAAATGTAGTGATAGAATTCAAGAAAGAATTAGAAAGAAAAGAAAAAATTTATAAGTGAGGCGTGAACTAGAAGGAACACAAGAGCAAATAAACACTATAAATAATACCTTATGAGAAATAAAACGCATAAAGGAGGGAAAAATTTTAAACCAAGAAGAAATTAAGAAAGAGATAAACATGGTTTGAGAGAAAGTGACAAATATTTAAGAAAGGCAAAGAAGGTTCAACATATGGATAATAGGCATCCTTGAAAGGCAAAAAGAAAACTAAAGCAAGGTAACAATCATAAAAAATATAATTCAAAAAAACCTCCTGAAATTAAAAGAAAATTTAAAGCTGAATATTGAAAGAACACTCTTTGTACCTGAGAATATTGACCCAGAAGGATGGAGGCTTGTTCTAGTAAAATTACCAGGCTTTAAAGAAAAAGAAGAATATCCTTTGGGCATCTAAGCAAAAGAGTAAGTGATTTATATGAGAAAGAAAATGATATTGTCATCAGACTTTTCTACAGCCACATGTTATGACAGAAGAAAATGGAGTAACAGATTAAAGGTACTCAAAACAGGAAATGTGAACATGAGCCAAAGATTGTACATTCAGCCAAATTGACCTTCAAGTATAAAGAACACACTATCATTAAAATAGCATGTAAGAACTCAGAGAATATTGTCCCTATGAGTTCTTCCTCAGGAATCTACTAGAAAACGAGTTCAGAAAACCCAGTGGTCAGAGAGACATGGGTGTAAGACCAGTGTTGAGCATTAAACATATGGTTACTTATAGCAACAAAACTAAGTGAGGGTTCCCAGGGCTACATTGCATGATGCAATGGCAATATCATCTGACAATGTAGGTATAGTGTTAAGAATTGGGGAACAGAGATGGCATATGCAAAGATATTTTAAACCTTTTTAATACATAATAATGATGGCTGGAAGTGGTGTTAGTATTGCTACTAATAAGTATGGTTATTCTGAGACTGTTGTATGTATGATGTGGGATAA
This sequence comes from Pseudorca crassidens, assembly GCF_039906515.1. NCBI lineage: Eukaryota > Metazoa > Chordata > Mammalia > Artiodactyla > Delphinidae > Pseudorca > Pseudorca crassidens. The sequence continues at coordinate 97,673,779 of NC_090304.1, forward strand.
AGCAAATAAATAATTATGGGTCACCCTATTTCTTTCTTTTTTGTGTCCTTGAGAACCAGGATTCTCAGTGCAAAAGAATGGAAATATAGATGTAGTTATAGAAGAGGCAGAGTCAAAACCCTGTAGACTTGAATTTTTATTTTATAAATTTTGTATAAATATTTTATATCCATCTATCTATATGTTATATATTTTGTTTTTTATATATATATAATATTTGTTATCTATATCTCTATCTATCTATAGATAGATTTTTTTTTTTTTGCCCCTTAGCTCTGTCCACTGAAAAAGGCCTAGAAACTATGACCAAGAGGTGCAACCAGATTGTGGTCGTGCTATACCATTTCCCACTGAAAGAAACCAGGGCTTCTTGGAGACGTGGCTGATCCCAGGTGTAGGCAGGAAATGTACAAAATGATAGCCTGGACCAGTCATGTCAGAAGGACTTAGAAGCCAACTTGAAGAGACTCCCACTGGTCAAAGATGACAATTTGAGCTTTAATAAGGATAATAATTACAATGGATTGAAACCCATGTTTAAACATGGGTTTAATAATTTTGTATGCATGAGTTCAAAATGACATGTAAAAAATTACCTGATTGGTCATCATCTGAGGATGACAGGGGGCTAACTAATTATCTTGAAAACCATGTAAATGAAAGGAAATTAGCATTTATCCTGTCATTCCTATATGAACTGTGCCCCTGGGTAACCAAATAATACATGACGGGCAGCATCTCTGTATAAAATTATTCGGGTTGATATATGAAAACTTAAATGAATGAATGGATCTAAAGTTTAGACGTTAGACACTGAGCACCTATAGTTGCTAATACTGAAAAGAGAGTAAAAGGCAGACATTATGTGCCTTCTGATGAAAGAACATAGCATCACTTATAGTCTCAGCTGAAGGTCTGAACCTGAGCTTGACCAAGCCTCTGGATCCAGTGACTGATTTTTTTGTTTTTTGTTTTTGCGGTACACGGGCCTCTCACTGTTGTGGCCTCTCCCATTGCGGAGCACAGGCTCCGGACGCGCAGGCTCAGTGGCCATGGCTCACAGGCCTAGCTGCTCCGCGGCATGTGGGATCTTCCCGGACCGGGGCACGAACCTGTGTCCCCTGCAGCGGCAGGCAGACTCTCAACCACTGCACCACCTGGGAAGCCCCCAGTGGCTGTTTTAAGAATGAAGAGATAGAGGAGCGTGTTGAACTGCACAGGAGTGTGCAGGTAACAGAATCCAGATGGTGGGGAACCCTACAGGGCAAAGGAACAGATGCATTTTAAGGAAAAGAAAGAGATGAAAGAGAAATTTGTAAATTAAAAGAGAATTAACAGATAAAATTTCCAGAACTGGGCAGGATTTAAACTACAGTGTCTAGGAATGCACTTGGGTGATAAAACCACAAAAGGGGGGAAAAAACACACAAGAAGGGATTCCTATAAGAGTCAGGAAAGTGGTTACTTTGGGAGGGGAGGAGGGGCTGTGGTTAGGATGGGGAAAAGCAGGCCTTCTGGGTGGCTGGCAAAGTTGTATATTTTAACCTGTGTAGTTATTATGAGGTTGTTCACCCACTAAGCTTTGTATTTGTTCTGTGTGGTTTTTTGCATCTATGGTTTATTTTACAATAAATGAGTAAAGAATTTTTTTAAGTCATGAATATATAAGTGGAATTTAAAGCCATGGGAAGGATGGAAGTCACTTGAGAGAGAGTATAGGTGGGAAGATGGCTCAGAACTGAATCTTGGGGGTACCTGACATTTGAGAAGGAGCCATTGAGGCAGGAAGACAAAACGACACCTATGAATAAACAGGTGTGCGAGATGTGACGGGAGCTTAGAGAAGAAAGTATTTGAAGGTGAAGTAAACGAGTTCACTGGTCAATGCTTCTGAGAGACTAAATACAGTGAAGATAGAAGATTATCCATGGGCTTCAATGAGGTGTAGGTGACTGGGGACTTTAGTGGAAGCTGTCTTGGAGTGGTGAGGACGAAACCCAGCCCAGTGGGCTGGGTGAAGGTGAGAATGGAAAGTGGGACGGAGATGGAGTAAAAACAACTGTTTCAGGGGGATCTGGAGTGGTGTAAAGGGGGCAGGGCTGAGGGATGGGTCAGGAAAGCCCTTGAGCCGTCTTAGTGCCAGGCAGGAAGGCAACCCTCCCCAGCCCTGTGCGGGCACCCTGTCCTGAAGATGAGCTGCATGGCCCGTTCTTCTGCTGAAATCCGTCACCCTACCCCCAGCCTCAACCCCCATCCTGCTCCGGCCAGCGCAGGATGCTGAGGAGACCAGGCTGCCGGTGGCCAGCTTGGTGTTTCGCATGCAGGGTGAGCAGGGCCTGAAGGGCAGGGGGGGCACCAGGCTTGTGGGCAACAACAGACAACTGTTGAGTGGACGCCAGTCAGATCAAAGCACCTTCAGCCAAGACTGCTGATCTCCATCACCCTCTGCTTTGGCAGAGCTGAGAGAACTAATTCTCCCCATTCTTCCCTCCAAAGCTCGGCCACGGCTGGCCCTTTCTCATCTGGGTGAGACAGGAGGGCCCGGACGCTGCACAGGCCAGGGCGTTGGAGACACAGCCAGTGGGGAGCTGGCTGAGACTTGCTGACATAGAGGAACAGGAGACCCTTTTGTTCATTCAAAGATCAGAGCCAAAAAGTTGGAGCAGAGAAGCTTTAGAGCAGGCTGGATGCCCTCTTCAGAGCAGCCTGGCAATTTGAAAGGAGCTTTGGAGCCTTGGATCTATACCTGCCAGTTCCCCAACCTCACCCTCGTTTGTTTACTGAGGCTAGAGACCCCGCTGTGTAGCCACCCACCTTGCCCAGGAGCAGAGGCATCCTAGCAGGATGGCAGAGTGACGCAGAGCCAGACTTGGGTTTCCTCACCTATGTGGACATAGTAATAGCGCCCACCTCATAGTTTCTGCAGGAATGCAATGGGTTGGATTCCACATATATGCGTTAATATACGATATTTGTTTTTCTGTTTCTGACTTACTTCACTCTGTATGACAGTCTCTAGGTCCATCCACGTCTGCAAATGGCACAATTTCTTTCCTTTTTATGGCTGAGTAACATTCCATTGTATATACATACCACATCTTCTTTATCCATTCCTCTGTTGATGGACATTTAGGTTGCTTCCATGTCCTGGCTGTGGAATCTAGAAAAATGATACAGATGAACCTATTTGCAAAGCAGAAATAGAGACACAGACGTAGAGAACAAACGTATGGACACCAAGGGGGGAAAAGGGGGGTGGGATGAATTGGGAGATTGGGATTGACATATATACACTACTATGTATAAAATAGATAACTAATGAGAACCTACTATACAGCACAGGGAACTCTACTCAGTGCTCTGTGGTGACGTAAATGGGAAGGAAATCCAAAAAAGAGGGGATATATCTATACGTATAGCTGATTTACTTTGCTGTCCAGGAGAAACTAACACAACATTGTAAAGCAACTATACGCCAATAAAAATTAAAAAATAAAACAAAGAATGCAATGGATTAGTGTCCTCAAAGTGCTTATAGCTGGGCTTGCCACACAGGTGGGGCCAGTTTTAGCTGATGTGGTCCCTTAAGCTTCCTGTAGGTCTGCTGCTTTACTTTCTCTGTCGGGAGTTTAAGACATTTTTGTGAGACTGAGCCTGGGCCTCCTCCCAGCCTTGCTCCATACCCTGCAGGACCGTTGCTGCCCAGGGAGTTGTGAGATGCCAGGGACCCCAGAGCTGATCTTGTAGATGAGAAAACTGAAGCCCATAGGGAGAAATTCTACTGCTTCTAGAGTTTTCTCTTCCATTGTGTTTTGCTCTGAGACAAAGTGTTCAGTATATGTTGGAACCAAAATTCTACATTGCTTTGTGGGGCATTTTGGAGGATGAAAAAGATAGTGGATCCATCTCTCTCTCTCTTTCTGTTAATGTCCCTCTGTGCTCAGGTAGCAATGCTCAGCATCAGTTACGCATATGCGGTCGTTTTCTAGCATCTGTGATGGCCCAGTCACATGCCTGTCTCATATCTAGGGGGCAGGCCTAAACTAAAGGTGACTTTTGTGGCTATAAACAGAATCACACTCACAGGATGGCACATGGATTGGACCCAGGACCCGTGTCGTGGGACTGTGCTCCAGCCAGCTTACCTCACGTGAGCTCCAGCCTTGTCCACCAGGACAGCCCATCTGGTGGTCAAAGTCTGCAGTTGGTAAATGCAGGTGGCTGGTTTGCATGACACTGAACAGCTTGGGATCTGGACTACAAGGATGATCGGCTGAACTTGTGCAGATTCAACCTGTTACCTGGCATCACAGGTTGGTAGGTGTAGCTTGCCCTTTCCTCCCCTTTCTGAGCCCACTCTTAGCCTCAGGGAATTTTAATAAAATACCTGAGCCTGGCTCCACTCTAGAATCTGAACCTCTTATACCTGAGCGTAGGAGTGGGTTGTAGTTAGGCCACTGGGAAAGTCATATGCCGTCAATGCAGCTGCTTTTGATTTGAAGACCAAGGGCACCTCGGACAATCACAGCTGGCCTCTCACCATGGCGGTAGCTCTGAGCCCCTGCCTTGCCCCAACACACAGGAGTGGCTGAGCCTCCAGCGAGAGTAAGGGCAGGGACTGGGCCATCCCCACGGGAACGTGCTGACCCCCCATTGTCTACAGTGGCCCTGTCTCAGCTGGGACTCAGCCTACCACGCACTGCACCTCCACAGAGCCCCCACAGGGAGAGGGCAACTGCCCTTGCAGGGAAGGGATCCAACATTGCCTGGTGACCTGGGATCACTGTAGTTATCTTTGGGATCTGCCTGGCCCAAAAGGCCTCCCTGGGTGGGTCCAGAGGAGATCATCTCAGCCACTGTGTCAGGAGCTGTGCAACTGGTAAGGGATGGGAGCTCTGTGAGTTTCCCTCCTGCCCATCAGTCAGTCCCCTTCCCTGTGAGAACTTTAGTGAATCTGTAAAGTGCAGTGGACCCCTCACCCTCCTCCTGGTCGTGTGCTCTGCAGAATGCTTTGATCATGGACTGTCTCATGTCACCCTCACCTTTCCATGGAGATGGCATCTTCCTTTGGTTTTATGTGAACTCAAGGGCTGGGACTGCCCTGAGATGCCCAACCCTGTCCCACCCCATATTTCTGGGTCTGCCAGCTGGGCCAGGGACCTAACCATCTGAGGGACGTGTGGCCTCAGAGGCCACAGGTGGTGTGCGGGGCACGTGCCTAGACACATCCCCTGGGGCAGGGCTCTGGGAAATGCTCCAGAGCCCACTGCTGCGCTCCCCCCCCCGGTACAGTTGCCAGCATTGAGCCTTTACCAGATGCTGGAGGTCATTCAGAATGCGTGCCTGCATTAACTTACCTACCAATCACAGCGCCCCCATTTACAGTTGAGGAATTGGGAGATTTAGAGAAGTTGGGAAACTGGCCCCAGGTTTCATGGCTAAAAGGTGGTAGAACCAGCTGTGTACTCTTAACCATGGTGCCGTCCTGCCTTTCTGCAAAGAACAAACATGTAGATTTCCCTCCTAGCGGGAATTTCTGTTCATGTGAATGCCACAGAGGGGAGCTTAACCTTTCAGGTCAGACAGAATCCTCCTTCTGTTCCCACGGGTATCATCATATATGCATGGGTGCTGACGCATGCACTCCACACGCGCGCACACACACATTCACGTTAACAGGTAGTCATTGCCTTGCTCTTCATTCATTCGTTCACTCAAACAACCAGAACCCATTGAGCCCCACTGGGCATCGTAGTGGATGCTGGGGCTTGAAAGCGGAGTAAGAAGCAGCCCCTGCCCTCGGGGAGCTCTCGGGCTCCGAGGAGATTAGATCTGTAAATGGGCAGTGGTAGAAGTGCAGGTGCAACAGTAGACGCGTGTGTGAACTACCTGGGCACACAGAGGAGCAAGCCTGATTTGGGAACCTGTAGACTGGATTTCATCTCAGGAACTGAGGAAATGTTGGGTCTAATAGAATCTTGGAATTCTCATGAGGAAGGCCTGGGCTCTCCTCCTAGCTCTGCCATTTCCTGTTGCAAAGATGATGTGTCAAAGGACCCAGCATGAGGTGCAGCACCAATAAATATTTATCTGATTCACTAGCTCTGTGACCTTGAACGAGTTAGCTAACCTCCTTGAGCCTCAATTGTCCCATGTATGAAACGGGAGCAGTCAGATCTGCCCTACCTTTCAAGCTTGTGGCAGGGATGAAACGGTTTACTGAGGATGAAAGTTCTTTAGATGTGAACTTGTCTCTTCGCTGTAATGATTTGGTCCAGCGAGGCCGGCATAGGGGGTGTGCGGAGGGCAGCCGGGATCTCGGGTTACAGCACAGAAAGACAGGACTGGTCCTTGAAGGTGCTCTGCAAAACTGGAGAGACGGTGACAGCGATAGCATGGAGTCTGATTCTCCCGGCACCCTGGTCTCTCCCGTGAAATGACTGTAAAGCACTTTGCCGTGATAGTCTTTTATGAATACTTCCTAATAACAACAACCTACACAGTTTCCAGCGGGAGCGGGGCTGGTGGGAGCGGGGCTGGCGGGAGCGTTAATGAGGCTGTTAGGTGTCTGCTGCAGCCCAGCTCCATCCGGCTCCGCGGAGGCTGGGAACGTGCGGGAAACTGTGGGGCTCAGGCCTCCTCCTCCCCTCCCCTGCCACCCCAACCTGGATGCTGGGCTCAGCTGTACCCAGGACACCGCCGGGCTCATGTCAGTCAGTTGGGCTCTTTGTTGCTGATGCATTTTACTTGGGGGTTTTAATTAGTACTAAATAGTCAGGAAAGTAATGCTGAAAGGCTCGTTCCCTGGCTGGTGGAGGGAGAGCGGGGCTGTAAACAGTGAGGAGAATAATATCATCCACGTGAACTCTGTGCCAGGACCTGGGCAACGCAGGTGGCAGCGTCATCGGAGCCACTGACTAACCAACCAGAGGATGGAGTCTTTTTCTGGGGAAGAGGAGATGAGAGAGGAGGAAGAGAAATGGGTAGAGGGATTGGGGCAGTGCAGGGTAGAAGGGATGGCGTTTGTATAAAAGACTCAGAGGAGATTGATGTGGACGTTAATGCTGGAAAAGGCAACCATTCTAAGTGGAATACTAATGGAATCCATTTTCTTGCCGTCTCCTGCAGGCACACTTTGGAAGTGCAGGGGAAAATATCACTTTGCAATAATAACTGTTATTTATATAAGAGAACAGCCTTGGATATATCAAAATGTGAGGTTTCGAGGTAATAATTGGACCCTCAGAATCATCATTATCCATTTAAAAGGCAATTTCTGGGCTAGGAAATTGATAGAAAAGAATGGGCCAATCCTACCACAGTGGTAAATAACTTTGTGTTTCAGTTTTATTATTTGATTTCATTCTGAATCTGATGGGACTTGGTGACTAAAGGGAATTGAGTAGGAATGTAAATGGGAGTGACTTTCCCCACAGCATCTTTATTGATGTCCAGATATGACTGTGGGAGAGAAGCCTCAAGCTTCTGTCCTCGTCACAGCTGGAGGGAAAACAGTGGAGACAGAGGAGCAATTCCTGCCAGAATCCACTGGCATCTTCCAGACAGTTTACTCCCCAGTCCTGTAATTTCCCTCTCTCCCACCTGCCAAGTTAACCACCGTGGATGAACATGCCTCTGGATTTTTTTTCTATAAAAATCTATACCTTTTTTTCTTTAAAAAAACAGGGGAAGGCTTCCCTGGTGGCGCAGTGGTTGAGAGTCTGCCTGCCGACACAGGGAACACGGGTTCGTGCCCCGGTCGGGGAAGATCCCACGTGCCGCGGAGCGGCTGGGCCCGTGAGCCGTGGCCGCTGAGCCTGCACGTCCGGAGCCGAGCCTGTGCTCCGCAACGGGAGAGGCCACAACAGTGAGAGGCCCGCGTACCACAAAAAAAAACAAAAAACAGGGGATCATTCTATACATGGTGTATTAGAATCGGCCTTTTTCACTATATTATGAACAGCTTTCCATGTCACTTTATATAAATCTGCATACTTCTTTTTAAAAGTGGAATGCTTCTCCTTTATATGAATATCCATCATTTAAGTAAATGTTCCCCTTTTGAAGGACATGTGAGTTGTTTCCATCCTTGTGCCAGAGTCTTTGCACACTTGCAGGAGTGTTTCTGGAGATTAATACCTCGAAGTGAAAGATTTGGGTCAGAGGGTATGAACATTTTGAATTAGAATCAACCGAACATTATTGACCTTGAAAAATGAGATCTGACAACCTCTGCCCCATAGATCAAATGGATTCTCATGATGTCAGACAGGTAGGCAAAATTGTGAAAGAGCTTTCTGGAAATCGGTGCTTTTGCTTATTTGGGGCCAGGACAAAGGTTGAGAAGGAGATGGAGCTAGTTTTGGAATATGGGACGTTAAGCCCATCCCCACTGACAATGTCAGAGGTATGACCTGGGAGGGTTTCAGGTTAGTGATAACCCCCTTTGCTACCTCGGCTGTTGATGATAACAGCTACCACTGAGCACCGAGGATGCATGAGGCACTTGGGACTTGCTGTCCAAGACCAGCACTGGGATTCCAGCTCTGCCACTGATGAACTCAGGACTCAGGTGCAATTTTTAACCTCTTGCTGGGTGAGATGGGGACCATCACACACACCTCACAGAGTTTTCATAAGGATTAAATATTATAATTCTTGTAATATTGCTTTGTAAAGTAGGGCGCTACTTAAATGTCAGTGTCTTTATTAATAATGAATCTGAGGTTTATTTAAAACTGACTGAAATATTCCCCCGCCTCCCCAAGCCTCCACCACAGTGCCGCGTCCCAGGACCTAAAGGAGAGACGTGTATTTTTTAAAAAAATTAATTGTTATTTATTTTTGGCTGCGTTGGGTCTTCGTTGCTGCATGTGGGCTTTCTCTAGTTGTGGTGAGCGGGGTCTACTCTTTGTTGTGGTGTACGAGCTTCTCATCACGGTGGCTTCTCTTGTTGCGGAGCACGGGCTCTAGGCGCGCGGGCTTCAGTAGTTGTGGCGCACGGGCTTAGTTGCTCCATGGGCATGTGGGATCTTCCCGGATCAGGGCTCGAACCCGTGTCCCCTGCATTGGCAGGTGGATTCTTAACCACTGCGCCACCAGGGAAGCCCCAGATGTGTATTTTTTTTTTTTTTGCTTTGCTTTTTGACCTTGGGAAAGTTATGAAACCTCTCTAAGCCAGAATTTCCCCTTCTGAAGATTTGAAGGTGACACAATTGTGTAAGAGGCTCAAACCTGTGATCAGTACCATCTTTCACCAGAGAACATCCGTCTGATTTGGTACACCTAAGCAGAGGTGCTCTGCTGCTTTTTAGATAGAGTATGAGACAGATAGGTAACTAAGTAGGACAGGTAGTTAGGCAGGACAGGTAGGTAGATAGGTAAGTGGAACCGATAGGTAAGACAGGTAAGTAGGTAGGACAGGTAGATAGGTAAGTAAGGACTGGTAGGTAGATAGGTAAGTAGGACCGGTAGGTAGATAGGTAGGTAGGACAGCTAGGTAAGTAGATACATAAGTCGTGGGAACAATATGAGAAGAGCAAACTGATCCTTCTTCCAAACCTGTGTCCTGGCCAGGAGGGGAAGGCTCTGTGCTCTCAGAAATCAAGGACACAGAACACGGGGTGCTGGCATAAAAAATACCTTGGGAGCCAAGGGACTGTCCTAGATACCAGACTGGGAGGAGCTTGCACTTACCTGACAGGTGAAATAAAGTTCCCATTTTTATTCAGTCTCACTCTGGAGAAATCAAGAAATATTCAGGAGTTGCAAGCATCAGACGAAAAGGTCTCTGCCATCATCAGGTATCCCAGATTCCTCAGAAAAGAGGTGGGCAGAGCATGGATTTTCTCATCTTCTCTTACCACATCACTCTGGAATTTCCAATCTGGACAACTCTCGTGTTGATGACGTCACTATGTATGAAGGCAGGTGTTGACGGAGGGGGACAGTTCAACCGACTGGTTAATGCTGTGGAGTTGAAATCCCTGCTCCACCACGGGTAAGCTGTGTGGCCTTATGTAAATCACGTGAACCCTCTCTGAGCCAGGGTTTCCTTAGTTCTGAAAAAGGGATAATAAATAATCGCTTCCTCACAGGCTTGCTATGGAATTAATTGGGGTAACATGCCTGGAACAGAGTGAGCTCCCAATACATGGCAGCTCTGTGGGGTAGAGAACCCCTGAAGTAGCTGCTGTGTATGCTGTTGCCCGACTCTGACCACAAACTAAGGTCCACGAACTCAGGGCTTTCCCAGTTAGTACTGCCGCCTTGATGTGCTAACAACCCCTAATGAGTGCCATGCTCCGTCAGTTATGTACACAAGCAATTAGTGGGCAAGCAGAAGGCTCTTCCTCAGCATGTCCTATTAATCTGCTGGTCGTTAGTTGGCATCAGCTGGAAGCTGATTAACTGCGGGTCCTGACAGGCCCTGGGCAGCCTCCATTCTGAGGGAGCCCCACGCATCCCCGGCCTGCCTTGACTCGCCACGGGTTCCTCCCCTCCGAGGGTTTGTGACAAACCAAGTCAGTGTTAGAGGAAGTGAAGATGTCTGGAAGGAGGCCAGGAAGAGATGGAAAAAGTCCCAAACCCCGTAAATGGATTACCTAGATGTAGAGTCAGGAGTGATAAGGTGGTTTGAGGTTCTTGAGAAACTCAGACAAATAACTGAGCTTTAGAAATTGCTTTAGCAGTATTCAGAGCAATATGGGGTGGGCTGCGTGAGGGGGCGAGAAGTTAGGCTGCCAGGATTCCTGGTGCTGTACACCATTCCTGTCTGTGATACTTCGGTTTAGTGATTTATTTTGAGCACAGCCAAGCATTGCTGGTAATATTTTTAGTATTGTGGTTAATATTGAGAACATTATTGTAGATAATTTAATCAGAATTTTAGCACAGTTTCCAGAAGTGGGCACAGGGCCTGGTACAAAATCTTTGTGTGCGCGCACACACACACACACACACAACCTAGTTCTCAAGCCTCACCCTCTCCAACTATGCTTTTCACATAAGACCCAGGGTGAGGGCCATGTGGGTTTGAATCCTTAACAAGATGCTTGAACTTGACTATAACCCAAGCCCATGATCCAGTAACTAAGTGGTTTAATTAAGCTTATCACTGCTACCCCGCGCCAGGCACCTGTGTGGATTATTGTAGCTAATTCAATCGCCTCTCTAAGAAGCACCATCGGGGAATGTGATTCTGCTCCGAGGGCCAGGCTCCGGCCTCTCCATTCACCTCCAAAGCCTGGCTGGGGTGTTTGTGTGTCTCCAAGGTGGTCTCAGGAAACGCTGACAGGTCATCCCTCCTCCCTCCTCAGCCTACTCAAGGGTCGCCTTCCTCCTTCCATCTCCTGCCGCCCCCTGCCGAGCACTTTTAATTTGCTTGGAATAATTGATTCTGTCTTCTTCTTGCACCTCATTTTCTCCTTGCTTTTATTTATCACCTTTAAACCTGTCCTTGATAGAAGCAGGCCCCAGCGTCTGCAGAGAGAAAAGAGAATTGGGTACGTGTGTTGGGTAAGAAGATGCGTGGTGGCACCGGAATCCACAGATTCCATGTCCCCTCTTTTCCCCCAGGCACTGGGACCGTATGGCTGGGACCCCTGTGTCTAGAAGGCACCTGCACACAGGAGAGTGATGAATAGTTGGTGAAGAGAATGACAGATGAATGAATGAAATGTGCCTTGTTTTTTCCGGGCTCTGCGTTTGCATCTGGGTCTCTCCCGCTGGTGGATGCCCTCCCCTCCCCCTCACTCCTACTCATCATTCTCAGTAGGACCCCAAACCTGTTTCCTCTGTCAAGCCCTCCCTGGTTACCATGAGAAATCATCTGGTCCCACACTCTCATTCGTCAAATGGAAACTGACCCCTGAGAATCACCTTTCCAAGTTTGCCCGGCAGCAGACCAGGGCAAGAGCTCAAGTCTTGGGACTCTCTCGGAGCCCCTTGCTTCTCTCTCCTGGGCACTTTGTCACTTATTTTTATTTTGTATTAATTGTTATGTTCCCCCTCCTATGTCATGAACTGCTGGGGGATTGGTATCATGGGTTATTGTTCCTTGAGACGCCCCACAATGGATGGCACAGTGTCCGCTACCCACCGTAGACCCCTCTGTTAATATTTGTCAGCGCTTATGATGATGGCAGTAATATCTCACATCTGGGAATTTCAATATCTCATAGATATCTTCTAGCTCTTCACATGAAAAAGGTAAGGTTCCTGTTGAAACCACCAGACAGAGCGTCCTCCAGGGTCCTTTGGGAGCTGGAGAGGCGGGGCAAGCCGCAGCCTTCCACCTGCTGGGGTTGTTATAGAAAGTGTGCCTTTCTTCCCCAGTACCTCTGACAAAGCATCCCTATTTTTCTCAGGAAAATGTGAATGCCCTTTAACCAAATTCTGAGCAGTCCATACCATTGGTGTGTGTCCTGGGATTTGAGTGGGAAATGGAGACCAAAAGAGCTTGAGAACTTCTTAATCAAACAACCTCGTATGTGGAGTTGACCACCCATCACCCGGATTGAAAATTTAGTGGATTCCTATTTTTAGTTCACTTGCCTTGGCTCTATGGCTGTTTTCAAGTTTTTAGGCCTCCAGCTCCTCCTTTATCTATGGACCTTTAAGGAATGGAAATTGATTTTCGACTGAGGTGGGTTATTTAAGCAGGGATGAGAGAGCTGCATGGGTTTGAGATTTCTGTAGGCAGAATCATATCTGTGCTTGGCCCCTGGTACTTTTTTTGCCCCCTCCCACACGTCCCCACCCTCTCCACCACTATCACAGTCTTCTGCAGATCTGAAATCGGGTGTCCTCACTAAGGCATCCTTGCCGTGATTCCACGGGAGGGCTGATGGTGTGGCGAAAAGGTTCAGAATCATTTTAAAATTTACTTGTATTAATATTTTACTGACAGATGGAAAAGGGAAATCAATCTGGCAGTGGGTCCCAAGGTTATGGTTGGTGTACTGTGTGTGTGAGAGCCATTTGTTAACATGCTTTCTCGGTTGTGCTGGGGGAGAGAAGGGAGGACGAAGGTTGGGTAGAGCATCTGGTGTTAGCACTGGACAGAGCCTCCGAGCCCTGGTGTGGCCGCCTCATTCTACGAGCAGGGAAACTGAGGCAGAGAGGGGCAGTGAATTGCTGGAGTTCATGCAGCTACTTTGCGGCAGAGTTGAGACCAGGATGCGATGCTCTTGCCCCCCAGGCTGGTACGGCTCTGTGCAAAGGGGCGGGGTAAGCTCCGGAACACGAGGGTGGAGGCTCTTTGTTTCTCCTGGTGGTTTAGGCACAGTAGGCATTAAAAAGATGTCCATTGATTTGAAAAAAATTATTGAGACGTGGGCTTAGTACATGCTGACCCTTCTGTAGTTGTGAAAAGGGATCTTCAGATTAGAAACCTCTCCCTTTCTTTTTTTCTTTTTTTTTTTTTTGCGGTACGCGGGCCTCTCACTGTTGTGGCCTCTCCCGCCGCGGAGCACAGGCTGCGGCCGCGCAGGCTCAGCGGCCATGGCTCACGGGCCCAGCCGCTCCGCGGCACGTGGGATCCTCCCGCACCGGGGCACGAACCCGTGTTCCCTGCATCGGCAGGCGGACTCTCAACCACTGCGCCACCGGGGAAGCCCTCCCTTTCATTTTTAAAAGAAATTTTTTTATTGAGGTGACATCGGTTTATAACATTATATAAATTTCACGTGTACAACATTCTAATTTGACTTCTGTATACACTACCGCGTGCTCACCCCCAGAAGTCAAATTTCCATCCATTACCATACACTTGACCCCCTTTACCCATTTGCCCTTCCCCTACCCCTCTTCCCCTCTGTTAACCACCAGTCTGTTCTCTGTATCTATGTGTTTTTGTTTTGTTTTGTTTGTTCATTTATTTATTTATTTTTTTGTATTCCACATATGAGTGAAATCATAAGATGTTTATCTTCCTCCCTCTGACTTATTTCACTTAGCATAATACCCTCAAGGTCCATCTGTGTTGTCACAAATGGCAGGATTTCATCTTCTTTTAATGGCTTAATCCACATAGATATACACCACATCTTCTTTATCCATTCATCTGTCGATGGACATTTAGGTTGTTTTCATATCTTGGCTATTGTGAATAATGCTGCTATGGACAAAGGAGTATTCTTTGGACAAATACCTAGAAATGGAATAGCTGGGTCATATGGTAGTTCTACTCTTAATTTTTTGAGGAATCCTCATATGCTTTTCCATAGTGGCTGCCCACCAACAGTGTACAGTGTACATGCCCTTTTCTCTACATCCTCTCAACATTTGTTACTTCTTGCCATTTTTTTTGGCCACACTGTGTGGCCTGGGGGATCAGGGATTGAACCCCCCCAGGCCCTCGGCAGGTAAGCAGTGAAAGCATGGAGTCCTAACCACTGGACCGCCAGGGAATTCCCACTTCTTGCCTTTTGGATAATAGCCATTCCAATGGGTTTGAGGTGATATCTCACTGTGGTTTTGATTTGCATTTCCCTAATAAGTAGTGATGTTGAATATCTTTTCATGTGCCTGTTGGCCATCTGTATGTCTTCTTTGGAAAAATGTCTATTCATATTCTCTGCCCATTTTCTAATCGGGTTGTTTGTTGTTTTGTTGTTGAGTTGTATGAGTTCTTTATATATTTTGGTTATTAACCACCTATGGATATATGATTTGCAAAGATCTTGTCTTGTTTGGTAGGTTATTTTTGTTGTTGTTGCTGGTTTCCTTTGTTGTGTAGGAGCTTTTTAGTTTGACGTAATGCCATTTGTTTATTTTTGCTTTTGTGTTTCCCTTCCTGAGGAAACAGATCCAAAAAGATACTGCTAACACCAGTGTCAAAGAGCATATTGTCGGGCTTCCCTGGTGGCACAGTGGTTGAGAGTCCGCCTGCCAATGCAAGGGACGCGGGTTCGTGTCCCGGTCCGGGAGGATCCCACGTGCCACGGAGCGGCTGGGCCCGTGAGCCATGGCCACTGAGCTTGTGCATCCGGAGCCTGTGCTCCACAATGGGAGAGGCCACAACAGTGAGAGGCCCACGTACAGCAAAAAAAAAAAAAAAAGCATATTGTCTATGTTTTCTTCTAGGGGTTCTATGGTTTCAGGTCTTACATTCAATTCTTTAATCCATTTTGAGTTAATTTATGTGTATGGTGCGAGATAGTGGTCTAGTTTCATTCTTTTGCATGTGGCTGTCCAGTTTCCCCAATACCGTTTACTGAAGAGACTTTCCTTTCTCTATTGTATGTTCTTGGCTCCTTTGTTGTAAGTTAATTGATCATATATGCATGGGTATATTTCTGAATTCTCTATTCTGTTCTGTTGATCTATGTGCCTGTGTTTCTGCCAGTACCATGCAGTCTTGACTATTATAGCTTTGTAGTATAATTTGAAACCAGGGGGTGTGATACCTCCAGTTTTGTTCTTTTTTCTTGGAATTGATTTGGCTATTTGGGTTCTTTTGTGTTTCCATACAAATTTTAGGATTTTTGGGGTCTATTTCTGTGAAAAATGTCATTGGGATTTTGATAAGGATTGCACTGAATCTGTGGATTGCTTTAGGTACTATGGACATTAGCATGGAATATCTTTCCATTTCTTCATGTCTTCAATTTCTTTCGACATATTATAGTTTTCAGTGTACAGGTCTTTCACCTCCTTGGTTCAGTTTATTCCTAGGTATTTTATTCTTTTTGGTGCAATTGTTATTCTGTCTTCTAGAGCACAAGCTCCTCAAAGTGGGGTACTCCATGTTCCATTTTATTAAAATACTATCATAACCTATTGATCAGCTATTCTGTACTGAGTACTTTAGATAAATGATTCCATGTAATCTTTACCAAGACAGGAAGCAGGCATTGTTACCCTCATCACAGATGACGAAATGGAAGTTCAGACAAATTAAGTGGTTTGCTCAGAGTCACACAGTTGGTTAGTGGTTGTGTCAGAATTTGAACCTAGATCTTTAGGGCTCAAATAAATACATGGGCAGTCAAGGCTTTTGCAGTGTACAAGTTTAGCAGAGAGGTGTCCTTGCAACATACCTGCGTTGGATTTACCTTGTGTGCAGAGGAGGAAGGGTGGAAAGACTCCAGGATGAGAATCTCGGTGGAGAGGGGATGGTGCCTTTTCACCTTGGCAGGGTCCGCAGGCTTGCTCACCACCCAGGTCCCCTACTTGAGCGCAGTTAACCAGCTCTCCCGCAGTTAACCAGCTCTCCCGTGCGTGGCAAGCTCAGAGCTGGTGCCTGGCGGGAGGGAGCAGCGCCCTGCCCAGTGGCTGCCTGTGGGAAGCACATGCCAAGAGGCTGCTGAGCAGAGGGCAGAGGACCAGGTAGGAGATGCCTCAGTGCTATTGCAATTAAAAAAGAAAAAGAAAAAAAGAAGAAGAAAGAAAGAAAGGAAAAACAAAACCCACGGTGGTTCTCGGCTCTGAATCCCAATTTGCATCTCATCTGGGAGTCATTTGCATAGGAACTCCTATCCATAGCTTTATGAAATAAAATAAATAAAATGAATGGGCTGGTGAAGCTGCCAGGCGGACTCCCAAAGCCTGTGTTCCGAAGAGAAAGTGATTATTGCTTTGTTGAGTTCTTCTTAGAGTCCCCAGGAGCCCTCCCTGCAAGGCTCTGGGTGGGGCAGGGTGGAGTGGGGGAGGGGCAGGTTTCAGGCTACAGCTCCAGAGGAAGCAGGCAGGTCAGAGACACAGCAGGGCAGCTGCCTGGACTCAATAAATGCAGCCCTTGTGTTCCACCAGCACGCAGTTCTGCAGGTTTCTCCCATGTTTTCTGGAAGGGGCTCTCCCCCGCCTTCCCCAGGCCTGCCAGACTTCGGGGCTGGGCTCTGTGCTTTCTGAACAGCAATTCTCCATGTCGAGGAAGCAGGATAATCCTTGGGAAGCTTTGTCACAGTGGAGATCCCCAGGTCCATCTCAGAGACCGATGTGGTTGGTCAGGGTTGGGGGGCAGGCATCTGACTTCCAGCACGCAGCTGGGGGGTGGGAAGTCACACTTTGAGCACCCCTACTTGAGGGTAATGGGGTGGGTGCTGATGAGATGCCAAGTGTTCCCTGCAGGGTGACAGGGTCCTCTCCCCAGGGATGCTGCATGCCCCACAAAGGCCTGGCCCTCACCCTGAAGTCTCCCCACAACCTGTGAAGAGGAGATAACCAACTTCCTATGACAAAGGAGGAAAAGATCCTCCCTCAGATGGGCCAAGAGAAGCCCAAGGTCACTCAGTCAAGAAGCAGGAGAGTTTGATTTAAGATCCGCTGCGTTTTAGTGAGTGAGGTCCTTGAAAATGAAGCAACAGCTCTCCTGGTGGAGTTTTGTGGTAATTAGTGGGGTATAACTGCATGGGGAGTCATCCTCAGCAGAGCCCCCTTGCCACATTATCTGATACTCGGTCCAGAGTCACACAGCCTGCCGGGGTGAGGCCGGTCCACATTTGAGAGTGGTTGCAAAGGCGGAAGTAATCTGAGTTTGGGCAGGAAGTGGGGAGATCTGCTCTTTTCCTGGGCCCGACGCATCTTCTCATCATCATGGGCAGCTCAGCAAAGTTAGCCTTTGAGTGACCCTTAAAAAGGTCATCAGTTTAAATTTGCTTTTAAAGTTCTCCCACTTTCATTAATCGATGATGCCTTCTAACCTTCTCTGTGCAATGGGGGAGCAGGGAGCACACAGCCTTGCTGAGGGGCCAGGACTGGGATGCAACCTCCTGCACTACCCCCCTCCCCCGTCCACACCTGTGCCCTGTCCAGAGCTCACTCTACCTGTCTTGCTTGTCCTTTGTTCTGCTCTCTGGTCCTTTAAAGAGGGGAGAAAGGGCCACCTGTTGTCACTGTTTGCACAGCCAAGGCACAAAACATGGCAGAGACTGGTGACACACAGCAGGCTTCTGAGCCTCTTCTCCAGGGTGAGGTCAGAGGACGTCCCGCCTAATCCTGGGGTGGAGGCGGAAGAACTGCGGGCCTGGGCTAGAAGATGCCCTCAAGGGGCCACTGCCTCCTCTGTCCTGCCCCCTCCTCACTCTCTGCATCTTGCAGCCTCCAGGGAAGTTGGCCTGAGAGTACCAGGGGTACTCAGCTTGCGGGGGCACTTGTACTCAAGGTGGCCCTGCTCATCCCACCACGTCCGTGGCAGGGAAGAGGCTGAGTGCAGGGTTAGTGATCTGGAGAAGACAGGAGAGCTCTGGAGCTTTGCCCAGCTTTCCCCAGAGCACAAGGGCTTCACCTGAGCCCTGCTCTGCATTCAGCCAGTTGAGGTGAATCTGAGGGGCTTCTGGCTTGAGGCTGGGCAGCAGAGTCAGATGCCAAGCCCTGGGGAGCAGGTGAGTGATCAGACACAACATGGGGTGTAGGGTGGGGAGGGGAGGTAAGCTAGGGTAGCTTTGCTTAGGGAAGGGAGAAGTAACACAGGTCGTGAATACTGGAGTCCAACCATTTGCACCATTGTTACCCACTAGCTGCAACCTCAGACCAATCCTTTAATTTCATTGACACTCGATTTCCTCTTCTGTAAAGTGGGGACCATACCCATCCTAACCAGTTGTGGTTAGACAAAGCTAAACTAGGTCAGCGAGTCCCCTCCAGACGTCAGGAGATGATGACCCTGATGATCTTGAATTTGAATGAGAGGCTACATACCTTATTTTCATTTTTGACTGGTCATCATTTCAATTCCAGAAATATTTTTTGAGTAGGTATTCTACCTCCAGCCCTGTTTTAGGTGCCGTGGAGGATTCGATAGGTGAGATCCCACTCATATCCTTGTTTTCCAAAGTTAGAGGCTTGAGAGTTAGATGTCCGGAAAAGGAAGTCATCTGGTTTTTTTGGTCTGTTGTTTTGTCTTGTTATCTTAAACAGCTCTGTTGAGATATAATTCACATACCAGACAATTCACCCATTTAATGTATACAATTCAGTGGTTTTTAGTATATCTGGGGTTGTAAACTATTACCACCATCACTTTTAGCATATTTTTCATCACCTCAAAATAGAAAGCCTGTATCTCTTAGCCCTCACTCCTTAATCTCCTCCTCCCTCCCGGACCCTGGCAACCACTGATCTACTTTCTGTTTCTATGGATTTGTCTACCCTGGATATTTCATACAAATAGTATTATATGATATGTGGCCTTTTGTGCCTGACCTTTTTTGCGGTTCAAGGTTCATCCATGTTGTAGCACGTATCAGTACTCCATTCCCTTTTATGACTGAATAATATTCCGTTGGATGGATAGACCACATTTTATTCATCCATTCATCAGTTAATGGACATTTGAGTTTTTTCCACTTTCTGACTATTATGAATAATGCTGCTGTGAACATTAGTGTACAAGTTTTTGTGTGACATATGTTTTCATTTCTCTTGGGCATATGACGAGGAGTAGAATTTCTAGGTTGTATGGTAATTCTATGTTTAACTTTTTGAGGAATTGCTAAACTGTTTTTCAAACGGACCATATACCATTTTACATTCCCACTGGCCATGTATTTCTGCACATCCTATCTCATGTGGTTTTGATTTGTATTTCATCATTAATGGCTAATGATGTTGGGCATCTTTTCATGTGCTGATTGGCCATTTGTAGATCTTTCAGGAAATATCTATTCCGTTCTTTGGCTCATTTTTTTTTTTTTTTTGCGGTACGTGGGCCTCTCACTGCTGCAGCCTCTCCCGCTGCGGAGCACAGGCTCCGGACGTGCAGGCTCAGCAGCCATGGCTCACGGGCCCAGCTGCTCCACGGCATGTGGGATCTTCCCGGACCGGGGCACGAACCTGTGTCCCCTGCATCGGCAGGCAGACTCTCAACCACTGTGCCACCAGGGAAGCCCCTTTGGCTCATTTTTGATTGGGTTGTCTTTATTATTAAGTTGTAAGAATTCTCTATATAGTCTATATAGTCCCTTATGATTTGCAAATATTTTCTCTTATTTTGTGGGCTGTCTTTTCACTTGCTTGATGATGTCCTTTGAAGCAAGATATCTGAATCTGAATTGTGAAAAAAATGTCAATGTTAATTACACTGAAACCTCATTAATTTGGACTCTGATAGTTTGGAATTGGAATTGGAATTGGTCAGGGTAGAGGTTCAAAGTCCATCCATTCAACACACAGTTACTGAGACTGTCTGTGGCAGGAACTGTGCCAGGCCCTGGAAATAGAAGGGTGAGTAGGGCAAAGCCTGCCTTTGCAGCCCACAGTCTGCAGTGAGGAGAAAACAAACGTATCATCTAGCCAATGGGCTGAGTCCTGATGGCAGAGCCCTGGGGAAGGAGGAGCTAACTCTGCTATTAAAAAAGGGTTTGCTATGCAAATGAGCAGTGAAAACTATTTAGGAAAATAAAGTGCTTTGAAGGCCCCTCAAGCCCCAGTGGCTTTCATTTCTATGCTAACAGAGATGTGGGAGGCTTAGCCCCTCACCCTGGGAGGGCTGTTGGCTTCGATTCTTCTGTTGCTCCCTGTGGGGCCCAAGACATTTCATCATATTTAATCCTCATGATAAACTGATGGGTGAACTGCCATCGTCACTGTCACTTGGGGAGGTTAAGTGACTTGCCCAAGGTGACAATTGTTAATTGTTGGGATTGGGGTTAGGACAGGGGTGAGCTCCCTCCAGCATCACAGAGCTCTGTTCTATGTACTGGATTCCAGACCCGACTGCCCCCAGCTGTGTAAACTTGGCGCCCTCCCTAAGACAGGGGTGATGCTCATGGCCCCAGATGATAAACCGCTTGTCACCTGCTCTACCCAAGACCAATATGTGGCATTGCTTTTGCAACTCTGGGCTCTCCAGGCCACACCAGCCTGAGGAACGGGATATTTGAAGGTATATTTTCATTCATCAAACATTTGTTGTGTATGCCTACTCTATATATTACGCCCCCATCTCCAGCATAATGGCTGGGACCCCCCAGCCTGACCTCAGACCCTCCGTGAGTCCCAGTGGCTCCAGGCCCATCTCTAACTCCTGACCCTCAAGTCCTTTTTGGTGTCCTGATGTGGATATAATGTTCCCCATCCTCTCTGTGTACCCTCTGCTGCCCGGGGAAGGAAACAGGGCTGCCTTATATGCTCAGTATCCTAAAGAAAACCTCTCTCCTGTTTTGGCTTGTTCTTCGATTCACGCTCTCGAGTATTTGGCCCAAAAGGCAGGGCTAGGTCCATGAGCCACACTGGACTCAAAGTCATTTCTCTTCCTGCCAGTTTTTCTTAAATTCTTAAACCAAATTTACCATTACTCCCTTTTCTCTCAGGGCAGATATCCTCTCTTGTGGATCCTCAGTCCCTCATGCAGATAGACCCCTGTGCTTCCACCCCATGGATCCACCACTGGTCTGCAGAGGGCACACAGCTCAGACTCTGACCCCAAGACTCCTCCCCCACAGGCAGGAAGCAAGTTCCGTGGAGTGTCCAGCCCTCCCATCGCCCGAGGCTGGGACCCAGGCCGCTGGCAGCTTTCCCACAGGGTTTATGCAGCCGGGATAACTCAGCTCCTTTCCCACCTTTGTCTCCCACTGCATCAAACACCTGCAGCCAGACATCCCAGCCAGAGCTCGGCTCATTTCTTGCCTGAGGACACAGTTCAGTGGAGCTGTTTTTTCTGCTCTTTGAAGGAGGTACAGGATTCAACCTTGAGTGAACCGAATGTATGCCCGTCAGCTCAATGGCCCGTGAGAGTCTGGTCTCATCAGTGGCACAGCAGTAGCCTCAGGGGGGCCTGGCTCCTCTCCCAGCAGGGGAGAGGCTCCCAGGGGGACCGCTGAGGCCATGGGAGGCACGTCCTTGGCCATCAGGGGCCACCAGCCCTGCAGAGATACCAACAGACCCCTGAAAGCGGCCTCTGGTGGGCAGAATGGAGAGGGCCACCAGGCAGGTCAGGGCGGGTTTTGTCTGCTGGGTCTGATCTCTGCTTTGGGGCTTTCCAGAAGGTGCTGTGGCCTACTGGAAGGAGCATGGGCTTTTAGCCAAATCTCAGCTTTATTTGTCTCTGGCTCTGTCTTTGGACAAGTCCTCTGGCTTCCCTGAGCCTCAGGTACCTTACCTGTAAAATGTGGGAACCTGTGTCGCTATTTGGGAGGAAAAACTACTTAACATGCGGAAAATACCAAGGATGGTGTGAGGCCCAGGGAGGCCTCAGTAACTATTAATCTCTCTTTCTGGAGAATCTGTCCACCTCTAGAGCTATAAAAGGGAGACGAGCTCCTGGGGTCAGGCGGAAGCAGTGAAACCCCAGTCTCCCAGACCTCTCTGTTTTATTTTGGGGTTCCAAAATAAGGCTTGGGCTCCAGAAAGGAAGAAAGCTGCGTTTAAACACTGGTTTTCCCTCTCGGGCAGGAAGCTTCCAGTCTTCCTCCCTCTTCAGTCATCAGAGGGCTGTTACCAAGTCCCACTTGTCTGTGGACGAGAGTTTGGATGGGGGAAATGTGGAATCCATGGGATTCCTTCCCTCTGGACTTCTGGGGGCAGGGTTCCTCCACTCCCACCCCCTACTTGATGCATTCAGAAAACATGAAGGGAACCTCAGCCACCTCAGGAGCTCTCCTTGGCAGGACCTTAATGAGTGACTTTGTAAATTCCTTGCAGTTTATGAAATTGACAGTATGGAGACTGATATCACAGCCAGCAAAGGGGAATCATGCAGAATTGCGGCCCCACCTCACCAGAAGAATTATCTCCATAGCCTGCAATTCAAGCTTCGGGAATAGTTTTAGCTCCCAGCCCAGGAGTAAAGGTTGGGCCGAGATGCCAGGCGGGAACTGTACTTGGCTTCCAGGGGACCCATCTGGATCCATTCACCCCTGCATCCCTTTAAGGCTCAAGCAACGTGGTCTGTGCCCCTCACACCACACAGGGAGCAGGGGAGGCGCATCGTGCCATAGAACAGGCAGTGGACCTCCCCTTCACCCCACACCCACCTTTGGCTACTGCCTCGCATCCCCATCCTGAGGACCTACGGGGCCCCTGCGCCTAATATCTGTGTTTCTGGAGCACTTCAGCAAACTAGTTGCTTTGGGCTAGAGACTTCTGAGGATCTCTTAATGCTTTGCCTCTGCATTTGTCTTTTCCCAAAGGCTCTCAGCCAGCATTTCAAATAAAAAAAAAAAGAAACAAACAAACAAAAAAACCCACAAAAAGTTGAGCGCTCAGTAAGGCATTACTGGTTTAGAGAAAAGGGGACCATCATCAAATAAGTTTGGGAAATGCTACATGTTACATTACCCTCTTAGCAGTACACAGTCAGGGCCTCAGCATTGCCCAGCACTGCAGTCAGATCTCTGAGAAATCATGTAGGAAACACAATGGCTTAGCTTTGTTTCTCAGAATTATTTAAATATCAGATCTGGAAACTTAATAGTCGGGTTTATATCTAAAAATATAACCCATACAGGACCCTGGAGTGAACCATTGCAGAGAAAAGGGGGACAGCTAAAAATAATCATCAGATATTACTTGGTCTACAATGGATGTAAATAAATTGGAATGCCTTGGTGTCTTCCCTAATAACCAGTAGGACACTGGTATTCCATTAAACAGAAGCTGGGAAATGCTGGTCTTTATGCAATTTATTTATTTTTTTAAAATCTTTGTTGGAGTATAATTGCTTCACGATGTTTTGTTAGTTTCTCCTGTATAACAAGTGAATCAGCTGTTATGTATACATATATCCCCATATCCCCTCCCTCTTGCATCTCCCTCCCAGCCTCCCTATCCCATCCCTCTAGGTGGTCACAGAGCACAGAGCTGATCTCACTGTGCGATGCAGCTGCTTCCCACTAGCTATCTACTTTACATTAGATAGTGTATATATGTCAATGCTACTCTCTCACTTCATCCCAGCTTACACTTCTCCTTCCCCATGTCCTCAAGTCCATTCTCTACGTCTGTGTCTTTACTCCTGTCCTGCCCTTAGGTTGATCAGAACCATTTTTTTTTTTGCTTTTCAGATTCCATATATATGTGTTAGCATACGGTATTTGTTTTTCTCTTTCTGACTTACTTCACTCTGTATGACAGACTCTAGGTCCATCCACCTCACTACAAATAACTCAATTTCGTTTCTTTTTGTGGCTGAGTAATATTCCATTGTATGTATGTGCCACATCTTCTTTATCCATTCATCTGTCAATGGACACTTAGGTTGCTTCCATGTCCTGGCTATTGTAAATAGAGCTGCAATGAACATTGTGGTACATGACTTTTTGAATTATGGTTTTCTCAGGGTATATGCCCAGTAGTGGGATTGCTGGGTTGTATGGTAGTTCTAATTTTAGTTTTTTAAGGAACCTCCAATACTGTTCTCCGTAGTGGCTGTATCAATTTACATTCCCACCAACAGTACAAGAGGATTCCCTTTTCTCCAAACCCTCTCCAGCATTTAGTATTTGTATATTTTTTGATGATGGCCATTTTGACCAGTGTGAGGTGATACCTCATTGTAGTTTGATTTGCATTTCTCTAATGATTAGTGAGGTTGAGCATCCTTTCATGTGTTTGCTGTAATCTGTATATCTTCTTTGGAGGAATGTCTATTTAGGTCTTCTGCCCATTTTTGGACTGGGTTGTTTGTTTTTTTGATATTGTGCTGTGTGAGCTGCTTGTATATTTTGGAGATTAATCCTTTGTCAGTTGCTTCATTTGAAGATCTTTTCTCCCATTCTGAGGGTTGTCTTTTTGTCTTGTTTATGGTTTCCTTTGCTGCACAAAAGCTTTTAAGTTTCATTAGATTCCATTTGTTTATTTTTTTAAATTTCCATTTCTCTAGGAGGTGGGTCAAAAAGGATCTTCCTGTGATTTATGTCAGAGTGTTCTGCCTATGTTTTCCTCTAAGAGTTTTATAGTGTCTGGTCTTACATTTAGATCTTTATTCCATTTTGAGTTTATTTTTGTATATGGTGTTAGGGAGTGTTCTAATTTCATTCTTTTACATGTAGCTGCCCAGTTTTCCCAGCACCACTTATTGTAAGAGGCTGTCTTTTCTCCATTGTATATTCTTGCCTCCTTTTTCAAAGATAAGGTGACCATATGTGCCTAGGTTTCTCTCTGGACTTTCTATCTTGTTCCATTGATCTATATTTCTATTTTTGTGCCTGTACCATACTGTCTTGATTACTGTAGCTTTGTAGTATAGTCTGAAGTCAAGGAGCCTGATTACTGCAGCTCTGTTTATCTTTCTCAAGATTGCTTTGACTATTCGAGGTCTTTTGTGTATCCATACAAATTGTGAAATATTTTGTTCTAGTTCTGTGAAAAATGCCATTGGTAGTTTGACAGGGATTGCATTGAATCTGTAGATTGCTTTGGGTAGGATAATCATTTTCACAATGTTGATTCTTCCAATCCAAGAACATGGTATATCTCTCCATCTGTTTGTATTGTCTTTAATTTTTTTCATCAGAGTCTTATAGTTTTCTGCATACAGGTCTTTTGTCTCCTTTGGTAGGTTTATTCCTACTTATTTTATTCTTTTTGTTGCAGTGGTAAATGGGAGTGTTTCCTTAATTTCTCTTCCAGATTCTTCATCATTAGTGTATAGGAATGGAAGAGATTTCTGTGCATTAATTTTGTATCCTGCTACTTTACCATATTCATTGATTAGCTCTAGTAGTTTTCTGGTAGCATCTTTAAGATTCCCTATGTATAGTATCATGTCATCTGCAAACAGTGACAGCTTTACTTCTTCTTTTCTGATTTGGATTCCTTTTATTTCTTTTTCTTCTCTGATTGCTGTGGCTAAAACTTCCAAAATTATGTTGAATAATAGCAGTGCGAGTGGGCAACCTGGTCTTGTTCCTGATCTTAGTGGAAATGGTTTCAGTTTTTCACCATTGAGAACAATGTTGGCTGTGGGTTTGTCATATATGGCCTTTATTATGTTGAGGTAAGTTGCCTCTATGCCTACTTTCTGGAGGGTTTTTATCATAAATGAGTGTTGAATTTTGTCGAAAGCTTTTTCTACATCTATTGAGATGATCATATGGTTTTTCTTCTTCAGTTTTTTAATATGATTTATCACATTGATTGATTTGCGTATATTGAAAAATCCTTGCATTCTTGAGGTAAACCCCACTTGATCATGGTGTATGATCCTTTTAATGTGCTGTGGGTTCTTTTGCTAGTATTCTGTTGAGGATTTTTGCATTAGTGATATTGGCCTGTAGTTTTCTTTCTTTGTGACATCTTTGTCTGGTTTAGGTATCAGGGTGATGGTGGCCTCATAGAATGAGTTTGGGAGTGTTCCTCTCTCTGCTATATTTTGGAAGAGTTTGAGAAGGATAGGTGTTAGCTCTTCTCTAAATGTTTGATAGAATTCACCTGTGAAGCCATCTGGTCCTAGGCCTTTGTTTGTTGGGAGATTTTTTTTTTTTTTTTTCTGTACACAGACCTCTCACTGCTGTGGCTTCTCCCGTTGCGGAGCACAGCTCTGGATGCGCAGGCTCAGCAGCCATGGCTCACGGGCCCAGCCACTCCGCGGCATGTGGGATCTTTCCAGACCGGAGCACGAACCCGTGTCCCCTGCATCAGCAGGCGGACTCTCAACCACTGCGCCACCAGGGAAGCCCATATTGGGAGATTTTTAATCACAGTTTCAAATTCAATGCTTGTGATTGGTCTGTTTATGTTTTCTATTTCTTCCTGGTTCAGTCTCAGAAGGTTGTGCTTTTCTAAGAATTTGTCCATTTCTTCCAGGTTGTCCATTTTATTGGCATAGAGTTGCTTGTAGTAATCCCTTGTGATCCTTTGTATTTCAGCAGTGTCAGTTGTTACTTCTTTTTCATTTTTAATTCTATTGATTTGAGTCTTCTCCCTTTTTTCCTTGATGAGTCTGGCTAATGGTTTATCAATTTTATTTATCTTCTCAAAGAACCAGCTTTTAGTTTTGTTGATCTTGGTAATTGTTTCTTTCATTTATTTTTCATTTATTTCTGATCTGATCTTTATGATTTTTCTTCTGCTAACCTTGGGTTTTTTTTGTTCTTCTTTCTCTAATTGCTTTATGTATAAGGTTAGGTTGTTTATTTGAGATTTTTCTTGTTTCTTGTGGTTGGATTGTATTGCTATAAACTTCCCTCTTAGAACTGCTTTTGCTGCATCACATAGCTTTTGGGTGGTCGTGTTTTCATTGTCATTTGTTTCTAGGTATTTTTTGATTTCCTCTTTGATTTCTTCAGTGATCTCTTGGTTATTTAGTAGTGTATTATTTAGCCTCCATGTGTTTGTATTTTTTATAGTTTTTTTCCTGTAATTGATATCTAGTCTCATAACGTTGTGGTCGGAAAAGGTACTTGATACAATTTCAAGTTTCTTAAGTTTACCAAGGCTTGATATGTGACCCAAGATATGATCTATCCTGGAGAATGTTCCATGAGCACTTGAGAAGAAAGTGTATTCTGTTGTTTTTGGATGGAATGTCCAAATATCATTTAAGTTCATTTCATCTAATGTGTCATGTAAAGCTTGTGTTTCCTTATTAATTTTCATTTTGGTTGATGTGTCCATTGGTGAATGTGGGGTGTTAAAGTCCCCTACTATTACTGTGTTACTGTCGATTTTTCCTTTTATGGCTGTTAGCATTTGCCTTATGTATTGAGGTGCTCCTCTGTTGGGTGCATAAATATTTACAATTGTTCTATCTTCTTCTTGGATTGATCCCTTGTTCATTATGTAGTGTCCTTCTTTACCTCTTGTAATAGTCTTTATTTTAAAGTCTATTTTTGTCTCATATGAGAATTGCTACTCCAGCTTTCTTTTGATTTCCATTTGCATGGAATATCTTTTTCCACCCCCTCACTTTCAGTCTGTATGTGCCCCTAGGTCTGAAGCGGGTCTCTTGTAGACAGCATATATATGGATCTTGTTTTTGTATCCATTCAGCCAATCTGTGTCTTTTGGTGAGAGCATTTAATCCATTTACATTTAAGGTAATTATCAATATGTATGTTCCTATTACCATTTTCTTAATTGTTTTGGGTTTGTTTTTGTAGGGCTTTTCCTTCTCTTGAGTTTCCTGCCTAGAGAAGTTCCTTTAGCATTTGTTGTAAAGATGGTTTGGTAGTGCTGAATTCTCTTACCTTTTGCTTGTCTGTAAAGGTTTAAATTTCTCCCTTGAATCTGAATGAGATCTTGCTGGGTAGAGTAATCTTGGTTGTAGGTTTTTCCCTTTCATCACTTTAAATATGTCCTGCCACTCCCTTCTGGCTTGCAGAGTTTCTGCTAAAAGATCAGCTGTTAACTTTATGGGGGATTCCCTTGTATGTTATTTGTTGCGTTTCCCTTGCTGCTTTTAATATTTTTTCTTTGTATTTAATTTTTGATAGTTTGAGTAATATGTGTCTTGGTGTATTTCTCCTTGGATTTAGCCTGTATGGGACTCTCTGAGCTTCCTGGATTTGATTGACTATTTCCTTTCCCATGTTAGGGAATTTTTCAACTATAATCTCTTCAAGTATTTTCTCAGACCCCTTCTTTTTCTCTGCTTCTTCTGGGACCCCTATAGTTCGAAAGTTGTTGTGTTTAATGTTGTCCCAGAGGTCTCTGAGACTGTCTTCAATTCTTTTCATTCTTTTTTTTTTTATTCTCCTCTGTGGTAGTTATTTCCACTATTTTATCTTCCAGGTCACTTATCCATTCTTCTGCTTCAGTTATTCTGCCACTGATTCCTTCTAGATAATTTTTAATTTCATTTATTGTGTTGTTCATCATTGTTTGTTTGCTCTTTAGTTCTTCTAGGTCCTTGTTAAACATTTCTTGTTTTTTCTCCATTCTATTTCTAGGATTTTGGATCATCTTTACTATCATTACTCTGAATTCTTTTTCAGGTAGACTGCCTATTTCCTCTTCATTTGTTTGGTCTGGTGGGTTTTTACCTTGCTCCTTCATCTCCTGCATATTTCTCTGTCTTCTCATTTTGCTTAACTTATTGTGTTTGGGGTCTCTTTTCACAGGCTGCAGGTTTGTAGTTCCCGTTGTTTTTGGTGTCTGCCCCCAGTGGCTAAGGTTGGTTCAGTGGGTTGTGTAGGCTTCCTGGTGGAGGGGACTGTTGCCTGTGTTCTAGTGGATGAGGCTGGATCTTGTCTTTCTAGTGGGCAGGACCATGTCCGGTGGTGTGTTTTGGGGTGTCTGTGAACTGAATATGATTTTAGGCAGCCTCTCTGCTAAAGGGTGGGGTTGTGTTCCTGTCTAGCTAGTTGTTTGGCATGGGGCATCCATTGCTGGAACCTGCTGGCCATTGGGTGGAGCTGGGTCTTAGTGTTGAGACAGAGGTCTCTGGGGGAGCTCTCACCGATTGATATTACGTGGGGCTGGGAGGTCTCTGGTGGTCCAGTATCCTGAACTCACCTCTCCCACCTCAGAGGCTCAGGCCTGACAACAGGCTGGAGCACCAAGACCCTATCAGCCCCATGGTATATTTCATGTTGTTCCAGGCAGATATAAATTTAGTTTTTAGCTTGGCAACTTCATCTGTCCCCGTGGCCTCCATATTCAGATTCTAAAGAAAAAGCCATCACTTGATTGCATTCTTCTGTAAGTTTAGTCTTTTGTTCGGGAAATGTTCCAGTTCCAGCCGCAGCCGCCACAAGCAGCCAGCACACACGCAGTCGCTCCAACCTCAGCGCCGCAGTCACAGGCACCTCGAGCTCCCCAGCCGCCATCCTTTATGCAGTTTAGTTAGCACCTAGTTGCCAGGCACTGTATTCGGCACTTGGGATATAGCGGAGAGCAAAATTAACATGGTTGGTCTTGGCCATAATGGAGCAGGAAGACTAGCCAGGAGGGTGAGGTAAACATTCATAATAGATATGTGATGTGTGTTACCAAAGGACAAGTCCAGAGCACTGTGGATGGGGATGGTGTGCAGCACAGGGGCATCACCTAGTCTACGAGGTCACAGATGGCCTTCCTAGGACATTGCTAACTATTGTGAATCTTGAAAGATGAGTAGAAGTTAACTGGGCAAGGGATGGGACGAGGAGAGCTTTCTGGGCAGAGGGAACAGTATGTTCTAACGGCCAGAGTTGAGAGATGCTTTTGGCTGCATGTAACAGAAAACCAAACCGAAGCAACTTAGTGGATAAGAAAATGGATTGGCTTCCACAGTTGCCTTCTCTGGATGTAGAGTGGGCAGCGTCGCAGGTTGTTTGTAGTGTCTCAGTGGTGGCAGCGGGAACGTGGGTTTTTCCCATTGTCCACTCCAGTGTCCACAGCATCAGCTTTATCCTGAGATCAGTTCCCCCTTACATTGTGGGCTATTAGTAGCAATTTTTTTCAAGTCTTGTAGGAGAGTGAGAACCAGACAGACTTCTCACTGTCTGTCTGCAGAACCAGGCAGACTCTGCAAGGCTTACTGGGCCAGTTTGGAGCACATAACCACCCTGAACTAATTAGCGTCACAGGGGAATGCCTGGCTCTGACCAGCTTATTCTGGGTTCTTGCAAGAAAAGTAGAAGACACTGGTAAGATGTGGGCCCTACGGTCTCTGTTACGACTTCTTTTGTAGCACAAAAGCAACCACAGACAAGACGTAAGTAAATGAGCGTGGCTGTATTCCAAGAAAACTGTATTTATGGATGTTAATATTTTAATTTCATGTAATTTTCATGTCACAAAATATTCTTCTTTCGATTTTTTCCCCAACCATTTAAAAATGTCAAAACCATTCTTAGCTTGTGGAACATACCAACACCCCGCCACACCCTCACCCCTACAAAAGAAATAGGTGGCAGGTTAGATTTGGCCCACGGGCCATAGTATGGTGACCCCCCCTTTAGATTGATCAGAACTCATTCCTGGAGCAGGGTTCAGCCCTAAGCCATGTCACTGTCACACAGTGAGGGAGGGGTGGAGTAGATGGGAGTCAACCTCAGTGTCCTGCACTGAGAACTTGGTCCTTTTGAGGGTCTGCAGGAAGTCCAGTGGCTGGATTATAGACAGTGAGCATCACAATATCTTTGCAATGTTTCATGGCACACAAAGCCTCCATCAGCCACTCCTGGGATGCTCTTCCCTTCTTCCCGCCTGGGTGCGGCCCTGATGCCCTACCAGCTTCACCAGTACACCAGTTAAAGAATTAATCCTGGAATATTGTGGCAATGGGCTGAGGAATCTCCCTCTCACTTCCAGATAACACCAAAACCTGTGCATGGTAGCGGGGTCTTCCTGAAGACAGGGCCCCCACCTTTGTTGCTAGACCCTGTGGCATACCTGCAGTCAGTCAGGAAGTAGTCATTGAAATGCTCACCAGGTTTGCAGCCCCCATGGGTACAATAGGGGAAGCTAGAGGCGTTGAATGATTCTCCTTTATGGCAAAGGCATGGCATCCAAGACAAACAGACACAAATCTTTCCATGTTCTGTGGTACAGAGCCGCCCGGGTGACAGCGGCATGATGAAACGACCTCAACTCCCAGCATCTGTTTATGCCACACAGTGAAAGTTAATGAGGGCTAACCCTCAACTAAACTGGGAAGTCAACCAAAGTTCAGCTTCTGGCTCCAGCCATCCTTTCTGAAGATGTGTTTCCTTTTTGAGTGGCAGACTCTTTTCCAGTCCTGTCACTGTACCAGGGTGTGTCTCCTCTCTGACCTTGCTCCATCCTTTATCATTAACAAGGATCTGCCTTTGGCCAGTCCCACTGGAGACTGGCTTACAGGGTGTACTTTCTTTCAAATGAATTTCAGGGTTTTTTTCCTCATCCTGTGTATGCATTTTGGTATGCAATGAGAGTTTGTCTCTGGAGCAGGTAATTTCAGGCCAAAGCAAGCATGTGGTGGGGATTGGTTTGGAGCTGGAAGTGAAAGAGAGCAGAAATCACAGCAATATTAAACAATGTTTGGGTTTCACTTTACCGTTCATAGAGCACACACACACACACACACACACACACACACACACACGCACACACTGTTTCTCACAAACCCCTGTGAGATAGTAAGGCAAAGATCGTGCCATTTACTGGACTGAATGTCAATATTATGACAGGGTATGAGTGTTTCGTGTTTGGTAATTGCAATCATTGTTGCTTTTGTTGTGGTCATCCATTTACAATACTTGGTGTCAGTTTATTTATCTCTTGTAAAAATAAAATACAGTGTGTGTGTGTGTGTGTGAAAAAAAAAAGATCGTGCCATTACCATTATACCCATTTTATAGGTAAAGAAACTGAGGCTCAGAGAGACTAGCTGACCCAGAGTTACTCCATAGCTAGTATTGGTGGGGCAGAGAGTTGAACCTAGAAGTTCAGACTGTGTCAAAATGTATGTTCTTTTCATCGAGCTATGCTTCCCCCCTGCCCCACCAGCCCCTGGCCATCCTCACTTCTCTCTAGACCTGTTCATCAGGGCAGCAAGAAGACAAATCTAATTAGGAACCTTGACAACTAACTGGCTCACCTTGACGATGCCAAGGCTGATTGAAGCTTCTTTGTTCCTTTTTTTTAGCTCCTGGGGGTAGGGATGATGAATATTGTTAATATTGTGCTATCACTGGCTTCTGTTCATTCATTTATTTTAACAGCATTTGTTGAGTATCTGCCACATGCTAGGCTCTGTGCTAAGTACTGGGGGATCCCAAGAGGAGAACGATAGTCCCTATCCTGTAGTAAGTGGACAATTACCATGCAATGCTTAAGGGTCAGGATGGACATTAGGGCAGAAAACAGTGGCTCGTGGGAAAGGGCATTCAACCCGAGCTCAGGAGGTCAAGAAAGGAGTTGGTCCAGATGCTGGACTTGGTCCATAGACCAGGATATGCAATTAGGAGATATATAGTCAAAGAAGGAATGTGTGTGTGTGTGTGTGTGTGTGTGTGTGTGTGTGTGTGAGTGTGTGTGTGTGTGTGTGTGTGTGTGAGAGAGAGAGAGAGAGAGAGTGCTTTACATGGGAAAAATGAGAACATGTTATATTCTGGGGAGGAGGGAGGGGAAGGTGGAGAGAAGGCAGGGGAAGAGCAGAAAAGGGTGGGATCTAAAATATTGCTAGAAGGATTGGCCTTGCTCAGGTGAGGGGTCTCTTCCCCTGGGACAGGAGGGAAAATGGGTATAAGTACTGATGCATTCATTCACTCATTTAGTCGTATTAACTCATTAAATATGTATTGAGTGCTGTGATGCACCAGCATTACTATGTAAGGTGATAGGGGTATAAAGTTGAAAATAATGAATTCAATACATATTTGCTGAGCACCTATCTGCTGTGTGCTTTCCTAACACAAATAGCAATATGTATTGAGTGTTTATCGTGTGCTTGTTTTGTTTGAAGATTTTTGCATGTATTATTTCAATTAATCATCATAACAGCGATGCCAATGTTATCATTATTTCTAGATGGGTAAACTGAGACATAGAGATTAGGTAACCTATGGTCCATAGCTGATAAGTGGCAGAGACAAGCTTTGAACTCAGTCAGCCTGTGCTCTGAAGCCCATGCTTATGTGCAGACAGTTAAAATGCAGCAGGTTTCTATTTTTGACAGTATGGTTGACTAATAAATTGAAAACTCCTCTCCACGAAAATACCAAGAAATGCTGGATAAAATATAATAGCAAACCTTTCCAACACTAGCTGAGCAGGAATGAAAGGAAGGAAAACAACCAGGAACCAAAAATGAAGAGAAAGCTAAAAACCAAAGTGGTGAGCATGTGAAATGATGCTGTGGCAGCCTGGAGTGGGGAAGTGGAGAAGTGCTAGTGTTGGGATTCAGAGAGTTTGGATTTCATTGGCTGTGAAGAGATAGGAGGCAAGACCTGTAAGGTGGAGTGTTAGAATTGAGAACCCCACATAAAGATGATGCCCTCAGTGAAATGGGGACCTATAAAATAGCCCACTCATAGGCACAGGGTGATAACTTGGGCTCTAAGTAAGAAAAAATAGTGTCTCTGAGACTTTATAATCACAGGGTACCCTTAATGGGTCTGAGGTTTGAGTTTATACTCCATGCTGGTCCAAGAATTACCAAGTGGAAGCATCTGTATAAAAAGTAGTTACAGGCTGGTTATGCTCCTGGAACTTCTGACAGAAGCAAAATTAAACCTCTCAAATGGATGAATCCTCAACCATGGCTACAAAGGATTCCCATAGATAAAGCCTCATGAGTGAGAGTAAGCAGATGCAGCTGACATGAGGATTAGACCCTCAAGAAGTGCAGCTGAGAAACATTGGACTTAAACTACGCATTAGACTAGATGGGCTTAAAAGACGTATTAGAGAACTTTCCACGTAACAGCAGCAGAATACATAGTCTTCACAAATGCACCTGGAACATTATCCAGGGTAGATCATGTGTTAGGACACAAAACAAGTCAATAAATTTTAAAAGATTAAAATCATACCAAGCATCTTTTTCACCACGATGGTATGAACTAGAAATCAGCTATAAGAAACAACTGGAAAATTCACAAATACATGGAGATTAAACAACATACTACTGAACAGCCAATGGGTCAAAGAAGAAATCAAAAGAGAAATAAAAAATATCTTGAGACCAATGAAAATGGAAATACAACATACCAAAACCTATGGGATGCAGCAAAAGCAGTTCTAAGAGGAAAGTCTATAGTATTAAACACCTACATTGAGAAAAAAGGAAAATCTCGAATAAACACCTAACTTTACACCTCATGGAAATGGACAAAGAAGAACAAACTAAACCCAACGTTAAAGGAAGGAAATAATAAAGATTAGAGCAGAAATAAATGAAATAGAGACTAAAAAGACAATCAAACAGATCAAAGAGGTGAGGCCAAGATGATGCAGTAGGAAGACCCTAAACTCACCTCTTCCCACAGGCACACCAAAATTGCAACTATTTACAGAGCAACTGTCTATGAGAATGACCTGAAGACTAGCCGAACAGATTTTCCACAAATAAAGTTATAAAGAAGGAACCACACGAGATGAGTTGAGGGGTGGGGTGGAGACACAGTATAGTCAAGATCCACACCTCCGGGTAGGTTACCCACAAATGGAAAGATAATCACAATTACAGAGGTTCTCCCCAAGGAGCTAGGGGCCAAAGCCTTGTACCAGGCTCCCAAACCTGGGGGTTCTACATCGGGAAGACAAGCTCTCAGAATGTCTGGCTTTGAAGGCCAGCAGGGCTTGTGATGGGAGGTCTGAAGGGCTGTAGGAAAGAGACTCTGCTTTTAAAGGATATGTGCAAAATCTCACATGCTCTAAGTACCATCACAGAGGCAATAATTTGAAAGGAGCCTGGATCAGAACCACTTGCTGATATTGGAAATCCTCCTGGAGAGGCAGGAGGCAACTGAGACTCCCCCTGGGGACACAGGTGCAAGCGGCAGCCATTTTTAGGAACTTGTTCTACCTCACTGGTGCTGACAGGCACCATTTTGGAATCCTCACTCTAGCCTATTAGTGCTGGGGGCTTACCACCCATTGGTGGGCCAAAATAAGCCCCAGACCCCCTTGGGCCATGCAGCCAGCTGCCCTGGGACCTGATCCCTCCCACCAGTGGGCAGGCATCAGCCCCAGGCCCCCTCAGGGCATGCAGAACCTGGCCAGAACCTGGCCCTGCCCACCAATGGGCCAGCAGCCTCCACACAAGGTAGGACCTGGCATCCAACCAGGCTGAGGGCCAGCCCCACCTGCCAGCACGCCCACAGTATTTGGCCCTGCCACAACAGAGGGGCCCACACAGCCCACATAAGGGGGCACCCCCTAGAGCATATAGCTCTGGTGACAAGAAGGTAGTGTGTTACTGCACCCCATAGGATGTCTCCGACATAAGGCCACTTCTCCAAGATTGGGAAATGTAACCAACCTACCTAATACATAGAAATAAACAGAGAAAATTGGGCAAAATGAGGAGACAGAGTAATATGTTGCAAACAAAGGAATAGGGCACAACCTCAGAAAAAGAACTAAATGAAATGGTGGTAAATGATCTACCTGAAAAAGAGCTCAAGGTAACGATAATAAAGATGCTCAATGAAAAACTAAAAATAGAATTACCATATGACCTAGCAATTCCACTCCTGGGTGTATATCCAAAAAAACCCAAAAACATTAATTCAAAAAGATACATGCACCCCAGTGTTCATAGTGCATTATGTACAGTTACCAAGACATGGAAGCAACCTAAGTGTCCATCAACAGATGAATGGATAAAGATACACACACACACACAAGCACATACACACACAATGGAATACTACTCAGCCATAAAAAAGACAAAATTTTGCCATTTGCAGCAAGATGGATGGACTTGGAGGGCATTATGCTAAGTGAAATAAGTCAGACAGAGAAAGACAAATACTGTATGATGCCACTTGTATGTGGACTCTAAAAAATACAACAAACTAGTAAATATAACAAAAAAGAAGCAGGATCGCAGATGTAAAGAACAAACTAGTGGTTACCAGTGGGGGGCAGGGGCAATATAGGAGTGAGGGAGTGAGAGGTGTAAACCTTTGGGTGTAAGATAAACTCCAGGATATATTGTACAACATGGGGAATACAGCAAATTTTTTTTAAAAAGATGCTTACTGAACTTGGGAGAATTGATGAACACAGTGATAATTTTAACAAAGAGTAAGAAAATATAAGGAACCAAACCAAGCTGAAGAGTAAAATGACTGAAATAAAACATACACTAGAAGAATCAATAGTAGATTAGATGATACAGAGGAATGGATCAATGAACTGGAAGACAGAGTAGTGGAAATCAGCCAAGCTGAACAGAAAAAAGAAAAAAGAATTTTTAAAAATGAGGCTAGTTTAAGAGACCCTTAGAACAACATCAGGTGTACTAACATTGGCATCATTTGGGGTCCAAGAAGGAGAAGAGAGAGAGAGAAAGGGGCAGATAACTTATCTAAAGAAGTAATAGCTGAAAACTTACCTAACCTGGGAAAGAAAGCTGACATCCAGTTCCAGGAAGCAAAGAGAATCCCAGACAACTGAAGCCAAAGGTGTCCACACCAACTCGAGCTACTTTTATTCAATATAATATTGGAAGTCCTAGCCACAGCAATCAGACAAGAAAAAAAAAAGGCATCCAAATTGGAAAGTAAGAAGTAAAACTGACACTGTTTGCCAATGACATGGTATTACATATAGAAAGTTCTAAAGATGCCACCAAAAAACTATTAGAACTAATAAATGAATTCAGTAAAGTTTCAGGATATAAAATTAATATACAGAAATCTGTTGCATTTCTATATGTTAACAATGAGATATCAGAAAAGTAATTAAGACAATGATCTCATTTACAATAGCATCAAAAAGAATAAAATACTTAGGAATAAATTTAACAAAGGAGGTGAAAGATCTATATACTGAAAACTATAAAACTTTGATGAAAGAAATTGAATAATGTAAATAAATGAAAAGATATTCAGTGCTCACGGATTCGAAGAATTAATCTTGTTAAAACATCCATACTACTCAAAGAAATCTACAAATTCAGTGTAAACATAATCAAAATTTTATGACTTTTTTTTTTACATAAGTAGAAAAACAACCCTAAAATTCATATGAAACCATGAAAGACCCCTAATAACCAAATCAATCTCGAGAAAGAAGAACAAATCTGGAGGTATAACGGTTCCTGATTTCAAACTATTACAAGGCGATAGTAATCAAAACGGTATAACACTGGCATAAAAATAGACACATTGGGCTTCCCTGGTGGTGCAGTTGTTGAGAGTCTGCCGGCCGATGCAGGGGACATGGGTTCGTGCCCCGGTCCAGGAAGATCCCACATGCCGCGGAGCGGCTGGGCCCGTGAGCCATGGCCGCTGAGCCTGCGCGTCTGGAGCCTGTGCTCCGCAACGGGAGAGGCCACAACAGTGAGAGGCCCATGTACCGCAAAAAAAAGAAAAATAGACACATAGATCAATGGAACATAACAGAGAGCCCATAAATAATCCCACACTTATACGGTCAATTAATTTATGACAAAGGAGCCAAGAATATATGATGGGGAAAAGGCAGTTTCTTCAGTAAATTGTGTTGAGAAAACTATAGCCATATGTCAAGTAATGAAACTGGACTCCTATCTTAACACCTCCACAAAAATCAACTCAAAACGGATTAAAGACTTAAATTTAAGACGTGAAACTATAGAACTCCTAGAAGAAAACATAGGGAGTAAGCACCTTGATGTCAATCTTGGCAGTAATTTTGGCTTTACCACCAAAAACAAAGGCAACAAAAGCAAAAATAAACAAGTGGGACTACATCAAACTAAAGAGCTTCTGTACAGCAAAGGAAATCATCAACAAAATGAAAAGGCAACCTGTGGAGTGGGAAAAAATATCTGCAAACCATATATCTGAAAAGAGGTTAATATCCAAAATATACATAGAATTCACACAATTCAATAGCAAAATAACCCTGAACAGCCTGATTAAGAAATAGGCAGAGGAGCTGATTACGTACCTTTCCAACGAAGACACATAAATGACCAGCAGGTGCATTAAGTGGTTCTAATCACTAATCATCAGGGAAATGCAAATCAAAACTACAACATCATCAAAACCAAAAACATCACCTCCCACCTGTTAGAATGGCTATCATCAAAAAGACAAGAGATAATAAGTGTTGGTAAGGATGTGGAGAAAAGGGAACCTTATGCAGTGTTGATGGGAATGGAAATTGGTGCAGCCACTTTGGAAAGCAGTATGGAGGTTTTCTCAAAAAATTTAAAATAGAACTAGCATATGATCCAGCAGTTCATTTCAAAGGAAGTGAAAACAGGATCTTTAAGAGATACCGCCTGGAGGGGAGGGAGATGAAAGAGGGAAGCGATATGGAAACATATGTATATGTATAGCTGATTCACTTTGTTATAAAGCAGAAACTAACACACCATTGTAAAGCATTTATACCCCGATAAAGATGTTAAAAAATAAAGAGAGAGATATCTGCACTCCTGTGTTTATTGCAGCATTGTTCGCAATAGCCAAAATATGGGAACAACCTAAGTGTTTGTCAGTGAATGAATGGATAAACAAGCTGTTAAAAATATATACACATACACACACACACATACACACACACACATACACACACACACATACA
Source organism: Pseudorca crassidens (assembly GCF_039906515.1). Taxonomy (NCBI): domain Eukaryota; kingdom Metazoa; phylum Chordata; class Mammalia; order Artiodactyla; family Delphinidae; genus Pseudorca; species Pseudorca crassidens. The sequence goes on from NC_090304.1 coordinate 97,712,815, forward strand.
CACACACATACACACACACACACACACACACATACGCAATGGAACATTATTCAGCCATCGGAACAAAGGATATCCTTCCATTTCCAACAATGTGGATGAACCTTGAGGGCGTTATGCTAAGTAAAATAAGCCAGTCAGAAAAAGACAAATACTGCACATAAGACAAATACTTACATGTGGAATTAAAAAAAAAAAGAGTGAAACTCATAGAAACAGAGTATAAAAGTGTTTACCAGGAGCCGGAGGTGGGAGAAATAGGGAGAACTTTCAGCTATAAGATGAATACGGTCTGAGGATCTAGTGTGTAACATAGTGACTGTAGTTGGTAACACTGTATCGTATAATTAAAATCTTCTGAGAGTAGAACTTAAATGTTTTCACGCTATCTATCTACCTATCTATCTATCTACCTAGTTATAGTTATATATATGTAAAATTATATATAGTATATATATATAAATTTATATTATATTTATATATCGCATATTATATTGATATATTTTATATATACATATATATATGTTATATATGAGGTGGTGGATATGTTAACTAGATTGGAGGAATCCTTTCACAATAAATACATACATCAAATAATCATGATGTACATATTAAATATCTTACAATTTTATTTTTCAATCATACATCAATAAAGCTGAAAAAAAATCCCTAGTAGCACCTACACAGAAAAAAATAATAATTAATTAAAATGTTGGGGGGAAAAAGGAAGTGGTGCTAAAGAACCCACAGATGGACCCAGTTCCAGCCCCACACAGTCGTGTTCATACTGGAAGGTGCTCAGGGTCTAAGATACAGAGCCCGGGGGAGTGAGGGCAGGCCTCACGCTGGTCACATTCGAGCATAGATGGTTAGGCATTTGCTAAAGGGATTGCTGGGGCATGCCATTAGGGTTCTTCAGACAAACAGAACCTAGAGGGTGTATGTGTGTGTGTGTGTACAGGTGCATTTGTATGGAGACAGAATTTTTTAAGGAACTGACTCACGTGATTGCGGGGCTGCAGGACGGACCAGCAGGCTGGTAACCAGGGAAGACTGATGTTGCAGCTTGAGTCTGAAGGCCGGTCTGAGGGCAGGATTTCTTCTTTTGGGGGACCTCAGTCTTTCTCTCTTAACGCCTCCAAGTGTTTGGACGAGGCGCACCCATGTTATGGAGAGTAATCTGCTTTACCCAAAGTCTACTGATTTAAATGTTAATCACACCTAAAAAAACTTGCACAGCAACCTCTAGGCTGGTATTCTACCAAACATCTGGGCGCCGTGACCAAGCTGACGCACAGAACTGACCATCACACAGTGGGACCTGAGAGTCTGTGTCCTCTCTGTGAGCTGGGAGGCAAGGTAATCTGCTGAGAGTGAGGTGATTAGGATGCCCGGGAGGCTGAGGAGTGGGAGGCAGAGAGGTAGTGGTAGGACCCTGGCAGGGAGTTCCTGAGCCACGTGGGGCACGCTGAGCCTGGGTGAGTGCATGAATGTATGAATGAGTGAATATCTCAGTGACAGCAGAGGGACTAGCTGATGCTAGGATGTGTGACACCTCTGTCACAGAACTGGGAGAGGAGATAAACACGGGAGTAGGTGCAGGTGGGTGTGTGGATGGGGCAGGAGGATGAGGGAACCCAGCAGCCCTCCCCTCTCTTCCGCTTCTCTGCCCTGAGCACCCCAGGGGCAGTTCATGGTTTCAGTACCTCTAACTTCATTTCACTCGTATTGGATGAGGACCTCGTCACGTGGTCCCTCCTTATCTGATGTCTTGGAACGTCCCTGGGTCTCTATCTCTTCTGTACCTGATCACGCTCAGGGCCCCAGCTTCCTAGAATCTGCTGTCGGCTGAATGATCTGCAGTCTCACGTGTGAAACTGCACACTAGCTATACAAAAGGGCGCCTAAAGGGGAGAATCACGTGATGAGAGGAGGGAGGGAAAAGTGCCTAGAGAGGCAGCTGGGGTTAGGCAGCAGGAGGACGGGAATTGCAGCCGGGGTTCTGGTCCCAGCTCTGCCCTTTACCACCTGTGTGACTTGGGCAAAAACTGGAGCTAACAGTACCTGCCCCGCAGACCTCACCAGGTTATCTAAGGGTCTAACAAGTTCATGAATGCAGAAATGCTTTGAACATTAGAAGACATAACAACCACAACAAATACTATTTAAGGACACTCAATATATTCATGAAGCCCAGAAAAGGGAAGTTCCAGTGTACTGGTTGGAGTGGGATGGGGTAGGAGGTTTTTACACATCATCCTGGGCTGAGGAAGACCTTTACCAAGTACCTGCTGTGTTCCAGACCCTCCCGGTGGGCACTTGCTAGGCGGCTGCTTTTTAAAACCCATGACGACCCCATGAGAACACTTGGGTCAGACAAATCAAGTACTTGCATGAGGGCAAAAGCTCGATTGTAGAGCTGAAATCGGAATTCGGGAGTGCTTGACTCCCAGGCCTGGGGGGCTCCCCGCCCTACGATACACCCTCTTGGTGTGTTTGTGAGATGATTTTATTATTGTCCTTGGGGCCTGGGGACCTAATGCACAGCACAGTGATTGTAGTCAACAATATACCCTATAAACTTCAAAGTTGCCGAGAGACTAGATATTAATTTTCTCACCTCGGAGAAGAAATGATTTTGTGGCGTGCTCGAGGTATTAGCTAACGCGACAGTGGTGATCACGCTGCAGTACGTAAATGTAGGAAACCAGCACCTTGTGCACCTTAAACTTACACAGTGTTACACGTCAGTTCTATCCCAATAATTAATTAAATAATGTTGTTGGCGTCAGGCTCAGCTTCTTTCACCACAGGCTGTCGCTTGGGCCCCCTGGGCAGGCTGTGTGGTGTGATGTCAGGCAGGGGAGACTTCCCTGAGAAGGCACCTCGGTTTGACTGTGAACCTGCACACTGAGGCCTTCTCAAGAGAGCTAATAACACTTAATAAACATGACAGAGAAAGGCTAGCCTCTGAGTATTGTTTCAACAGGAGCTGAGCCTGTCCTGTATCATGTGTTCTGTTGTTGCTATGCAGATGCTGCCACCGTACCCTCTGAGCTCATGAATTAAGTGGCGGGGGAAGCAGTAAAGCAGGAAACAGCCTGCATGCTTACCTCTCTGCTGCATCTTTGGGACTCATGTGGGTCAGAGCACCAGGTTGCGGGAGCTGCAAGCCCCAGAGCTGGAGAGAGTGCTGTCCCATGTCTGTCCCAGCTCATCAGGAAGCTGACTTCCTGGGAGGCTGGAGCTCCCCTTCCTCGTTGCCTGACCTCATTAGGAAACTCTTTATAGAAGTGACAGCCTCCATCTCTACTCCAGTCTTGTCCCAAAGGTGGGAGGTTGCTGGATGCTCTTGGAGGGGAATTAGGCTGTATTAATGATCTACCGCTACATAACACATCACCCCCAACTCAGTGGCTTGAAGCAATGTTTATCGTCTTACATGGTTTCTGAGAGTCAGGAATCCAGGAGCTGCTTAGCTGGGTGGATCTGACTCAGGGTCTCTCACCAGGCTGCAGTCAAGATATTGACCACGGCTGCAGTCATCTGTAAGCTCACTCATGTGGACCTGGGCAGACCTCGGTTCCCTGCCGGCTATTGGCTGGAGGCTTCAGCACCTGGCCATGTGATTCTCTCCATAGCGCTGCTCACAACGCAGCACACTTTCCCAGAGCAGGAAGGGCGTATGAGAGAGAGAGAGAGAGAGACCCACCTAAGAAGGTAGCTTCAGAAGAGACATCCCATCACTTCTGCGGTATGCTATTTATCGGTCAGATCAAACCCAGTACAGTGTGGGAGGGAATTAGAAGATGGGTGTGAACACCAGGATGCAGAGATCATTGGGGCCGTCTGTGGCCTGACTACTACATAGGCCTAGCAGACTCCTGTGCTGGTAGTGTCGTCAGGGAACTAGAAACTTCACCTGGGGGGGTCTGCTCTCCAGCTCTAAAGATGCTGTTACAGGTTTCTCAACTAGTACCTTTGATATAAGATTCACGTCTCTCTAAATGGCTTACAAGGCCCTTAACAGTCTACCCCGTCCCCATCACCAGTACCTCCAGTCTCATTTTCTGCCCTTCTCTCCAGTGACCCCAAATCCCAGCTATAGGAACGATTTGTTTTCATTTCTCTGTGCCCATGGACTAGGAATTTTTCTCCAACAAGCAAATTTGTATCTCACGACCCAGTTTAAACGTGCCATCCTTTGTGAAATCTTCCTAGGCAGCTCCCCAGAAAAAGGAGGTCCCTCTTAGCACCCCAGAATCCCTCCGCGTGCACCTCTACACGGCACCGATACAGCCCACTTTCGGCAAGTGTTGCTTGAGTGCCTTCTCTGTGCTGTGCTGGGGCTGGAGTATAGCAGAAAGCAACACAGACACCATTCCTGCCCCACGGAGATTTACGTTGCAGCAGAGACCAAGGGGCCGCCAATAAGCAAGGAAGTGTGGAGTGTGCTGGAAGTTGACAAGTGCTATGGACAAAAGCAAAGTGGGACAGAGTGTTCACGGCCATTCATCTTGCAGTTGTTTGCGTCCATTTCCGTACAAGTCTGTAAGCTCCTTGAGGGCAGGGACCATGAACATGTCGATCTTGCATCTCCACCGCTTGCACCGTGGGCATGTGCTAGAGGCTTGCTGAATAATTAATGTCCTTTTGATGGACAGGAGCTGAAAAGTGCCTGAGAGAGACAGGATCAGACCCCCAGCAAGCTTCTGCAGACGCCAGGAAGACTGACTGGGGGAGAAAAACAAGAAGGATACATTTATTTTGAAGATTAAAGACTGACTCCATACATATCCCTATGTTTTATAGACAGGGATGAGATGAACGTGAATTTAAGTAAAGACTTGAGTCTGTATATAATGGTGCAGTTATTAGGCTGCCTTTGGCAATGCGTCCCCTGACATAAAGTTCTAAAAGCAGCCTTTTCAAACACTAAATTACCCTTTGGGTCTGCCAGCTCTAATGATAAAGAAAGTGAAAGTCCACCTCATTACCATCAGATTCATGGAGTGGGTTAACATTTGCTAGACTAACCAGTTCCGGATGCTGAGGCATGAAAGCTACTAGATGACAGAGTGTGATGGAGAATCAGGGGCTGGAGCCACGTTTGCAACCAAGTTCATCACGCAGGGGTCGATGAGCCCTTGCTTCACATCACTGGGGACTCGGATCCTTCCACACACATTCTTACAACAGGGCAGCCTGGGGATGCCTTTGGCTCGGGCAGCTCCAAAGTACCAGCCTATTTGGAGGCAGGGCTGGGGGAATGAGCTGGCGTGGAAGGGGTGGTGTGAGATGCCTTGGTGAGTTGAGAGAGTGGGCTTCCCGGGAACCCTGCCTAGCAGTTCGGCCCCTGGCGGGACGTACCTCTGTTTCTTGTCCATCAGGCCCAGGAGCGGGGAGTGCTGGCCTCCATGGTGTGTTCCTTCATGAGGGAGGAGAAGGGCTGGGACAAAGGAGTGGTTGCCCGGGTATGATGCTTCCCTGCCCGCTGTGAAGACCCCGGGGGGTGTGAGCCCTGGGACAAAGAGGAGGGACCAACCAGTCTTGCAGGAGATGGTGCACAGGCCTGTGTGAGCCAGGAGGAAAGGAGCGTGAAGGAGAAACTCCCACAGGCCTGACCTCTGCTCACCCTGAGAGCCCAAGCAGAATGGGCTGGTCAGAGGGCCTGCCGAGAGGGAAGAACATTTCAGGAAAGCGTCTCTTTGAATTCTAAGTGCCCTGGTTGGGGTGCTGGTGGAGGAAGGCAGTGACTTGGGTACATAATCAGTTGACTGCTAATCGAGGACAGGAATGTGTGTTAACCAGATCATTCTAGAACATGGAGGTGGCCTTGTTGCCCAGTAGTGGGAGCCTGGGCCCAGAGTCACACAGGCCTGGATTCAAAGTAGAGGTGAAAGTGGTCAGGTGGTTTAAGCACTTGGTTTTCGTTATCATCATCTACAAATTAAAATAATAATAATAATAATTTTAAAAAAGAATAAAAGTATCACCCACCATTATAGGGTTGTGGTGTGTAAAAGTTAAGAGAAAAAACATATACAGACTGCCAGGGACGTAGAAACATCCAGCAAATACTGGTTTTCCCTCTTTCCCTAAATCATGAGAGAGGCACCTTCCTCACATCAAATAATTCCTTCTCTCCCTTCCTCCCTCCTTGCCTTCTTTCCTTCCTCCCAACTCGCCAGCTAGTATCCATACATCACTTAGCACATAAGAAGTGATGTATTTATTACACAGAACATTCCAGGAAAGGCACTGGAATATACTGCACAGAGTATTGGTAGTAAAGGATCTGTTCTTCAGTTTTAACCCCTCAACGCATCAGCGGCGTGTCCTTGAGTTGTCTTGATATTTCTGGACTTGTTACCACTCATCTGTAAAATGGGAATGCTAATATTTTACTATCATCCTCTAGATTATTAAAAGGTGCAAATGAGATAAGATGTGTGAAAGTGCTTTGTAAACTATAAAAGAAGACCCATTTTTCCATTAAAAATTATTTTTAATTGTGGTAAGGTACACATAACGTGAAATTTACCATATCAATCATCTTTAAGTGTAGAGCTTGGCGGTATTAAGTACATTTACAGTGTTTTGCAACCATTACCACCATCCATCTCCAGAGCTCTTTTCGTATTGCAAAACTGAAACTCTGTACCCACTAAATAATAATAACTCCCCACTTCCCCCCTCCCCTAGCCTCTGGCGACCACCTTTCTACTTTCTGTCTTTATGAATTTGGACACTCTAGATACCTCATGTAAGTGGAATCATATAGTACTTGTCTTTTTGTGTCTGGCTTCTTTCACTTAGCATAATGTCCTCACAGTTCATCCATGTTGTGGCATGTCTTAGAATTTCATTCCTTTTTAAGGCTGACCAATATTCCATCATATGTCTACACCACATTCTGTTTATCCATTCATCTGTTGATGGACACTTGAGTTGCTGCCATGTTTTAGCTATTGTGAATAACACTGCTATGAACGTGGGTATACAAATATCTCTTTGAGACCCTGCTTTCAGTTCTCTTGAATATATACCCAGGCGTGGAATTGCTGGGTATGGTGTGGTAACTCTATTTTTAACTTTTTGAGGCGCCACCGTACTATTTTCCATAGCAGCTGCACCATTTTACATTCCCTCCAGCAGTACACAAGGGTTCCAGTTTCTCTGCATCCTTGCCAACACCTGTTATTTTTTGTTTTTTTGGGGGTTTTGTTTTTGTTTTTGGTAATGGCCGTCCAAATGAATGTGAGGTAAAAAAGAAGACACAGTGTTAGTGATTTATATAAGTAATTGATTTAATTATAGCTCACCTCATTCAAAACAGAAAAGAGAGAGGGATTCTAAACCGATTTATTAAGATGAGGACGCTGCCCTGGAAGAAGTCGTGGTTTAGAAGGAAACTGAGGCTCTCACACCAATATGTGTACTGCAGGTCACTTACAGATGGTGTCCGAATGATGATTGGACAGGGGGAGTGGTCCATTTTCCTGGGGTGATAACTGAAGGGATGTGTGAGACTTAGTTTTTGAACCAGACCTTGAAGAATGGCTGAGATTCTGATACAGAGAAATTGCAGAGGAGGGATAGACTTGTGGGTCGTCTCCTCACGAAAATAACATGGTTGAAGGCACGTTGCAGAAGCAGTCGAGTTTGTTCAGAGAATGTTACTCAAAGTGTGGTCCCTGGATTAGCAGTGGCAGCAGATCCTGGTAATTTGTTAGAACTGAAAGTTCTTGGGCACCTCCCCAGACCCGTACTGAGTCAGAAACTCTGGGAGTGGGACCAGGCAGTCTGTGTTGTAATATCCTTTGGGGGAGACAGATGCACACTCCGCTTTGTACAGGAGTAGAAGCAGATTGAGGGGGGTGGGGTGGGTTAGGGGTTAGATTATGAAGCCTAGAGTTAGGTTAGGGAGTTGGGCTCTGTTTACAACCATCTGGTGACTGCCCATTGCAACTGGAATAAAATTAAACTTCTCATCATGACCCAGGAGGCATACGACGCCTCTGTCCCCCTCTTCCTCCTTCCTCCTTCCCCGCATTCACTACACTCCAGCCTGCACTCCAATGCCTGCCAAGCTCTTTCTTTCTTTCTTTCTTTTTTTTTTTTTTTGCGGTACGCGGGCCTCTCACTGTTGTGGACTCTCCCGTTGTGGAGCACAGGCTCCGGACGCGCAGGCTCAGCGGCCATGGCTCACGGGCCCAGCCGCTCCGCGGCATGTGGGATCTTCCCGGACCGGGGCACGAACCCGGGTCCCCTGCATCGGCAGGCAGACTCTCAACCACTGTGCCACCAGGGAAGCCCCAAGCTCTTTCTTGTTCCTTCAACTTGGAATGTTCTTTCCTCTCCCCGATGGCTTCTTCCTCCTCATTATTTCGGTCTCGGCTCAGATGATGCCTCTTTGCAGATACACCTTCCCTGACCACCCCCATCATCCTCTCCTGAGACCCTATTTTTTTTTTTTAAAGCACTTCTCGCTATCGGAAATTATCCTACATTTCTTCCTTAACATGTTCACTGTCTGCCTTCCCTGACTAGAGCATAAGATCCTCGAGTTTGGGTCTTGGCCCCGTTCACCAGTCTATTTCCAGTGGTTAGAACAAAACCTGACACATAGTGAGTATCCAGTATTATTTTTGTATTCAGTAGATACTGGGATACTCTTAAGTGGTTCTGAATAGTGAAGTGACCCCCTCAACGTGGGGCCCTGGGGGAATTCCTCTTCTGGATTTATGTAGAGGCTTGGCGGAACAGCAAGACTCTGAAAGGAGGGACAGCTCTCAGGGACCAGAGTGGACTTGTGAAATGATGATGGTCTAAACCAGTGGTTCTCACCTGGGGGCAGTTTTCCTCTCCCCCGCCCCGGGACACCTGGCAATATCTGGAGGCATGTCGGGGTGTCACAACTGGGGAGGGTGCTCCTGGCATTTCGTGGGTAGAGGCCAGGGATGCTGCTAAACTTTGTCCAATGCCCAGGCTAGCCCCCTCTAACGAAGAATTACCAGGCTCAAGTGTCAGTAGTGCCGAGGTTGAGAAACCCTGCTCTAAACTAAGGTGGCCGTTGTGGGGATGGAGAGAAAAAAACAGGAGTGAATATTTTCTATTCCGCAGGGTAAGATTTTGTTGCCATCTGTGCCTACCGTTGTGACTTTAAATCTTTTTAGCAAGAGACTCAGAAGACCCCAAGAACGGGAAATCCCTCCGGGGACGTGCACATGCTCCGTTTCTCCTCCCTCCTGTTTTTCACCGTCTCCCGCTCTGCCTTGCTAATCCTGTGTCTCTTTTTCCTCCCCTTTTCTTCCCCTCCTCCTCTTTCTTCTCTTGTTCCTCTTTCCCTTCCTCTCTCCTCTTGCCTTTTTCTTCTTCCTTTGTCCTGCTTTCTCTCTCATTACACTGCTCATTATAAAGATTTGAAGTTTCCTGGGTTTATGGTCTCAGCCCTTAATTTTTAAAGTGGGTAATTGCTTGGTCTACACTAAATTAAATTTACTAGCTTTTTACTTCTGGGGCATATGGCATCAGAGGGGGACTGCTTTTTATCTCTTGCAGGTTGGTGCTACTTCTTTTCCTTTGTCCTTCTACGCATTTTAAATATGCTGACAGCAGCCGCTGAGCATCTCTTTCAGCCCCAAACAGCTCATTAGGGAACTCAGCCAGTCAGTGTCAAGTTGCCCAGAAAAACGAGACGTGGTCTGCTGGGTTCTGGTGTAGAACTTGAGCAGATTCCCCTCACCTTGGAGGGCTCCCCTCCCCATCCTGGGCTGCCCCTCTGGGCTCCAGGTGGCCAGGACCATTGTTCTTCCCTGAAGGGACCACCCCAACCCCCCACTGTCCCTCCACAAAGCCCAGCACACGTGATTCCCCAGGGACACCCTGAGGTGCCCATGGATACCAGCTAACAAGTGAGTCAGTCTCCAAGTGAAATATGGTGCATGATACGGGTTTTTGAGGGAAGAGAGATCCAAGAGGTGTTGGTTTTGGTGAAGTGTCACAAAGGATGTTCAGACTTGTGCAGATTATGAGGGAGGCAGGATGATAGGGAGGTGCCAGCCCCAGGGAGGCTGAAGAGGCAGTGATGCAGAGCTCCTGCCTACGTTCTAGATGTAGACCCCATGAGGACTCTGTCTCCCCAGCACGTAGAACAGTGACTGTCCTCCCCAATCAGAAACAGTCATTACAATGGGACCTAGAATTTTGACACATGTTCTTGGTATGAATCTCCTCCCTTCCACCTTAGGAAAGCAACACAAAAGAGAAGATGACATTATCTGAATATTTTTCAAATAAATTGGTGAATGAGTATTCAACAGAGCACTTCTCCCATGTGGGGCCCTAGCTTAGATGCTCTAACGCCATGTCCTCCTGGATAAATTTCTCTGTCCTGTTCTGACTGTTTCCCAGGGGGATGATGACGGTGAACGAGAAGATCTGTTACTTGTGCTTTGATCTCCTGGGAAAAGAGACAGATAACTCCAAGGTGGAAACAATCAAAGTAATGGCCCTTCAGATTTTTCTAGCCATATTCTTGCGAAGAACTGGAAGCAATTCTTATCTGTCCTTATCTCTCACTTGCTTGGGTGGAAGAGAGATTAGCATCAACCAATGTGTCAGCCTTCTAGCTCCCATTGTAATTGCCGTTTGTGATTGGAGGTGACAAGCTCCTGCGTGGTGGATTCGGGTGTGCACCACTCTCATTTATCACAGCTTTGGGTAAAATGTAGAGATGAGAACCCCTCAGTGGGATTATGGCTTAGGATCTCCCTCCCTAGAGTCAGGGAGGGAGCATGGAACAATGGTGACATCATGTGATGGAAATTGACAGGTGAGTCACAGACAGCATGGAGCAGTGGTGACAGAGGAGCATGGATTCTGTGGGTGGCACCTGGCAGCTGCCCAGCTGAGCTCACCTTTCAGAGTCTGCCCAGCACGTCGCTTGTGCTCTCTGCCCTCCTTCCCTGTCCCCCATCACCATCTCCCCAGCTAATCAATGAGTCTTTAGAACAGGGGCCAGGGCTGCTTCATGCCTCTATGTCTTGGGTTCTCAAATGCATCTACCCCACTAGTGCCTGGAGTCAGATAGGTGTTCAGTAAGGGCTCATCACATTGAATCCCCCCCGCCCCACCCCTGTGAAGCTGACCTGGGCTCAGTCTCCTCTGGAGTAAAAGCAGACCTTGCCTGGCATCCTTGTACAAGCTAGACCCGCCAAGTTTCTCAGCATCCCCCATCGCTCCCCAGCCCTCTGGCTTCAGTCCGCTCCATCCCATAACTTGGCCGGAAAGCTGTCACCAGCAGCTGTTACAGAAGACGAACGGGCAACTCCGGCCAGCTCTTTCTGTCCCCCCGCCTGGCTGTGTGCAGAGAGAGAGCCTTGAGTGTGGCAGTGCGGGGCGCTGCCCTGCCACAGTCGTGCAACTGGTCCAGCCGGAACTGGCCAGGGGAACTGCCGCAGACCTGTGACCATGTGAACGCAAGGGGACTCTCCTTCCCCAAAGACAACCCAGAGGGAAGTGGCAAGATGCAGGGAGAGAAAGGAAGAGCTTGGGGTTAACTGGGAATATCAGTAGGGTGTGCAGAGATCTTACAGAGGCCTTTATTTGTACATTTTTTTCCGGGAGGTCATCTCCTTTCATTAACTGTGGGAGTATGAAGGATTAAGGAATGGACCGGAAGGCGAATCGTGTTTGGAACGTGTGACAACTAACACACACGAGGATCGAGTCTTTTAACGAGTTTGACCGGATCTGTGCTGAGTGAGATGGAGGACACCGGCAAAGCGGAGACAGGGTTCCCAGCCCAGAGAGCAGTCGCGCGGTAGCAGGACGCAGCCCTCCGCACGACTGTGTGCAGACCCCAGTGCCCATCATCCCTCAGATGCTTCCCCCTTGCCGCTCTGTGCTGCCTCCTCCACTCGGACACCCCCTCCTGACCTCCCTCCACATCCATGTCAGCTTGACACGGAGCCCCAGTTCTGCTGAGATGTCAAGCCCATCACACAGCCCCCCTCCACTGGCTAAAACCCAAACCTGTCAGGTGCAGTGCTTCCCTTCCAGCCATCTCCAGAGGCAACTGCTCACTCAGAAGAGAGGCAGGTGTGCTTACCTGCTCCCCCGCTACCACTGTTCCCCAGGACAAGCCTCCGCTCACCTAGTGCCTGCCTTTCTCATCTGTGGCTTTGGTTCCTGACTCACAGCCTTCCTCTCATCCTACCTTGTCTCTCGCCCTGATCATCCTCAGGGCCCGTGGATCCTCCCCTCTCGTGCCACTGCCTTGGGGATCCTCAACGTCCTCCCTTCCGGTGACCTTCTCCCTCTCCACGTCACTGTCTGAACCACACTCTGGATTGTGGCAACCCTTAGTCCTCTTCTGCCTCTAAAACCTTAATTTCAAAATCCCGCAGTCTGAAAACAGCATCCTCTGCCCCTAGCTCCTACCGTCTTGCTCTCAATGCTTTTCCATATGTTCACAATCCAGGTGCCCCACGTGTTCCTCAGCCCCTCTGGGCCAAACCATTTGGACACCTTTTTCTGGGTTTCACTGGCTTTCCCATCAAGTGGAAAGAACACGGCCCGTCACCCCACTAACGCTCCTGTAAGAGCCTTCCATTCCTTTGTCTCCTCGTCCTGCCCACCCACCTAATAACTCCTACTCTTGACACTTCTGATGTCTACCTGCCCTGCTCCTGTCCATGCCCCGAGGCCGCTTGCAGAAACACACCAACTTTCTTCATTTCAACTGGGCCCAAACAGAAATACATTTACATCTCAGAGCACCTATGCTAAGCTTTCACGGGAAACCACCCATCCCTTCTGTGTCACTCTGGCTCAGACAGTGATTATCTTACCTCTTTTCAGAGGAAGTAGAAGCTCAAGCTCAGTCTCTCTCAATGACCCCGCCCCCCAAATCTATCTAAAGCTCCATCTATTAGAATTAGGTAGACTTGCGCTGTCCAATATGGTAGCCGCTGGCCACGGAGCCCGTGCGGTGTGGCTAGTCTGGACTGAGATGTGCTGTAAGTATAAAACACACCCTGGATTTCAAAGTTTTAGTATGAAATCAAGAATACAAAATAGCTCAGTGATTTTTATATTTATTAGAATTTAAAATAGTAATATTTGGAATTTTTGGTTAAATGAAATATATTATTAAAATTAATTGCATGATTTCACCTGTTTCCTTTTACTTGTTCAACATGGTTACTGGAAAGTTTAAAGCTGCATGTGTGGCTTGCATTATATTTGTATTGGATGGCACTGAGTTAGAATTTAGGCTGAGCTATAGTAACAAGGAGACCTGAAAATGAAGTAGCTCAAAGACGGAAGGGTCTCAGAGGTAGGTGGTGGTCCAGGGCTGGCGGGGGGTGGTAGAGGCAGAAGCAGCATTGCCATCATCAACATGTAGTTTCCTCATGTTCCTGTTGTCACCATTTGAGCCAGCAAGAAAGGGAAGGAGAGTCCAGGGCAAGATGGCCTGGATGTGCCACGGTTGCGTCCACTCATACTGACGGCTGGAATTCAGCTCTGGCCTCCCCCAGCTGCAGAGGACACTGGGAAATGAATCTAGTTGGGCCTCCAGGGATCCAGGTAACACCGGGGTGTTCTGTTTTTAAAAGGGAGAAAAGGAGAGGGCACCAGGGGCACAGTGAGCACTGTCGGCCTTGCCTCCTTCCCCCTTCCCCGCTGCCCCCCCCCCCCAGCCCAGGTGAACCTGTAACCTGTGCCTCAGGCTCTCTGTTGACCAGCCTTTTTGCAGGACTTGCTTCAGAAAGTGGCCCCTTTCTTCTGACATCATCAGCTTCTCCCTCCCCTTCGGGGCCTTCTTCTGAGCCCCTCTCATGTGAATTAAAGACCCTCCCTTGGGCAATGTGATTCACGCCACCTCTTGCCCTGATCGCTCTCCTTTTCTTGAAGACGAGCTGCTTGACTCCAGTCACTTCTCAGCTACTTCTCACCTGTGGCCACCTAAATACTGCCCCCACCTCTACATGGGAACAGCTCTTGCTGGTATCGCCAGTGACCTCCTGATTGCCAGATCTCATGGAAAATTTCTAGTGCTTATTCTACTTGACGTCCATCCTCCTTCCCTCCTCCATCCCAACCACTGACGACTGTGTCTCTTGCATCAGCTTCTCTTCCTCCACACTCTCCCCAGATGTTGAGCCCCTTGGTCCTAGCCCTGTCCCTGTCCTCTCCTTACTCTTCACCTTATGCCGAATCCAAATTGGCATCACCACCCTAACCCCGAGGTCTCCCAGGACTGTGCCTCCAGCCTGGACGGTTCTCGGGAAAGCCAGGCCAGCGACTTTGCTGCTCAAAAGTACCCCGAACTTAATGAATACCACCCCAAACTCAACATTCTACCCTTCTCCAGAAACAAAAGAGACCAGCCTTCCTCTCCCCTTACTCTTCATCTGAGTCAGCGATGTCACCATCTAAACGATACGTGAAGCCAGAGCCCTTCTTATCTCCTCCCAGCTGCCCCTCTCGATTCCACCTCCCGAATCTCGCTTGAATCTGCCCCACGTCTTTGACCCTCATCGTCCTGCCCCTCAGTACCTGCCTCATTTCTCTTTCCTGGGCTACTAACGTCACCCCCAAACTGATCTTCCCAGCTCCCATTTCATGAACTCTCACCAATATATCTACTACGATGTGAGCGTGATAACCCTAAAATGCAAATATGACGTCATTGTCTGTGGAAAATCCTCCTGTTGTTTTCCTTCAATTCCCTGGCGTGACACACAAGGTCCTTCATGCTCAAGCTCCTGTCCTCCTGTCCAGCCTCCCCTGCCAGGGGCTCGGGCCCCTCATGCCAGCTGAACCAGTCAACCCAGCCTTCCTCATGCCTTTGGGGGCTCCCCACACGGGAGCACACTTGGTTGCCCTGCCTCTCCAGGGAAACTCACGTGCCTCCTTCAAGATTGCGTCTTCTGTGAACCTGGCACAGTGCCTGGTAGTTAGTAGGTCTCGCCGTGTGTGTTGGAGAAATGTATGAGGCCTTCCCTAAAACTTCCCTCCATCACCCGGAAGAGGTTGGTTTTCCTTTAACTGTACTTCCTTAGAAATCTGTGATTCTCTCTATGGAACCACTAACTTCATTATACAGTAACAGTCTGTCTCTCCCAGCACCCCTGCCAATTCCCAGGAGGGGCCAAAGGTTTGAGAGTCAAGGACCTGGTCTTAGTTGTCTGTGAGTCCCCAGCACAGTGAGCACCTGAGTGGCTCATGGCTGGAGTGTAGTATGATTTTGTCAATCACATACCATATTGGGTTGTGGCCACTTGCGTTTATGGTCATATCTTATCCTTTTCTATATACCTAGTACCTTGCTTAAGATAGGCATTTAATAGGTGTTTGATGAATTAATCAAGGGATGATTGGATGAATGGATGAATGACTTATATCAGTTACAAAGCACAGATTACGTGCTTAATGAATGACGCTGATAATACGCGCTTTGGGGGATTTGAAGAGGGCAAAATCAGCCGGGCTAGAGCAGTCCAGCGCTTGCCAGGGGCAGGGTGGGAGTGGGCAGGAGAGTGGGCATCATTTACGTAGGATTTAGATGTGGATAAAGAAAAGCTAAGAGCTTTCCAGGAAGAAGAGACCACCCGGAGAAAAGACACAGGGCAGAGTGACAGCAAGGACTGCCTAGGTGTTAACTAGGTGGTCAAAGAATTTAGTAGAATGTGAGCCTGGAAAGGCAAGTGGGGACCAGATTGTGCAGGGGTTAGGGGCCAGGCAGGTGAATCTGCAGTGTGGAGTAGCTGGATGAGTGCAGGAGAGACTGGAGGCAGGTAACAAGTTAGGGGAATTGCAGGAGAGAGGCGGGATGGCGGCAGTGGGGACAGAAAGAAAGCAGTGGATGGGAAGCAAATCCCTTAGCGGTCCTTAGTGACTGAGCAGGTAGAGTGGCTGAAGGATGGGGGGCGTGCAAGACAGCTCTGACGTGGATGATGTGTGGGAAACTGCTGCTATTAATTGCAATGGGGAAGTCAGAGAGACCCCCCACCATTCTATGAAAAATAAAGGGTTACATTTGGGACATGGAGTTTGGAAGGATCTCCAAGGGGATGTTTTCCTTTAGCAGCCAGAAACAGGAGCCTAATGTGTAGATGAAAAACCGAGCTTGGAGACAGAGATCCTGGGGTTATCTGCATAAAGCTGATAGTTGAGAATTAATCAATTCTTCAAGGGGAGAAAATGCACATGAAGAGAAAATGAACTGAGGACTAAATCCAGAGTGTGAGATCTGGGGAACACAGACAACTAGGGTTATATAGAAGGGAAGGGAGCTAGGGAAGGGGGTTGGGGTGAAGGTGCTCGGAATGAAAATCAAAATAGTGTCATATCACGGATGTCAAAAGATGACGCCAAGAAAAAGGTTCCAGTCACAAATGCTCCAGAGAGCTTCAAAACTCTGAAAACCAAGGAAGGAGAACCTTGGTGATTTCTGAGGGTGAATCCAGAGGTGGTGGAGGCTCGGGATAGAGAAGATGCAGAGGAATTGGAGGCAGTAGGTGTAGACCACAGAGTTTAAGATGCTTCATTTGCTGAGGGGGAGGGGGAGGGGATGGAGAAGGTAGGAAGGAGCCAGAGGATTAGTAATGTTTTTCTCATAAAAGCATGTTTTAAAAATTGAGGTAACAAAGAAGGTGTGGCACATATATACAATGGAATATTACTCAGCCATAAAAAGGAACAAAACTGAGTTGTTTGTAGTGAGGTGGATGGACCTAGAGTCTGTCATACAGAGTGAAGTAAGTCAGAAAGAGAAAAACAAATACTGTATGCTAACACGTATATATGGAATTAAAAAGAAAAATGGTCTGAAGAACCTAGAGGCAGGACAGGAATAAAGACGCAGACCTACTCGAGAATGGACTTGAGGACATGGGGAGGGGGAAGGGTGAGCTGGGACGAAGTGAGAGAGTGGCATGGACATATATATACTACCAAATGTAAAATAGATAGCTAGTGGGAAGCAGCCGCATAGCACAGGGAGATCAGCTCGGTGCTTTGTGACCCCCTAGAGGGGTGGGATAGGGAGGGTGGGAGGGAGATGCAACAGGGAGGAGATATAGGGATATATGTACATATATAGCTGATTCACTTTGTTATAAAGCAGAAACTAACACACCATTGTAAAGCAATTATACTCCAATAAAGATGTTAAAAAAAACTAAGGTATAACTTATAGACAATAAACTGCATGTAGTTTGAAGTGTAAAATTTGGTAAGTTTTGCCGTGCATACACCTGTAAATACCATTACCGCAACCAAGATAGAGAATTTTTTCATCACCCAAAAAGAGTTTCCTGGTGTCACGTTTTCATTCCTCAGCCTGCTCCTTCCTGCCCCAGCCCCAGCCCCAGGCATCTGCTTCCTGCACTACAGATCTGCTTCCTGCACTACAGATTAGTTTGTATTTTCTAGAAATATATAAAAATGGAAACATACAGTATGTTGTCTTTGTTGTCTGGCTTCTTTCATTCTAATATTTCATTGTATGGAGAGAGCACAGTTTGTTTATTCATTCACCTGTTGATGGTGTTTCCAGTCTTTGACTGCTCTGGATCAAGTAATTATAAACATTTGTCTACATATTTTTGTGTAGACACGTGCTTTCTTTTCTTTTGGATACCTACCTGGGAGTGGAATGGCTGAATTATACAGCAGATGTATGTTGAACTTCTCAAGAAACTGACAGATGGTTTTCTGAGTGGTCATACCCCATTTACAGCCCCATCAGTAGCATATGAGAGGTCCAGTTCCTCCTCACCGACGTGGTGTGGTTGAGCTTTGAAGTGTTAGCTATGCTAATGGGTTTCTGACAATATCCCATTAGGGTTTTACTTTGTATTTCCCCAATGATTAATGCTGTTGAGTATATTTCACAGATTACTTGCTGCCTATATAACCTCTTTGTTGAAGCGTCTGTTAAAATCTTTTGCCCATCTTTAAAAATTGGGCTGTTTGATTTCTTATTGTTGAGTCTTGAGAGCTCTTTGTATATTCTGGATACAAGTCTTTTTCAGGTATATGCTTTGCATGTAATATTTTCTCTCAGTCTGTGGCTTATCTTTTCATTCCACTAACAGTGTCTTTGAAGAGCAGACATTTAACATTTTGACGAAGTCCAGTTTGTCAATTTTTAATTTCATGCGTGTTGCTTCTGGTGTCATCACATCTAAGAAATCTTTTTCTAACTCAAGGTCACAAAGATTTTCTTCTAGAAGTTTTATAATTCTAAGTCTATGATCCATTTTGCATTAATTTTTGTATATAGGGTGAGACAGAGTTTATTCTGTATATCGCATAAGACGGGGTATGAAGTTTTTTTAAAACACATGGATATCTAGTTGTTCCAGCATCATTTGTTGAAAAGCCCATTTTTCTCACTGCACCTTTGTTGTCAAAGTAAGTTGTCCATATATGTGTGGATCAGACTAGTAATTTTGATGGAAGAATAGAAGTCAGCATATAATTCCTCAAAAGCCAAAACAAATTTGGCTCTAACGCTGATAAAGTGTTATCAGGCGAGGCGCCAGGCACTGGGGACAGAAAAAATGAAAGCGTGAAAGTGAAAGACTAAACCGATAATTAGAGTATAAGATACATGGGATTCTATGAATATACATAGTTGGGACACTTGATCAACCTTTGTGTTCAGAGGAGGCTTCCGGAAGGAGGGGAGGTCTGAGCTGAGGATTCATTCTGAGTAGGAGTGGTGAGTGGGCAAAGGTGAGGACGCAGGGGGAGGAGATTAAGCTAAAGTATTCAGCACACAGCAGCAATGTGTGTGTGTGTGTGTGTGTGTGTGTGTGTATGTGCGCGCGCGCACCTTAGATGGTACTATAGGAGTTAGGTGGTTCCGTATTTCTAGAAGCTGGAGACAGATGAGCAGAGAAACAGAATATAAGATTCAAAAGCTAGAGCCAGCTCTTGTCTGCCATATCAAGTAATTCATTTATTTGGAGATTGGAAGCTAAAAGCGAGGGTTTGTACCTTAAAGGGATCACTCTGGCAGCTGTGTGTGGGAGTGATTGTGGAGTGCTGGGTGGTGGTTAAAACTCTGGTGACACTGTAAAACAACTGTACTTCAATAAAAACAAATAAATAAAAATCAAAACATTAAAAATTAAAAGTAAAAAGTGAGAGTTATGAGGTTGCAGTGAAATCGCTGAAATGAAAGGACTGAACTAGAACAGCAGTGTTGAGACCAGAGAGAAAGGAGTGATTTGAGAAATCTTGAGGAGGGAAAATCAGAAGCAACCAGGAGGTGAGGAATTGGGGTGAGGCCATGATGCCTGGGTAGCTGGTGCTGCGTTAACTAAACTCAGGAATATATCAGGGAGAGTACAGGAGAGAAGAGGGTGGGTTTAGTCTGGGTTTTGCTAAATTTGGGATCCTCGTCAGACATTTGCATGGAGGGATCATCAGGCAGGTGGACATAAGTCAAGTACCCCCATGGAGGTGGCTGTGAGCGAGGTCATTTAGGAAGCCCCTGGGAGTCAGGTGAGAAGAGGGCTCTGCACAGCCCCTTGGGGTTCCCCGGTATTTAAAGGTCAGGCAGGAGAAGTGTACCTTGAGAGAATGGGCAGAGAAGTAGGAGGAAAGTCCCAGGGGTGTCGTGCCATGGAAGCCACAGAAGCTGAGGGTCCCAGGCACAAAAGAGCACCGGGGACCCTCAGATGCAAAGAGAACCCGGGAGGCGACCTGATGACGTGGTCTAGTGGCTCATGGGCTGGACCAAGGCTGCCGTTAAGAGCTGGGTGATCTTGGGCAAGTTGCTTAACAGGCCTCTTTCTCAGTGTTCTCACCTATAAAATGGGACAGTAAGCTGTAGGGTTGCGTGAGGATTAAATGAGGTGATACACACGACGTTCTTTGAACAGCACTTGGCAGATACAAACAGTCATGCCAGCTCGGGACGTGATAAGACAAGGAATCAAACGTGTCCACCAGTTTTGCAAAAAAGGGCTATTGAAGGTTATTTGCCTTGCGAGTACAGTTTGAGTGGGTGGTGAGGACAGAGGGAGAGTCCAGGGTGGGATGAGGTAGCGTTAGAAAACGTTGATCCATCGCTGGAGAAGCCTGACCCAAGTTGCAGGTGGGGTAAAGGGAGGGCCAGAGGGACATGCTTGGTCCATGTGGTCAGTGGAGGGTCCTGATGGAAGGGGAGGGCTCTGGCCATGTTTTAGTGGAGGGGAATAAGTGGGTCTGGGACAGACACTGAACATAAAGGAGAGCAGGGAGGCGTGGTGAGGCAGAGAGCCAGGCCTGGGGACCTCCTCTCACAGGACCCCCCTCATCTGAGCCCAGTGGAAAGAGGTCGGGACACAAAGCTGAGGCAGTTCACCGAGAGCGGCCTCGGTTTAGCCAGCCCGTGGGCTGAATGGGGAGGTGAGAGCAGGCGGTGGCTAGAGGTGAAGGTCCATGGTGTGGCCTGAATTGTACACTGTTCCTCCCCAGCCAGATTCATCTGTTAGCATCCCAACACCCAGGACCTCAGGATGTGACTGTATTTGGAAGTAGGGTCTCTAAAGAGGTAATTAAGTTAAAGTGAGGTCGTATGAGTGGGCCATAAGCGAACGTGACCGATATCTTTCTAAGCAGAGGAGATTAGGACACAGACATGGCACAGTGGAAAGACCTTGTGAAGACACCAGGAGAAGACGGCCATCTGCAAGCCAAGGAGAGAGGCCTCAGAATAAAACCAAACCTGCCGACACCTTGGTCTTGAACGTGTAACCTCCAGAACTGGGAGGAAATCCATTTCCGTTGTTTAAGCCACCCTGTCCACGGTGCTTTGTTACGGCAGCCCCAGCAAACAGATACGCTGTAATGTCAGAGGACGAGGATATGATGCGTGTGGCCCCCCAGGTGAGGGGGAGGGTGTGCCCCCCAGGTGAGGGGGAGGGTGTGAGTTTGCGGTGGGAGCAGCCTGCCCAGTGGTGCGGTTGCCTCCGGCAAGATGACTGGGACCAACAGGGGTGAAACGAGGGGCACTGGGAGGACACAGGTGAGTGAGATGCCCGATGAGTGATGGTGAGGGGCTGGGGCCCCAGGGAGCAAGCAGCCTGGGGCTTGGCTTGGAAGCAAAGCCAAAGGATTCCCTGGAGGCTCACATCGCCTCCTCTTCTTGTTGGCACAGGGCTCTAACAGCTGTAGGCGCGTTGTAGATACTGCCTATACAGACTCTCCAGTGAAACCTCTTTACTCCTGCCCTTAAAGAGGTAAGAGTTATCGGAGTGCTTCGAAATCTTCAGCAGCGGGACTCTGCAAGGACCAAGGGATTAAGGAGGCTGATTTTCCATCAGAGGGGTCACTTATGGGCTGCTGAGAAATTGTGGAGGGAAGGCAAGCCCCATTCTGATGGACACAGGTGAGCAGAGAGCAGGAAAGCCCCAAACCTGGGAAGGAGGGGTCCACCCAGGTCCTCTGCCCTGCAGGCCTGGGCATAGGAACTGTCCCCAGTCCACGCCTAGTCTAATGCCAACTGCACCAGCCACAGTGTCTGCGCCTGGCTGTAGGGCATGAGAATACAGTGGCCTTACATTATTTATTCACTCAATAGCATTCATTAAGGGCTCAGTGTGTATGTATCTGGGATTGCACAGTTGCAGAGATGAATAAGGCATGGCCCTCGCCCTCAGGGAGGCAGCTGTCTAGGGGAGAAAAGATGGACAAATGGGCATAATAAATAATAGAAAGTCAGACGTGGTTACTGTCTGAGGACAAGTACAGAGAAGTTTCTGTGAGTGTTCTAAGAAGGGGGAATTGATATGGGACGGGGAATCTGGGGAGTTTCAAAGGAAGGAGGGATCGCTCTGGGCCTTTAAGGTACAAGCTAGATGAGGAAACTCACCTGGAAATGGAAAGGTAAATACCGCTCCAAGGCAGTGCGTGGAAATCCAAGGAGAGCACTGGCCTGGGGAGTCAGGGGAGACTTCTTGGAAGAGGTGGTCTGAGGTGGGCCTTGTAGGGAGAGGGGGAATAAGAGGCAGGGCCAGTGTCAGCAGAGGCATAGAGGAGGGAACATAACCTGTCAGCCCAGGTCCTAGCTCAGAGGCGCTGTCCCTAGGGGGATGGAAGGTGTGCCGCAGGTAGAAAGGTGTGGAGGGCCTGATGCCATCCTGGAGGCTCGATTGGGACCAACCCTTCAGACCACGGGGAGGCTTAAGGGGTCTGAGCGGGTCAGTGATCCCACATCCTCCCCTGGGTGGTCATGGCCAGGACCACTAGGGGTGAGTAAGAAAGCACCCCAGTGGGCAGCCCCAGCCTGCCAGCCCTGGGGGAGGCGTCCTCTCCAGAGTAGAGACAGGCGTGGGCCCAGAACATGGAGGGACGCTTGGGTGGAGGTGGGCGGAGTCAACAGGCCGCCCTTCCCTTTGCACGAGCCTTAGAACTCAGAGACGTCCCAGCAGAGGGTAAAGCACTTGGCTCGTGGGGAGAAAGGCCAAGGGAAATGTGAGGGCTCGTGGCTCCCTGGGCGGGAAGGAGTCATGAGTCCATGTGGGTTTGAAGAGTCATTGCAGAGTCCCCATGGCTGGAAAGGGGGCAGACCCTGGTCCCTAAACACGTCTCCCCGTCTCAGCCTGGCCTTTGCTGCAGAGGCAGATCACCCCCGGCCCCGATCAGCCTCACTGTGGCTGCAGGGGTGGAGGATGTGCCAGATGACGTGGCTCCTCCTTAGGCAGCGGCTGGGGACTCAGCATCCTGGCCCAGCCCGACAGCCAGGCCTGGGGCTGAAGGTTAGGGGCAGCGGCCACACATTCAGTCCTGTGCCAGCTGCTCTCCTTCACCCCCGGGCCCCGCAGGTGAGCGCTGGACAGCAAGGATGCTGCTCCGTAATGCCTGCTGCGGACATGCTCCTCTGATGTCCCTAGAAGGCCTGAGCCTCATCCTTGCTGCCCCCAGCCCTGGAGTCTGGCTCCTGTGGTCATCCTAATTATTCTGATCCCAGTATGGTTGATGCCAGCCAACCACCCAGCTGAGGCTGTTCCCAGCCAGAAATTAATTAGTGTCTAAAACCTAAAACCTAATGAAAAAGTGGTGCCCAGAATGGCACGGGGGCTGGCAAGGGAGGGAGGGCGGGACTGTGGATCTTAGTGAGTTGGTGAGCACCTGCCAGGTACCTCTGAAGGCAGAGTCCTGAGTGCTGAGCACCGAGGGGACCTCATGTGCCCCTTAGCGTATCATTCCCACATTCTCTCTTCCCTGCCATCCCCTCTCCCCACCCCCGGCCATGATCCCTCTGTCTCAAAGAATGTCTGGTGACGCTCTGTGAGTTCACTGTGTGGTGTCACGTGGCTGGCTGGCGTCCTGCATGTGAGGGTTTATATTAATTAGCACATTGTCTTTGTCAGCTTGGGCTGTCATAATAAAATACCACAGGCTGGGTGGCTTCAACAAGGGGCATCTATTTCTCAAGTTCTGGAGGCTAAAAGTCTGCTGTCAATGTGCTGCAGGGTCAGTTCCTGGTGACAGCCTGCTTCCTGCCTTGGGGGTGGAAGAAAGTGGGAGGGAACCTTCTCTGTTGTCTCTTCTAAGGATGCCAATCCCAAGCGATCAGAGCCCAGCACTTATAACCTCATTTAACCTTAATTACCTCTTAAAGGTCCTATCTCTCTAAATGCACACATTAGAGCTTTAACAAAGGAATTTGGGGGGACATAATTCAGTCCATAGCACACACCGGTTTTTTTTTTAATTGAAGTATAGTTGGTTTACAATGTTGTGTTAATTTCTGGTGTACAGCGAAGTGATTCAGTTTTATATATATTTATTTCCATTATGGTTTATTACAAGATAGTGAATATAGTTCACCGTGCTATACAGTAGGACCTTGTAGTTTACCTATTTTATAGAAAGTCATTTGTATCTGCTAATCCCAAACTTCCAATTTATCCCTCCCCACTTTGGGAGGTGATTGAGTTTAGGAGAGGTCCTGAAGGTGAGACCCCAGTGCCCTTTTCAAAGTGACCAGAGAGCTTGATCTCCCTCTCTCTGCTGTGTGAGGACATCGGGAGAAGACAGCCATCTGCAAACCAGGAGGCAGGACCTCCCTGGAACCCAATTTTGCTGGCACCCTGATCTCCTACTCCCCAGCCTCCAGAACCGTGAGAAATAAATACCACCCACTCTATGGAGTTTTCTTTTTTTTTTCTTTTTGTGGTACGCGGGCCTCTCACTGTTGTGGCCTCTCCCGTTGCGGAGCACAGGCTCCGGACGCGCAGGCTCAGCGGCCATGGCTCACGGGCCCAGCCGCTCCGCGGCATGTGGGATCTTCCCGGACCGGGGCACGAACCCGTGTCCCCTGCATCGGCAGGCGGACTCTCAACCACTGCGCCACCAGGGAAGCCCCTATGGTGTTTTCTTATAGCAGTGTGAGCTGCCTAAGACACACCTACCTAGCCTACGCCCTTCTCAGCAGCAAACCCCCGAGAAGATGAATTTCATTAAAAGGAATATGACCTGTGGTTAAGAATGCAGGGTCCATATGAAACTGACCCGGGATCCCCTCCCTCCTCTACACTCACCAGCCCTGTGAACGAGGGCGGGCCACTTGACCTCTGTGACCTCTGTTTTCTCACTCCAAGTGAGGATGACACAGATAACACCCTTATCTCACAGAGTTGTTGCAGACAGTAAGACTAGGTAAGTCCACTAGGACTTACCCTGAGGTTGTCGCTGGATAAATGTGTACCTATTAACATGAGGCTAGTATCCCATGGACCCGGTGCCTCTTTCCTGTGACTCATGCAGGACGGCACTGCCAATTCCTGACACTTTCGATGTCTCTTTTCTATGCTCCAGGGCTGGGTTAATGGTTTCTATTATATTTTTAACAGTGAAGCATTTCTTTTCTCCACAACGTGTCTTTTGGAGAGCTCCGATATCTAAAACTGATGGATGTGGAGTTGTGCTGGTTGAAATTAGTGTGGGGCTAGAGACCTCCCTTCAGCCTTCCCCTCTGCTTCTTGAAGGAACCCAGGGGCCCTCCAAGGAACACCGTTTGAGAATCGCTCCTCTGGGCTGCCCCACTTTCCTTCTATTCCCAAAGTCTTCCTTTCCTGGGACAGCACAGTGTAATTGTTCACATTTCTGCTTCCTAAGTAATAATCTCATTCTGGTCTTGCTTCCCTAAGGTGACCTGGGTAGGGATTTTAGGTGTCTCTGGGCTCTTCAGTCATACATTTACCGGTCCTTTGTCCATTCCCTCAGGGGGCTAATCCTATCAGGTGTGCATGGACTTTGCTACTTAACTCACAGAAGCCTACTTTATCGCCTAGTTCTTGGGATGTACCTCTGTGGCCCCATGTATGGCCAACCCGTGTAAATGAAATCTAATTTCTATTGTTCAGTAAGGCTATGCCTATAAATAAATCCACAAATCAGAAAAAAAGTGCTTTGTCATATTCTGTGTCCTGGTTTTGGTTTGGAAAATGGGTCACAGGAGATATGGGAACCTTATATGGAAAAGATGGCATAGAAACTGGGTCTCTGTCCATACCAGCCACAGAGATTCAAGGGCCACGTGTCAGTGAAATCTATTCGGTCTGATTCTCTGTGTTGCTCTTCTGCGGCTTCAAGCTCTGCAAGATAAGCTCGATCTTTATTTTTGTAGCAGCTTTATTGAGATATAATTCATATAACACACAATTCACCCGTTTAAAGTATACAATTCAGCGTTTTTTAGTATATTCACAGAGTTGTGCAGCCATCTCCGTGATCAATTTTAGGACATTTTTGTCATCCCCCCAACACACTATGTGCATTAGTGGTCACCCTCCATTTCTCCCCAGCTTCCTCACCACCACCACTGCCACTGGGCAACAGCTAATCTACTTTCTGTCTCTATTTGCCTATTCCGGACATTTCAAATAAATGCTGTCTTTCAACACATGACCTTTTGTGTCTGGCTTCTTCAACTGAGCATAATGTTTTCAAGGTTCATCCATGTTGTGGCATACATCAGTACTTCATTCCGTTTTGTTTTTGAGTAATATTCCATTGTATAGATACACATTTTTGTTCATCCACTCATCAGTAGATGGACATTTGGGTTTTCCCACTTTTTGGCTATTATGAATAATGCTGCTTGGAACATTTGTATACAAGTTTTTTTTTATTATTTAGACAGAGTAACTTTATTTTTAGGACATTTTATTTTTAGTTTTTTAATTTGAAGTATAGTTGATTTACAATATAGTGTTAGTTTCAAGCATACAGCATAGCGATTCTGTTATATATATATATATTCTTTTTCAGATTCTTTTCCCTTATAGGTTATTACAAACTAATGAGTATAGTTCTCTGTGCTATACAGGAGCTCCTTGTTGGTTATCTGTTTTATATATAGCAGTGTGTATATGTTAATCCCAACCTCCTAATTTATCCCTTCACCCACACTCCTGTGTACAAGTTTTTGTGCAGAGATTTTCAATTGTGTAACTTCCTCTACCAAGAGAATGAATGATACCAATGGCTAGATTTACTGAGTGTTTGCTGTGCACCAGATACTGCGCTGAGTGCTTCACACGCATTACCCATGTCATCTTCACTGGAGCCCAAAGAAGAGGCTCTCTCCCCATTTTACAAGTGAGGAGACAGAGGCCCCATAGCAAAGACGGGGCGGGGCTGGGATTTGAACTCAGGTTAACACGCATCCTTAATACTGCTTCCAGAGGTTGGGCAGCTGTTGGTACCACACCACTCCAACCATTCACACCGATTGTCACACTGATTAAATTGTGATGATGTGCCACGTATATACATTGTCTTACTGGATTCTCACACCAGCCCCATGAGGTTGTCTTACTCTTCCCCATGTTCAGTGAGGACAGAAGTTCATAGAAACTATGTAGCTCACTAGGTGACATGTGTCATCGGTGGACAACGGGCATTCAGCAGGGCCCTGTAGCGGCTCCTGATACCACAGGTCTCCCTCTCAAACCTGGCCTTCTTCAACCCTAGATCACCTCAAGGAGAGTTTCTCATATGCCCAGAATACCATTTTCAAAGGACTGCTGCCATCTCCCTCCCTTTGCACACGTGTGCCCATGTGTGCAGGTAAACCTAGATTCGAGGGTATCGCGATGCCTGAGCCTGGGGACCTCTTCCAGGGAGGGCCCCTGGTGGCCTGCCGTGGCATTACAGTGTCCCTGAGGTGACTAGCCACACTAGAGTTCACCGCCACACCTGGCTACAGACCTAGACCCTTAGCATGCAGGGGACTTGCTTTGGGGACAGTTCTGAGGATGGCAGGGTGGAGGTGGAAGGCGGCACGGGGGGGAGACTGGAGTAGGAGGACGCGTAACGGTAGAGGGTACCAACTGTGTCCATGTGGTTGCCTGCCCACAGCTGCTATCCTGGATGACCCCATGGAGTGCAGCAGAGGGGAGCGGCTGTCCATCACCCTGGCCAAGAACCGCATCAACCGTGCTCCCGAGAGGCTGGGCAAGGCCAAGGTCGAAGTGGACATCTTTGAGCTTCTCAAAGACAGCGAGTACGAGACTGCAGAAACCAGTACGTAGCATGGGCAGGGCTGCCCTCTGCTTCCCTTGCTGGCAGAGGAGGGGCTGGTGGTGTGAGCCGCACCCATTGCCGGGCCTGTGATGTAGATATTCCCAAGAGAGGAAGAGAAACATGCACCAGGAAGCCCTATAGGGCTTAGTCTAGACAAGATCCCAGGTTTTGTGGCAAATCATGTGTGGAGTAGAATTAAGACAGGGAATTCATTCATTCCTTCATTTACCCACTCATTCATTCCTTCATATATTGATTCATTCATCTCCTGGACATTCTGTACACAGATCCCTGAATGAAACCTTTTATGGGATTAAGAAAGGAGAGATTCAGCCACAGCCCCAGGGAAGCACAGTCATGGCACATCTGTTTCCTGTCTTGCTTTCTTTTGCTGAGGGCAGTGTTGTGGGAAGAAGCTGAGACTTGGGCTGGACATCAGCCACGCACTCTGTGGGTAACCTTGGACAAGTCAGTGATTCTGTTTAACCTCAGTTTCTTCATCTGTAAAATGGGGACACTAGGGTCTACTTTGCAAATCTTGCAAGTCATTGTGAGATTTAAATGACTTGCAATATAGGAAAATCCTCCGTGAGTTGTAGTGCTTTACATGCATACTCAGTTGGCCACTGCAGTCACACTTACGGAGCCCCTCCCATGTGCTGGGCACTGCTTTTAATTCTCCCAACAACCAGAGAGTTAAGTGTTATTATTCCCACTTTACCAAAGAAGCTGAGGCTCAAAGACATTGGATAACTTGCCCAACCCCAGAGCTAGTCAATGGTTGAGCAAGTCCTGGACCCTGAACTTGCATCATGACCCTGCACGTCTAGTGTCCCATCCACTCCACCTCCCCTGCACTTCTCTGGTGTGTGGCTGGTGTTACGTTGATGACTTTACAGGATGAGCTTCCAGGTTAGCGGGGTGGTGGCTTGTAGCTGAGCTGGAAATGAACAACTCCAGTTCAGAGGGAAGGAGAGGGAGACCCTCAGCCCAGAGAGATGATGGCCTCCATTCCCTAAGGCTCTGGAGTCCCATCTCCTCCTTTTCTAGCCCATTTCAACCTTTAATGACACTCAATGGCAAAACCAAACCAAACTAAAGAACAACTCGCTCAAATATACATGTCAGACATCTGGTCGTCTGCATGTGGGTCCAGCGATGCTCTCGTCTGGGTTATTAATATTGCAAGAGAAGAAACACACTTACACTGGCTTAAGTACAATTGGTAGGATATTGTATGGATCCAAAGAGAGCAGCACGGGAGGAAGGCAGTGGCTCTCTGTCTGTCCCACAGCGTCTTTAGTGCTCTTGTTGTGTTGGATCCATGCTCTTCCCTCTCTGCTACTTTGGTTTCCCTGGTTTATTCATCATGTCCCGTAATGGCCATCCAGGCCCAGCTGACAATTTGTTTATCCATTCAGGAAACTTTTATAGAGCATTTGCTCTATTGCAGGCCTGACTCAGGATATCATGCATGGGGAACAATGCAGAAAACAAGATAGACACAGTCCCTGCCCTCAGGTGGCTTACAGTCTCTCTTCAGTGCGCAGCTTCCCTCAGTGCCTCTTGGTTTGGAGACAAGGTAGAGGATCTGATTGGTCCTGTCTCACAAGCCACAGGCATTGACCAGATGACCTAAGAGCTACCCTTAGGGAGAAAGTCCACTGATTGGTCCTGTCTCACAAGCCACAGGCACTGACCAGATGACCTAAGAGCTACCCTTGGGGAGAAAGTCCACTCCGAAAGACTGAGGGTGGATTTCTATCACACAAAACAGGGTTGTTGAGGCCAGCAGGATCTATGGACACAGATTCCTTCAGAAGAAGGCATGGTGGAAACGGTACCTGGAATTGTCATTCATTTATTCACTTGGTCAGTCAATAAATATTTAGTGAGTGCCTGCTGTACTCTATCCTAGGCAATGGGGATTCAGCAGGGCACAGGTAGAAATTCTAGTTGTCACAGAGGTTCAATTCTAGTCCAACAAAAGGAAGATTCCGATTTCTCAGGATCTTCAAAATGAAAGCAGAAATACCAGCAATGACTTCTCATGAATCTCCTGGTCCTGTCTGTATTGTAGTGTTTCTTTTTTGTCCATGCGGGCAGGTCGCAGACAGGGGTCCGGATGGCTAAATAGTTCTGTAGCCTATTCTTTGAAAAACCAGCTTCCCCTTCTTCTTCTTTGGTTCCTCAGGGTTTCCTTCGCAGAACAGAAAGCGTGGATTGCCCACTGAGGATGGGGGTCATTAGCAGATGTAAATGTCTTCTCCCAATGACCCAGGCTTAGTGGAGTCAATACATCTAAAATGTTAAGCTGGATGAATCAGGGGAAGAAAGGAGACTGATGTCTTTATTGCACATCACAGAGCTTTGGAGCATCTTTCTAATGCCCCTCTTTTAGGCACCAAGTACTTTACCAACACGTGGCCCCTGGTTCAGGTTTTACATCTCACTGTGTTTGAGGCGTGATTAGCATTTGTTAGAAAAGAGGGCTTTTGGATCCTTCTACCCCAAAGGCTTTTCATCTAAAGCCTGAGCTGCTCTCCCACAGTGGATTTTAAACACCACCCAGATAGTTCATAGAAAGCTTCCAGCCCCGCTTGCTCTTTCCCTCCCACAATAAGGGGGAGAGTGGGTGGTGGGTTACCGCGTTTAGCTGAAGCGGGATGGGGCGGGACTGGGGGGGGGTCAGTGGCGGGATGGGGGAAGGAGGTTAAAAGGAGGCAGGATCCCCAGATGAAGGAGGAACAACATCTCTGCGATCCCTACGTTGGGGAGACTGTGGTGTAAAGAGTAGGAACATGGATTTTAGGATCAGACCGACCAGGTTTCAATCCTGGCTCTGCTGTTTACTAGCTGTGTGACAGTGGACAGGCTGCTTAACCATTTCGTGCCTCCATTTCCTCGTTTGTAAAATGAGGTGATGGTAATAACACCTCCTAGGGTCATTCGGAGCAGGACACGAGACAGTGCAGGTGAGTTCCTTAGCACCGTGCACATACCAGGTAGTTAGTAAGTGGCAGCTGTGGATTTCGTTGTTGGCTTTATTCTCTCCCCACCACCGCCTCCCCACCTTGGAGCTGGCTTTCTCCCCTTCTTACCATCATGCCTCTCTCCCTGTCTCAGAGTTCAGCCATCCCTACCTGGCAGCACCGTCTACCTCCCGGACTCCTCTCACACCGCCTGTCTTAATGTCAGGTGCCTCGTGGGGCCTCGATCATAACTGGATATTCCCCTCTCTTCCCCGTTTTCTGGGTTGATGCATCCGACAGCACCGAGCCTTTGTGTGCCTCCCAGAGCCAGCTACTGCTCCACCTCATGGTGGCTGTGTCTTCCCTGGGCTGGTGGCCTGGGGTTGATTTGCATTGTTAATGTAAAACTGCTTGAGTGGCTCTGGGGCCCTGACGAATGCCCCCAACCTCACACCTGTCACCCGGTGCCCCGAGACTCCACTTCAAGGGGATAAAAGGGATCCTAGTGATGACATCCTTGGTTGCGGAAAGCAGAGGCTCTGATCTAAATGGAGGTGGTAGCAGTCCTACAGGGTATTCGTGTGCCCACTCTCGGCAATAGGGCAATAGGTGAGTTTCAAAAACTCTGCACAAATAATGAGTCACATTTGGGACGGGCGTGTCATTCAAGGGAAACAATGGCAATTTCAGAATCAAAGAGGATGAAGTGTAAAACTAAAGATGCTGGAGTTCAGCCATCTCATTTGATAGTTGAAAGCGAGGCTGGGAGATGGAAGGTATCACACGGGGTGTTCATAACAACCTGGACACTGGAAAGATACAAGTAGCAAACCACCCCGCTTTTATCTGGTTCACATAGATTTTCATATAGTGGGTTTATTTAAAGTGAGGGTCACCCGTAAAGCTTCCTCAGACCCACGTCTAATCCCCTCTACCTCTTTGCCTGGTCACCATCATTGCCTCAGGCTTCTTGATGTTTGACTTCCCAGCTCCCTCTGCGCAGCCCACAGATCTGAAATAAGAGGGCTGGACAAGACCTATCAGGTCACCTCCCCGCATGGCCATCCCTTCCCTCCTGGCTCAAGTATCTTATCTCCAACTCTGCCTTTCTCGTGCAGCAGGCTGCCACAGCATCGCCCTCCTCTGTTCCTATAGATCCCTGTGTCTCCTACAGCGAACGTATTAGAGCTAAACTAAGTGCCACCCCCTCCCTTATCACCCAGACACCCTGAGGCACCATCCCTGCTGCTGCCAGAGCCAGTCTGAAGTTTAATTTACTGCAGAGCTAGAAGCAGGAGCCTCCCCGTCAGCCCCTCACCTCTGCCCTGGCTTGTCTCTCTGAGGGCAAGCGTGCTATCAGCTGTCCACACTGTTTCCCCTGGAAACCCAGAGGCTCACTGGTTCTCGGGCCCCGTGAGGCCCCAGTGCCTGGAAATGGGCACAGAGAGTGAGGTTCCAGCCGCCCCTCCTGCACAGGATCCCGAGCTTCTCGAAGGCTCTGTGGGCACGACCTCCACTGATTCAGGGCTGCTTCTAGTGAGTAAAGGCTAACATCCCTCCATCAGCTCAATAGAATGACTCCAAGTCAGCATGAGGGAAAATGGTGAGAAGCCAGAGGAGAAAGTCATCGGAATAGTGATGAGTCATTCAACATGCATTCCCCGCCTCCCTTTCCCACCTCACGTATGCATAACAGGGACGCAGAAATGCATTGAATTACAGTGGTTAGAAATGGCCTGGCCCAACCTCCTCATTTTACAGATGGGGAAACTGAGGCTCGCAGTCTTTCCCAGGAGGCGGCTAAGACCACACATCTGAAAAGTGACATAAATCTCAGTAGCTCTGCTGTGGGCTTGCCAGGGAGTGGCTCAGACAAGGGCAGAATGAGGTCAGAAATAGGTCATAGGTGTAGCTAGGCGGTCAGGTAAGGCCGCTGGGCCAGAGCCTGGAATGTTTGACAGGTGAGGGCATCCACGCAGAAGCCTTAATAGCATGCTTGAGGAAGGAAAAAAACCGGAATACCTTGGGGCACAATGACAGCTGTGTGTGGCTAAAACAGGGAGCGTCTGTGGGGGGGGGTGGGCGGTGGTGAAGGCCAGGACTGGAGAGCTGTGTAGAATAGCGGTCAGGATCCTAATCGCCAGCACTGTGGGCTTATCTCCTGTGCCTCAAACTCCTCATCTGTAAAATGGGAACAACAAGAGTTCTCACTTCATGAGGCTGCTGAAAGATTAAGTGAGATGATGCGCTTAGAAAACTTAGAGCGGTGCCAGGAGTCAGGTGAACTCTTGATAAATTTCACCTATTAGTATGATTTAGTAGTAGAACTAGTATTGTAACTCCTCGCTCTCTGGATCATCGTAGGGATTCAGGGTGGTATTGTGTCTGCCAGCCCGGTGCCTGCATGTGTAAACTCCCCGTACACGGTGTTGCTGCTTCCTTGGTGGTCTGGGACCAGGCTGAGGGCTTTGAATGATACGCCGTTGGTGAGAGGAGCCAATGGTGGGTTTGTTTTCCTTCTAGTTTTATTGAGACGCAACCGGCATACAGCACTGTGTAAGTTCAAGGTGCACAGCATAATATTTGACTTACATATATCGTGAAATTATTATCACAGTAAGCTTAGTGACCATCCATCACCTCCTATAGATACAAAATCAAAGAAACAGAAAAAATGTTTTCCTTGTGATGAGAACTCTTAGGATTTACTTTCTCGGCAACTTTCATGTAGAACATACAGCTGTGTTAATTACACTTATCACGCTGTGCGTTACATCCCTAACTCTTTTATAATGGAAGTTTGTACCTTTTGACTGCTTCATCCAATTCCCCCTCCCCGCACCCTCTGCCTCTGGTAACCATGAATCTGATCTTTCCTATGAGTTGGTTTGTTTGTGTTTGAAGAATAATTGACCTACAGCGCTGTTGCTTACTGGTGTGTAACATAGTGATTTGATATTTCTATGTATTACAAAGTGATCACCACGATAAGTCTAGTTACCATCTGTCACCATACAAAGAAATAATATATTATCATTGACTATATTCCCCACACTGTTCATTTCATCCCTGTGACAGCCAGTGGCAGTTTTGAGTTCTCCGATACGCTGGGGCACGCTCACCAGGGAGGTCCCCATTGTGGGGCGTGACAGTGCACAGACCTGGCACTGCACCCTCACAGCACCCCTCTCGGCTCTTGAGGCCAGCAAGGCCAGTCCATTCAGCCCCGGTCCATTCACAGAACTGAGAGTGGACCCTGCTCCCGAGGCTCCGGCACAAGGAGGGGTTAGTTCCTGGTGCTGATGGGGACGGTTGTTTGCCTCACTCGGGATAGCATGACCAAGCACACACACAGACCTGCGCTCCGGCTCCACTCGGGCTTCGGCGCCCTGAAGTGTCTTTTTTTTTTTTATTGCGGTACGCGGGCCTCTCACGTTGCGGAGCACAGGCTCCGGACGCGCAGGCTCAGCGGCCATGGCTCACAGGCCCAGCCGCTCCAGCCGCTCCGCGGTATGTGGGATCTTCCCGGACCGGGGCACGAACCCGCGTCCCCTGCATCGGCAGGCGGACTCTCAACCACTGCGCCACCAGGGAAGCCCGCCCTGAAGTATCTTTAGGTGAAGGACTCTGAGGTCTCCCGGCCTCTGCTCCACGTCGATATCAGCTACCGGTGGCCCCGATTGTTTACCACAGGGGCTCCGGGAGCGCCACGCTGTAAATAAAGAAGGCCCAGTTTCCTCGTCCCCACCCCGGAAGCTGCCCCTTCCCTGGAGGGCCTGCCACCAGTGAGCCTGTGAGTAACTGCTCTGCACCATCTTCAGCACAGCCAGACCCTTCCCCTCCCTGTGAAGACTCAGAGAAGGTGAAGTTCCCATAAGCACCTCCTGTCCAGACCAGGAGTCTAAGGAGACTTCAAATCCAGGCCGGAGCTGGTATCTCCAGGGGAAGAAGTTTCCCCTTCTTACAACATCCCATCATGGTGTTTTATTCCTGCAGCTGCTCTGTCAGTTGCCTTCCAACTCCTCTGCTGGCTGGGAAACTTGGTTGCCGTGGCAACATCACTCACCTCTCCCTGCTCCCTGGGAGGCAGAAGTAGAGTGCACCTCCCTCTCCTCCACCCCTCAAACTGCTCAGAGGTCCTCACGAGACAGCCGGAGCCTGCACAAACAGGGTCCAGGAAGTTTCAGAACTGGGGTCCTTTATAACCGATTTTCATTTCTACTGAAACGATGCCTGCACCCTTCATAGGGAATGAAAGAACAATTCCCAGATCCCAGGAAATCCCCAGGCCATGGCTGCTGGGAAGATGATAATTCACTTTCATTGCACTCATTTTGAATCATTTCAATTCAGTTGAACAAACATCTGTTGACTAATTCCTTTTTGCCAGGACTGAATAAATGTGACCCCTGCCTTCAAGGAGTTTCCAGTCCAGTGGGAAATGGGAGATGGACACTCACAGCAGCAGGCACAGGTCCACGAACGCTTGAGGCCAGATGTGTTTAGGTTTCAGAACTTGCCGGATACTGGGAAGGTCATGTGGTGCTTATAGCGTACATTAAGTAGCATCTCAGATGGGGCTTGGGGCTGAACCCCACACTCAAAATTAAATGCATGCTTACATTCAGATATTCATATATTATAAATAGCTTCACATCTATCTATTTAGATCAGATTTTGCCACCAAATGAGTTTGATGAAACCACTCAGTTTCAGAGCCTTTTGGATTTTGGAATTGGGAATAAGGGATTGTGACCTTCTGTAAGAATTTCTTTTTAGGAGAAGCTTCTCCTTACTGAGACCCGGCATAATGAGCTAGCTTGGGGCAGAAGCTGGCCAGGAATTCAGAGATCAGGGATGCTGACCGGCCCAGCATGAAGCTGACTCAGAGCCACGGTGTGATGTGAATATTGGGAGGGAATGGCACCTTCTCACCTATGGGCAAGAACTGAGTGGGGCACTGGAGGATCAGCAGGAGTTTTCCAGGCGGAAGGGCAAGAGAGGGCCTAGACCATGGTAGCCTGTGGGTGCTAATGGACTCCTTCTCAGAAAAAAGTTTTTAAATGAATAAAATTACATAGATAGGATGACCAGGGAAACCAGTTATATGGAAATGCAGTTAAAATATTTTAATAGTGATATATTAATGTATTTTAACTGTATTTCCATGTAATTGGTTTCCCTGGTCATCCTATCTATGTAATTTTATTCATTTAAAAACTTTTTTTAAACATCCTATCTATTAATGTATTCAATAGCTAAACGTTACAACTAGTGTAATTTCAAAGTAATTATGAATATGAATGATATTTCAAGACATCTGCAGCACTGTAATGTGATATGAAAACACTCACGATGTCTATCAATGACAAAGTCACAGCAACTGTTAATATACTGTGGTTTATTGCCTATATTCCAAATTGAAGGAAATGCTGAATTTCTGTTAGGGGTTAAGAGAAAATAATGCCATTTTTCTTCCCCCAGAATGTTCACAGACCACTGACTTCTGCCCACAGATCTCAGGCAGAAGGTTAAGAGCCCTGGTCTAGTCAGAGAGAATAACTTGGGAATAGGTTCAGGTAGGAAAATCTGGAGTGTGTTCCAAGTGAGCTGGCGGGAAGTGGGAGGAGATGTGCAGTGGTTGGGAGCTGACCCTGGAGTGAGGGGTCGGAAGTTTGAATCCTGACTCTGCCCTTTAACTTTTCTGTTTTCTTGTCTGTAAAATGAGGGTGACAGTAACAGTGTCTATCACATCAGGTTGTTTCCAGAATTAAGTAAGTCAATTCACATAAAGTGCTTAGAATGGGCCATAAGTGGCACTTAATAAATGTGGGCTTTTATAACCTCTTCTTCCAGTCACTCCGCAGTGCATAACAATTTTCTGTATTTGCTTAGTTGTAGCCTTCATGTAGATATACATATAATTTTATATCCTGCTTCTTGCTCTTAGTATTATTACATAAATATTTTTAAGATTATTATAAACTGTTCATAAGCATTTTAAATGCCTAAGTAATATTCCACTTGTCTATATGACCCACACTTTAGGTAACTATTGCCTTATGATTGGACATTTAGCTTATTTCCAATTTTCTATGAAAAGAGTTGAGTGGGCTTCAGTGTGGTTCAACAGCTATTTATTGAGCACGTTAACTCTGAGTCCAGCCCTGTGCTAGGCATGGAGGACACAGAGATAAATAAGACAAGCTTTCTGCCCTGCAGGAGCACACAGACCTACCTTTAGGATTATAATTGGCCTCGCTTTGGAGAACAGATTGGAAAATGAAGAATCCTGGAGACGGAGAAAGCCCTTAGGAGGCAGGTAGCAGAAGGGGCTGACGGATCTGTGACAGTGGGAGTGGGAAGGAAAGGATAGTGGGGGGTGAGCAGGTCAAATGGTCAGAACCTGGCCCCTGATTGGTATAGCGAGTGAGTAGATGCAGTAAGGAAAGGTAAGGAAGAGGCAAGGGCGACCACGGTTTGAACTTGGAGCTAAGGGGGGTAAAGTGAAGTGGTTAAGAGCTTGGGCTTTGTTGCCAGATGGATCTCCAAATTCAAGCCCAGCTCTACCATATATGACCTGTGTGACCTTGAACAAGGCACTTAAATTTTCTAAGCCTCAGTTTCACCATCTGTAAAGTGGGGATAATAATGAGTCTTCCTGACAGTGTGGAGATCAAATCAGATTATGTATGAAAAGTATATAACAGACATGCTGTATTGGGAATAATAATAATGAGTCCTGTAGCACGTCAGTACCACTCTAAGTGCCCTGTATGTATGAACTCACTTTAATTCTCACGACATCCCTGCGGGAGAGGTGCTGTTAGCATCCCAGTCCTATAGATGAGAAAGCAGTCTCAGAGAGTTTGGGTAACTTGCTCAAGGTCTCACAGCTAGTAAGTGACCCAGTCAAGACTCACACTCAGATAGACTTGCATCAGAGTTCGTGCTCTTAAGGACTGTGCTTTCTGCCTTTCTGCCTCTCTCTCTGGAAGAGACACCAGAAGGAAGTCCCTGTGGCAACGCCCAGCAGGTAGGTGGAACGCGTTTTGTAACCCAGGACATGGGTCAGGCTGTAGGATCACCTGGGCAGAGATGAGATGTGGAGTCCACAGGCAAGGTCGAGATTGCCCAGGGAGAGTGAGGCATGGCCAAAATCTGAATTTAGTGGAGAGGAGAAGGAAGAGGAGTTGGCTAAGGAAGTGAGAAAAACCAATCAGAGAAGCGGCTGAGAATCAGGATCGGATAGTGTCATGAAATTCAAAAGAACAATGCAAATGCTACAAAAAGAGAGATAAGAACTGCTAAGAGACACCGGTGACCTTGGGGAAGCAGGTGCAGCAGAACAAGATGGGGTGTGGTCTGGGGTTGAAAAGAGATGGGCGAAGTGGCTACAAGGAGTGGGGCAGACAGAACAGGTAGTGGGACGAACACTGGGTGGGGTCCGCAGACTTGAATTCCAACTCTGGCTCAGACCCTTATTAGGTGTGTGACTTTACGGGGAGTCACTTAACACCCCTAGGATGCTGTTGCCTTATAGGTAAAATCAGGAGCTAAGCTCCACCCCTGAGGCTGCTGTAGGAATAGGAATTTGATGGCCAGTGAATTTACAGCCC
This sequence comes from Pseudorca crassidens, assembly GCF_039906515.1. Taxonomy (NCBI): domain Eukaryota; kingdom Metazoa; phylum Chordata; class Mammalia; order Artiodactyla; family Delphinidae; genus Pseudorca; species Pseudorca crassidens. The sequence goes on from NC_090304.1 coordinate 97,750,949, forward strand.
CTAGCAGCCCCTAGCTACTGCTGTTCAAGCCAGGGAAGTAGCTTGAACTTTGAAGAGTGTTCTTCAAAGGTAAAGCCTGTCCACAGTTACTCTGTTGCTGGGGATGGTTCTGACACTTGGTACTGCTGAGTCCCCCTCAGGCACCCACTGCTGGCAACCTGTCAGTCAGCTGAGATCCACGATGTTAAAGGACCCCCGCCTGAGCCTCAGGCTGAAAGAAGACCCCACAGGTCTATCGTTTGTGTGATAAATTACAGGTCTGTCATTTGTGTGATAAGTTACAGCACCGGGATTTGAACCCTGGTGCTCTACCCCACCGCCTGTGCCCCATTAGAGCCATAACTTGGCTGTATGGGCCAGTGGTTAGGACTCTGCTTTAGGAGGAAGAGCACCAGGTTGCAGCTGTGGCTTTGCAGCTGGCTCGGTAAGGATGCTTGGACTGATTCCTTAACCTCACTGTACTGACCTGATGATGTGAGTAGAAGGAAAATGTGTCCAGAGATGAGCTTTGAGGTTTGCAGAGAAGGACGTCTCATAGCGAGACTGGGAACCACAGAGTGTAATCCGAGGGGCAGCTCTGTGGTTCTGATATCACCATGTGTGTGCTGAGAACTGTCCTACGTTCTCTCTCTCTCTGTTTTCTCCTTTTCTTCCCCCCTTCCTTTCTCCGTCTGTAACATTTTTTAAAAGTAATTTTTATTGGAGTATAGTTGCTTTACAATGTTGTGTTAGTTTCTGCTGTGCAGCAAAGTGAATCAGCTGTATGTATACATATATCCACTCTTTTTTAGATTTCCTTCCCATGTAGGTCACCACAGAGCGCTGAGCAGAGTTCCCTGTGCTATACAGTAGGTCCGCATTAGTTATCTATTTTATACATAGTATCAATAGTGTATATGTGTCAATCCCAATCTCCCAATTCATCCCACCCCCTCCTTCCCTCCTTGGTAACCGTAAGTTTGTTTTCTACCTCTGTGACTCTATTTCTGCTTTGCAAATAAGTTCATCTGTAGCATTTTTCTAGATTCCACTTATAAGCGATATTATACGATATTTGTCTTTCTCTCTCTGGCTTACTTCACTCTGTATGACAATCTCTAGGTCCACCCATGTTGCTGCAAATGGCATTATTTCGTTCCTTTTTATGGCTGAGTAATATTCCATTGTATCTATGTACCACATCTTCTTTATCCATTCTTCTGTCGACGGACATTTAGGTTGCTACCATGTCCTGGCTATTGTAAAATCAAAACTACAATGAGGTATCACCTCACACCGGTCAGAATGGCCATTATCAAAAAATCTACAAACAGGGCTTCCCTGGTGGCGCAGTGGTTGAGAGTCCACCTGCCAATGCAGGGGACACAGGTTCGTGCCCCGGTCCGGGAAGATCCCACATACCGCGGAGTGGCTGGGCCCGTGAGCCATGGCCACTGAGCCTGTGTGTCCGGAGCCTGTGCTCCGCAGCGGGAGAGTCCACAACAGTGAGAGCCCCGTGTACTGCAAAAAAAAAAAAAAAAAAAAAATCTACAAACAATAAATGCTGGAGAGGGTGTGGAGAAAACGGAACCCTCCTATACTGTTGGTGGGAATGTAAATTTGTACAGCCACTGTGCAGAGCAGTATGGAGGTTCCTTAAAAAGCTAAAAATAGAACTACCATACGACCCAGCAGTCTCACTCCTGGGCCTATATCTGGAGAAAACCATAATTCGAAAGGATGTAGCATTTTAAAATCTTACATTCTCTCCTCTTCTGACTGCGTGTCCCACCCATCCACTCATTCATTGAACAAACATGAACTGGGCGCTTAGAAAACATTGTGCTGGACACCAGGGAAATGCGAAGTGGGGATTTAGAGATAAATGCGTCTCAGCTCTGGCCTTTAAGAGGTTTGAAATCTAGTGAGAGGAGAAACACATCTAAACAACAAACTGAAACAGACACATTTACAAGTGTCTTAGAACAGAGGGAAAATCCATGGGCCTCGGAGCCCCAGGGAGGATGGATTCTACTTAAAGGAGTTGAGGGAGGGGTAAGGAGAAGGGGGCATTTGAGGTGCTTCTTGACAGGTGAGTGAGCGTCCGGGGTAGAGGCGGGAAGGGCGCCTTCCCCAGGGGGAGGTACAAGGCCACAGAGCGTGCTGGTTGGTCAGGAAGGCATGTGATGGGCTCAGGGAAGCAGGAGCACCAGGCTCCAGGCCAGGTGAAAGGAGGGTGGCATTGAAAGATGCGGGCCCTCTCGGCCACTCACTCTCTCTCTTCCTTCTCCTCTCTCTCTCCTGTTCCCTTTGACTTTAGCTGAGCTCCTTTCTTCTCTCTGCCTGCCTCATCCTCACTATCCTTTTTCTCTCTGCTTGTCTACCATTTTTCCTCTCTAGACTCTCTTTCTTTCTCTTTGCGGGGGCTAACAGGTTGCATGCTGGCTGGCCGTCCTGTGAGCTGGACCCACAGCCCCTGCAGCAGCCATGCCCGGGCTCCCAGCACCCATCCTGCAGGCTAGGCAGAAAGGGGGTGGGGCGTGCAGGTTTCCACTGTGTGCCTCCATCCTTCGGTGACAGCCCAGACAATTTATACACCCCGTTGGCCGAGGCCGTATGTTGTCATAACCTGGGTCACTTCCTCATTTAATACCATCCATAAACTCCAATAAAACTGTCCTGGAGCCCAGTAGTCCAGGGGAGGAGAGGCACTGGGTTTGGAAGAATAGGAGGGGGGACCAGGACGGGGACGGGGCTGGGCGGGAGGTGAGGGGCCAGCGGGGGGAAGATCGGAGGACTCGAGGCCGAAGCCCACGCCCCACCTGATGAGCGCCTTGTTTCCTTTCCTGCTCCCCACGTTTTGCCCCTGCCGCTGGCTGCAGTGTGTCAGATCCTTCCCAAGGGGGTGGTCGCTGTCCTGGGACCATCCTCCAGCCCGGCCTCCAGCTCCATCATCAGCAACATCTGTGGGGAGAAGGAGGTGAGTGCTGGGCAGGGTTGGGGGGCTCTCTGCAGGCTGGCAGCCTGTGCCCCAGGCCCAAAGAGATCATGGATTCTTAAGGGCTGGAAGAGTGAATCAAGTCTGGTTGGTGTCACTAATAACATCAATACAAATAAAAGAACTGGGCCTTTGTTGGTCACTTACTTTTTTCAGGTTGCTTGGATGGAGGGGACTCAGAGGAAGAGTTTCGTAAGATTTTCAAGCTGAGCCCCTCCGAGTCTTGGAGTCCTGTGACAGGGGAAGGGGGTGTCCCTTGAAGGCGGCAGGTAGAGGGAGAGGCTGGGGAGGGTGGTGGTCCAGGGGAGGCCAAGAGGGCAGAAGTCTGAGCTCCACAGGAACAGCTGCGGAGTCTCTGTTTAGATATTGGGATTCTGGGGAAGAATGCCTTTGGGGCGAGGCCTTGCTACATTTTAGTGCTGAAATAAAGTTTGAAAACCTCTGTTTTGTAAGCTTTCTAGAAAAGAGATTTTATTTCGCTTTCTTCTTCATTCACCAATTCCAGGGTTTACTTCTCCAAAGTGTTGGGTCCATTCCCTCTAGCCTTCGTTCCCTGGGAGATAAAGATGGCCTGCTCCCTATTCCAGCAACTCTCTCCCTCCTTTTCCCCCAGAGGAAACAAATTGGAAACTTCAGAGATTCTATTGCCGGAATCTTTCCTAGTCCTTCTTGGAATCAATCAGCCCCTCCCCTTTCAGATACATTCCTGGGAGACAGTGGCAAGGTGACCACATAGCCTCCCAAGGGCCTTCTAGCCAGGTCTTTGGGGAACAGATGGAGCTTGGTGGTCAGGAGCTGTGGAGGGGCAGGGCGGAGGGACAGGAGACGGAAGGGCAAAATTGGCACCTGTCCTGGGAGCCTAGAGGCTCAGCCTTCCAGAAGCGTTAGCTCTGGGAGGGTCCAGTTCTTGCAATAGGATGGGGCACCTCCTTAGTGAGCTGCCCTCACCGAGGCAGTGGAGAAATAGTCAGGCCCCTGCTTAGCCCAGGCCCTCTGGAAGCCACTCCCTTGATGCTCCCACTTCTCTTATGATCAGAGGGCTTGGTCCCTGCGGCTTTGGGAAGAATACTGGTCTTCTTTGTTTTAGGAACGCACTCTAGGAATTGTTATCAGCACAGTAGAGTGCCCTGCGGTCCTAGCTCCAGTCCTGCAAGGGGTCTTACTTACCACGGCCCTGTAGGCTGAATCCTTGAGCTTCAGGCCATGCGCAGGGTCTGTGTTGACAACTCCCCATCCTTCCTCCCAGATGTCCTGAAAGATGACTCCCGAGCCAGCCCAGGCCAAAAAAAAGAGCTTCTGTCCCACTGCAGTCCCTTCCAGCATCTCCCAGGCCTGGGCCCCTGCAAGTTAGACCTGATGCTTCATTTAAATCTTTCTTGCCAGGCTCCACATAACAGCTCAGATCTGTGGCAGGTTGTTATTTCCCGGTTGCTCTGATCTTCACCAAGTGAGGTTGCCAAGACTTCGGCTGCCCATTTCCTCTTTTCTGCTCTCTCCTTTTTGTTCCCCCCCTCCCTCTTCCCCAGCAAACTTTCCTCCCTGTCCCCTACAGTCATCCCCCCCGTCCCCACTCCAGAATGGCCTCCTCTTGGTGTTCAGCAGCTATTTTATCTCAGCGAACACATCCCTTAACCCTGCTTGGCATTTCAGGCCGGAGGTGGAGACCCTGATTTGCACCCATCTTCCCATCCCGCCGCCCCGGACCCTGTGCCGTTGACCAGCCAGGCAGGCTGTGCTGCCCAGGGAATGGCCAGATGGTTACCCCTCCTTTGTCTGGTCATGTTCCTTCCAGAGCAACCTTCCCTCTCCATTCAGATTTTGCACTTCTACTATTTTATGAGGCTGAACTGCCTCGCACTGATTCCCTTCAGCTTCAGGGAAAAGAAATGGAGTTCTCACTGAGGAGTTCATTCTTTTAAATGCTGCTAAGATGTCTGCAGCCCCGGTGGCTGGCTGCTTCTGCCTTGCTGCCCTCCCCTCCATGCCGCTCACCTCTCCATCCACCCACCCCTCCATGATGACTTCCGGGGATGCATTTGCACCTGCAGATCCGTCTTGGATTGATCTCTGTCCCAGAGAGAGACTCAGCAGGATTGGCCTGGCCATCCCTTCCGGGGCCCATCAGAGCAGCTGGCTGCCTCCCAGCAGCCTTCAAGATGCCAGGCTGTGCTGGAGACTTCGCACCAGCTCCCCTTCTTAGGGAGGCCCCTCAGCCCTCACCCCTTGCACATACAGACCTAAGAGCTTTTGCAGGAGCTTCAAGATTTGGGGAGAAAGGGGGAAGGGAATGAGAAAAGGCATTGCCTAAACACTTAGCCCACATGTTAGGAACTGAACTAGCACATCCTTCACATACAGGGTCTCGTTTTGTTCTCCCAAAGCTCAAAAAGCACCTGTTGTTTCTCCATGTTAATGAAGCTTAGCCAGGTTAAGCAGTTTGCCCCAAATCACACAGCAGAACCAGGATGCAAACCCAGGACTGTAGACTCTAAAACGCATTTTCCTGAGTCTTCGCTTTCCTGAGCCTTTTGCCTGCTTCATCTCTGGGATTGGTGGATCCAAGGGAATCTCTAAGGGTACTTTCTATGGGGGGGTAAGTTAGCTGCTGCTGGAACCCGGTAGGCTGGATGGCCACACGGAGAGGGCCTTGGGCAGAGATGCTCAGATGTGTAAGCCAGCCAGCCTGGCCACCCTGCCCCTGCCCAGCCTGGCCTCCATCTTACCCTTCTGTGACCTTTTTTCCTTTCAAGGTGCATTTGTTATTCATTTTAGACAGATTGTAAGCGTTGCAAAATATGGGAAGAAAGACCCTTTAGGACACACCCCAGGTCAACGTCGCTCTTTAATGTCGTTACTCACCAGTCTCTCTCCCCAGTTCTATGCTTTTCAGTCTCTGCTAAAAAATATTGGTTGCCCTCTCTCTCTGGTTCAAGGGCTAATCCTAGTTGAATTCAGGAATTTTCTCCCAAGTTTCTGCTAAATCTTTACCCTCCCCTCATCCCAGTCTCAGAGGAGCTCTGGTCTCTGGCTGACTTCTTTCAGAAGCTTAAAAGGATAAGGTAGCAGAATCCTACAGAGACCGTGTCAATGTCATCCCAGACTCTGGGCCAGCCCAGGCAGGGAAGACTTCTGCAATCATGTCTGAATAACCCATGCTAGGAACCAACCAACTCACCATCAGGAAGTTCTTCGTGCTGTCCACCCTCAATCTTACTCGCTTTCACATCAGTCCAAACCCATGCTCACAATAATCTGGCCCTCACACTGGGCACCCTAAATGAGGATGAGGGTTGAGGTTTCAGCCCCATCTCTGATAGAGGCACAAGCAGCCTTTAGCTCTTCCGGCTCTGGGCACCAGGGTGACATAATAAAATCAAGGCGGATGGCAGCTTATTACGTTTTAACTTTCCTATTACCTACCCAGTAGCCTAAGCTTCCGGTAAAGCAGCCATTCCAGCCTGTTAATATCTCTTTCCTGGAGAAGAGAGGCAGAAGGCAGGGGCAGTGCCTCCCTGAAATGTCAGGAATAGATGCAGAGGGAAGCTGACACTGTCCTAATGAGGCCGTAGCAGGCATTTATTTGCCGGGCTCCATCCGGAGGCCCTCTAGATGGTTTCCCAGCCTGCAGCGCTTCCCCCTCCTCACGTAAGTCTACGGAGGAACCCATCCCAGGCCTTTAGCCAGGATGGGAGCTGGTTTATTTATCTGTCGGCTAGGCTGGGCTGAGGGGGCCCCTCCCTTAGTCCCCAGGGCATCTCTGCTCTGATTCATTAACCACACATCAAATAGTATAAGGATTATGCCTTCAAGAGCCATCTGTCTGTCTGCCCAGCAGTGGGCAGTTCTTCTGAGAATAAAGACCTATTGTTTTGTCTTCTCAGGGCCACAGACCCCAGCTCCAAGGTCCACAGTACATTTATCCAGGTCCCCGGCCGAAGGGTTTCCCATTCTGGGTCTCACGCGTTGTCATGGATGCCACATCATCTTCCTCCTGTGGAGTGGGTGCCCCGAGTCTTGCAAATTCCATCTCTTGCCAGGCAAAGGTCTTTTACAAAAGAAGCCACCCTCTGCAGCTTTGTCTCACTCATCCCTCTTTTCTTTTTGTCTCGCTGGTTCCGGATCTTCCCTGCTGCCCACTTTTGCTCCTCCGCCCAGGTCCCTCATTTCAAAGTGGCCCCGGAGGAGTTTATCAAGTTCCAGTTCCAGAGATTCACAACCCTGAACCTCCACCCCAGCAGCACTGACATCAGCGTGGCTGTAGCTGGGATCCTGAACTTCTTCAATTGCACCACCGCCTGCCTCATCTGTGCCAAAGCAGAATGTAAGTTTCCCCAGGCTGGCTCCACCCGAGATGGTCAGATCTTGTTGATTTCAACATGATTGAATTGCCCCCCCCCCCCCCCCCCCCCCCCCCCCCCCCCCCCCCCCCCCCCCGCTGCAGATGATACGCCAAGAAGGGGCGGGCTCCTTCCAATTGTGGGAACGACAACCAAAGGGTTCGGGGATTCCTGAGTGTCCTTGGCTGTTTTCCGTGTGTGTAGGTGAAAGAGAGAGAGCAGTCCAGGAACACCCTTTGCCAGAACTCCCTGTGCATGCGCGGAACAGAGAGGAGCTCAGTTACAGGGAGACTGGCCAACCACCAAGCCTTTTGGCATCTGCAAACGCAATTCCCACATTTTCAGCCTCATTGTTGAGGAGCTACAAAGAGAGAGAGAGAAAACATAAAATTAGATGCATTTGTCCTTGATGGGTTGAAGAGCTTCTTTCCTCAGAGAGTAGATTTTTCTGATGGAACAAGGTCCAAGGTCAATTCCCGATAAATTTTTTTTGTTTGTTTTTGCAAATGCAGGTTTTAGAAATGCATTTTCTCTGACTCTCAACTTGCGACATAAATTTAGTGTTTATGAGATTTAGCTAATTTAAGCCAGCACATTCCAGCAAATCTGTGCATCTGTGTGCTCCCGGTGACAGCTGTGCACCACACACAGTCAGACAGGTGCTGGCTACTGGCTACCACTGGGGCCCGGAGCCCGAGATGCAGGCGTCTGTGTCATGTGGCTCACCTGTGCAGGTCTTCCCCTGCGGGTCTGGGTGGGCTGCACTGGAAGAGGTTCGCCATCTCCATAAGGCTCCTCTCTATGGCTCCTCAGAACTGCTCTGCAGTGTAAGTCCCTCCTCCATCCTGGAATCCCTACAGCATCTGAAAACAAAAGCCCCCTCCCTGCCAAGGGTCAGAACCATCTTCTTTACGGGACCTCTGCACCTTACTGACTCCACTTGTACCTGCATTCATTTATTCAACACGACGCGATTATTTGCTCTGTGCTACCCAAGAAACAAAGTAGCTGAGTCCCAACTATGTATGCTTTTTGGATACCTTATTTAATTATTACAACAACCCAGTGGGTTTGGAAATGTTGGAATTCCCCATCTTAAAGTTTAATACAATGTATAGTCCAGTTCCTCAGTCTCTCTAGCCACACGTCAACTGCTCAATAACCACGTGTGGACAGTACAGATATAGAACATTTCTGTCTTCACAGAAAGTGCTACTGGACAGCATTGTTTTAGATCATAAGAGTTTTATGGACAAAGCGTTTTGTGGCTAAAAAAAGAGAGAAGTGTTTAGATAACACTTCGTTCTCTCTCTCCCTCGTGGAGATTTTCAGCACACATTAGCATGGACACCCTGAGTTGTCCTGTGGCCAAAACAACTATTTACCTCAGCATCTTCCAAATAGGTTTGATCATATGCCCACCAAGGGATGCTGATCTCAAAGCTCACAGGATGCTAGCATGTGATGGAACAGAGCTGGGATATGTTGCATTCCACCAGGTGGCCCTCCTCATGTAGCATCCTCGCAGCATTGAAAGGTATAACAGAATCAAGGATTCTCCCCCGGAAATTTCTGCCACAAGCCCACTCAGGCAGGACTGAACTGGCACACCCCAGGCACCCAGCGAGAATGTTGAGAGACAGAGGACAGGCTGTAAATATGCCCAGGCAAAGATTGTCCTGCAGTCCTCATCTGTGCTGGCTACAGCGTCTCACCAACCTGACAGGAAGTTCTTTCTTGTGTCTAGCCACAGTCCCTCTTGCTTTGAAGCTGAGCCCTGTTTCCTCTGCTTCAGCTCTTACTGGGCTTTGGGAAGTAAGTTGTTCAGATGTTTAACACCTGCTGTGTGCCAAGTACTGCTAGATACTGTTGCCTCCTAGCCCAGGGCTATTTCCACTGGAATTGACATTCTCTGACATTCTAACAGTTCCTTGCAGATTGCAAAGCACTTTCACTTATGTTTTCCCACTCTACCTCCCTCTTTCCCAGTCATTCTGAGCTGAGCAAAGAGTCTTGGAGCTGCTAAGTGACTTGACTTTAAGGTCACGAAGCTGGTACATGACAAAACCAAGACTCTTAACTCTGGTCCTCCGACTATGAGCCAGGGCTTCCTCCTCCGAGGCCCCTCCCACCCTCCTGGGCTGCACCAGCAGACTCAGAGGAGCAGCTCGGGGTGGGCTGTACCCAGCAGGCACAGTGTCCTTTGAAGGGCAGAGATCTCCCTGGAGCAGTGTGTCCCCTTGCTCCATTGAGTAGGGTGCGGGATGGCTGGGCACAAAGTTCTGGAGAGGATGAGCCTGCCCAAGTGCTAGAGAGGCCGGCCCACATCCCAGGGAAGACGCATCAACCACACAGTGCTGCTCTGAGGACTCATCTATGGAGGCTGCTGAGTGACTCTGGCCCCACCTACCGGGGCGAGGGAAGGTGGGGCAGAGCAGGAGAAGTTCAAGGGCAAAGAGAATTCAAAATCTAATCAAAGGCTCAAGAAATGAGGGACTGAAGGGAAATGCAGCTCAGAGCTTGGGAAGAGACACTCTTCCATCTTCCTTATTAATGCAGGGCCAAGAGACGCTGCAAGTCGAATTAGGAACAGGAATCTAATTCTATTTTCCTGCTGTCAAAATTAAGCATAACAGAGATCATTCCCTGGGGAATCATGCCATGTACTCTCCTTCTTCCCCAAAGTAGATTTTCAATAAGCAGGTTTTGGACCAAGTAGAGTTGTACTGTGGATTACTTTATTTTTCTTTAATGGGGGAAAAAAATTAGAACATCTCTGCAAGTACCTAGTTCTAGTGAGGCTGGGGGAGGAGAAGTGAGGAGCCCAGGCACGGCCATCTGGTCAACCCCGCGGAGCCTGGGGACAGGGGGAGTTTGCTGTTAGGGGACTTCCTAGGAAAGTTGGGGTTCCCCACTACTGTCCCCAAGGCCCCTTTGGTGAGCCCTGCCACAGAGTTACCTTTTGAGACACTCAGGCTGGACCCAGAGCCTTTCACTCTTCGTGGCCGCAAGTATAATATTCCGTGTATTTTCCTGGTATCATTGTACATAGCTCAAATCAACTTTTTTTTCAGACTTGCTTTGGTGTTTCTAAGTATTTTAATGTTCTTTTTTTGTGGTTACAAGTCCTGAGCCCCTATACCCTCTGCCGTTTATGTGCTACCTGTGTGATCTTGGCAAAGTAGACTTAGGCACTTGCTAGCCTCTGTTGTCTCGTCTATAAAATGGGGATGAGGCTTCCTCCCTCCCAGGGTGGTTGAGGGGATAAAATAGGATGACACACAGTGTATAACAGCATCCACACCTAGGGAACACACAGCACACATGGTTTTAACTCTCTTTCCTTCCTGGAATCCCTTTTGAACAAGGTCAGGCCAGGACCTGCAGTGGCGTGACCGGAGTTCCGCTCTAGCCTTGTAGCATCCCTGTGTTGGCTAAACTTGGTCCAGATGTTGGAGAGCAGAGACTCTTGTCTCCTGGGGAGGAAGTGCGGCTGAAAAGAAACGCAGGCTGGTTCAGTAAAATGGGAACCGTCTTTGCAGGCAATCCAAGCTGCTCCACTACTCATGAGCTGTGTGATGTGAAGCAGGTCACTCTACCTCTCTGAGCTTTAGTTCCCTCCCATGTAAAGTGGGGATAATAGTGCCTCTCAGGGTGATTGGGTGGAAGGTATCTGGGCCCAGAATGTAATACACATTTAATTACTGTTACTTTATCCTGCAACCCTGGGTGGAGGACTGGTGTGTCGGGAATGGTACCCAGAGTCCCGTGTGAATAGCTGGGGGACGAGAGGGGCAGTAGTTGGCCTTTCTAGTGCCACCCACCCAGGAGGCACTGTGAGAGAGCTTTTGCTTATGGTGATACAAATTAACCACTTACAGAACACTTACTGTATAACAAACACTCTGCTGAGGGCTTGAAATTATCTCATTTAAACCTCACGTTAACCATATAAGATGGGCTCTATAGACATTTTTATTATATGGGTGAAGAAAAGAGAGATTAAGTCCATTTTCAAGGTCACATGGTTCTTGTTACCCCCCTCTCCCTGCATCTCCGAACACTGTAGAAGAGACCATTTTTCCTATTTTATGGGAGGACTGAGGCCTTCTTCCCAGGCAACTCAAGTGGTGAATCAGAGGCCAGAACTGGGAATCAGAAACCTGGGTTTGGACCTTGGCCAGTTAGTTCTGTGATCTGTCCCAGCATCTCTCCTGCTGCACTGATTTGGTCTCTACCCAGGAATAATGATAATAACTGCTTCCAGGGCACTTGTAGGGTTAAATCAATAGTATGTGAAGAAGCTTAGGAAACAGTGAAGGCAGTTCTCAGGGCAGGGATGCCTCCTGGGCCCCAGTAATTAATAAACCAACAAACACCCTGAAGTGGAGAGGCCGAGGGGAGCACAGAGGGCAGGTTCTCCCCACGCCCATCCTTGCCGTCAGAGAAGGGGGCCGCCTCCATGGCCGAGCAGGCAGCAGGTGGGCCTCCTGGGACTGAGAAGTCTCAGCCTCCTCCTCCGTCCCCTCTCTGTCTCCTCCTCTGGTCCCCATAGTCTGGCCCTTTCTGTCCTTTCTTGGGGCCAAGCCCAGGTGTGGGATGGGACAAAACCAAGAAGCAGGTGAAATACGTACGTGGTTCAAGCATTTGAATTTGTTCCGTGCCCCTGCCCCACTGACAACACGTCGGACCCTCCTCCCTCTCTCTCCATCAGAATCTGCTCCCTGGAAAAACAGGACGTGGAAACCGTACACCCGAGGCACTTGCACCTAGCAGGGGGAGGGGACTGGAGATGTACCAGGTTTAGGGCACAGTGCATGGTGGTGAACTCACATCGTCTCCCTACATCCTCACCATGATCCTCTGATCGGTATTCCATCAGCTGCCTCCCACAAGATTTTAAAGTGTCGCCCCTGCTGGGAATATTAACATTTTCCAGAACCAAAGCTTGCAGCCCAGGGAATCAGCCAGTGGAGAGGAGGGATGCCCTTGACATGACTATTTATTCTTAATTTTTGATGCAAATGTCCTCTGTGTCCCCTGCAGACCCATCCCTTAGGCGTTTGTGTCCTTGTCCTGCAGACCTGTGTAACCCCTGCTGTGCCTTTCTCAGCCTCTCCGTCCTTTTCCTCCCCGCCCCACCTGGCCCCTGGGTCCCAGTCCCAGAAGCCAGTCTCCCTCTTTCTTCCTAGAACATCCAGCCTACTGGGTTTCACATCATTCCATCCCATTGCATACTGAGCGAGACTCATAGGTTCCCCAGGTCCCGCTCAGCCTTGGCCTCGGCAGGCAGACTCGCTGCTGGGCCAAGGGTCCCTCAGGAGAGGAGGGTCAGGGTGGAGGTGGAGGGGAAGCAGGGAGAGAGCAGCTTTTAACCCTTCTGGTGGCATCTGCCTTTGGCAAATCCCTTAGTTCCATGAAACAGATAGAGGTGAGGAGAGCGACAATTGGAAAATACCAAACTGCACTGAAAAACTCTCATCTTCTTTATGTAACTAAACCACTTTTCCTCTTCTGCAGATGCTTTCCTCTACCTAGAATAAAAAAAGGATCCTTTTCTGATTCATAAAGACTCTCTGGGCTGGAAAGACATCAACATTTTTGTAGTTCAGCTTTCCGACCCCTGGTTTCATTCCCTCTACAGCCATGCTCAACTGGGGCTTCAGTCTTTCCTTGACTACCTCCAGCAATGGGGGACTCACTCCCTCCTGACGCAGCCGACTGCCTCTTTAGATGGTTCCAACAGAGCTTCTTCCTTATCATAGCTAAATGTGTCCCCTGCGACTTCCATCCATTCATTATTTCTGGGGTTAGCCCTTGACTACAACTCAAGAGCAGGTCTGTCTTATGACAGCCCTTCCCCTCTTCCTCAGACCAGGCACCCACTTCCTTCAGTGGCTCCTCAAGTGACGTGCTGTCTGTCCCCACCTGGCAGTGCTGCTGCCCTGATCTGTGAGGATGCAGAGTCTCTCTCTTCCCCCAGAGGTCTGTGTTCAGTCCACCAGCAAGCACCGTGCGTCCCACCTCACAGTGGGGATGTGCCGAGGAGTTTGAAATAGGAGCCCTGCCTAACACTGTGAAATAATTACAGCACATGTTATCTATCATAATACATGCATATATGCATAAGCATATGCTATCAAATGTTTCATATGGTTTATAACCAAGGGCTGTATTCTGTGAATTGGATAATAAATCCTGTGTGAGTTGGGAGAAGAGAGAAGTGGGTGGGGGCTGGAGATCGGAGAGAGGGTTTGGGGGAGGAGATGGGGTGAAGGACTGTTGGGATGTGAGTGAGTTGGGGGGGGGATGGATGGAAGCCAGATTGGGGGGGGGCGCCTTCTGGGTGACAGACACTGTTCTGCTGACTTGCCATCCTCTGACTCCCGCTGTAAGGTAGTCTTGACGCTTATCTCACAGATGAGGAAACGGAGGGGCAGAGGGGCAGAGAGAATGGCTCACACTAGCTAACCTACGGGCGGTGCAGGAGCTGGGATTCACGGCCCACCTGGCGCTCTTTCTGTTCCTTCAGGTGCAGTGCAGCCTGGGAAAGGGAGTGACTGGGTAGGAGATCCTGGGGACAGTTGCGGACCTCCCAGGGACTCGCTGCCCTTCTCCCCTGCCCTCCCCTGGGCCTTCCCTGCCTCCCTGCAAACAGTGTTGGATGAGAAGGGGAAGGGATGCTGCTTCCTTGTTTAAAAGGCAGCAGAGCACCCCAAGGGGGAGCGGGGGGTGGGGCATGTGGGCATCTATTAGAGCAGGGTCCCCAGTTTCCCTGACACGTTGGGGCTCTTTTACCCGGGAGCTCAGTGCACCTGCCAGCTTTAACGGGATGAAGGGTCCCTGGGCTGCCTTTGCCAGGCTGCTCCGTGCTGTGTGTAATTGTACTGTCACGCCCCAGGCTTTTGTCTTCTCCCACTGAACTCACTGCCCATCTGAAGGATCCCAGGGGATTTGGCCTCTCTCCCCATCAGGCTCCAAAGATTCTCCCTGCTGCATTCCAGGCCCTATGGGGGTTCACACCCACCATTCCTCCGTTACTCATACCTCCAGCTGCTCCCTTAGAGCGTGTCCTGGCAGATCTTTCCTTGAGCCAAGGAGAAGGCCACGACTTCAGCAGCTCCAGCTCTGCGGCCTCCCCGACCTCCTTATCCTTTGGATCGGGTGCTCAGACCTTTGTCCAAGTGGGATTTTGCTTTTCCCATCATCTCTGAGAAGATGTGAATATTCTCTCCATTTTACAGACAGGACACAGTGGAGCTACCCCATAGGAAACCAGATTTTCAGGCCACCAAACAAAATAGGAATATCATTTGGGTTGGGTTTTTTTTTTTTTCATTTTTATTGGAGTATAGTTGATTTACAATGTTGTGTTAGTTTCAGGTGTACAGCAAAGTGAATCAGTTATACATAGATCCACTCTTTTTTAGATTCTTTTCCCGTGTAGGCCATTACGGAGTATTGAGTAGAGTTCCCTGTGCTATACAGCAGGTCCTTATTCGTTGTATTTTATATATGGTAGTGGGGATATGATTTGAACTTTGCTGTAGACTTAGCTACAGGTTCCTGGCCTCTAAGCTCCTGAGGGCAGGGTCTGTACCGGATCCATCTTCTTTGCTGGTGTCCTATTGGCCGGGTGCCGGGCCCTTAGGACAGTGACTGCTGGATGAACAGACATGTACCTTCCTCCCTCTTCCTTCTGCCTCACTGAGTCACCATTCCTGACCTTTGGGTTCTTGCAGGGATGAGTAGACACAAAAGAAGTAACACTGATTCTACACGTGCCAGTTCCAAGTGTGCTTTCACATAGGATCTCAGTGAGTTCTCACCTGTTATGCCCATTTTACAGATGAAGAGTGGAGCCTTGAAGAGGTTAGGTGGTTCTCAAGGTCACACAGCCAGTGAGGGTTGACCCTGAGCTTGAATCCAGATCTTCTGCATCTGGGTTGGCAGGAAGTGCCCTGGCAGCATCAGCGCCACTCTGGATGGAAGCCAGTGGTGAGGGGCTGGGAGGGGCACCGATAGCAGCAGGAGGTCTGTACAAGCCTCTACTGAGGCCTGTTTGGGAAGGAAGGAAAGGCCAACCCGATGCTGGGCTTGCGCGGCCTGGGTTTCTGAAGCCTCTTTGTGAATAGCAGGCCCTCCGGGGGCTCCCTGCTCCCTGCTGCAGCCTCCAGCTCCTGGGACCACCTTCTCAGGACCCGGGGGACGGGAGTTAGGGGTTGACCCCACCTTCCGGAGCTCCAGTCTCCATCATGCCAGGCCCGTGGGCTCTACCCTGCTCCCTTTTTCCTTGTTAACACGGCACACCAAGGCTTCCCCGCCAAAGCCCAGAGATGTGTGTCTCCAGGCCTCCCTGGGTTCTGTGCCTGATGTTTCCTGCTGCATTTTATCCTAAGAGGCAGTCTGTCTCAGGGGAAGAGGGTTGGATGGAGATGAGAAAATGGGGATTGTGGTCCCAGCTGTGCTCCCGGGCACATCTTGTCGTCTCTCTACAAAATGAGGGAGGTGCTACGAATGCTCTTCAGATGCCCCCCATCTTACCTTTTAGTTCTCAAGGGTCAGGAGGGGGAGTGACCTGAACAGGGAGGGTCATATTCATGACATCTCTGCATTTTAATATTCCTTTAACCAGTACAGACAACCAGAGCACTGGGATCTTTGGTTAGAAAGCAGCCCTTCCCGGGCCATCCTCAGTGTGTGCAGACCGTGTCTGGGAGAGTTCTTCCTCTCCTGCCTCCTGTTCGCCTCTGTGCTGTGGGATTCGAATACTTTATAGGATCCTTGGGAGGACTTGAATGAGATAAGCCATTAAAATGTTTAGCCCATTACCTGGAACACAATAAGAATTCAATAAATGTTACTCTTATCATTGATTGGCTTTTGAGAGCAAATGCCTATAGGTCTCTTTCCATTGGAATTGAGACTGCTGTCTTCTCAGGAGACCTCCCACCCCAACCCCTCCTCCTGGCCTGCCTTTTCAGAGACAAAGCAGGATTAAGACCTTTGTGTCTCGGTGACATCCTTCTGGAATCCCTCCTCCCGTAGGCTAGACGGCAGATAGCGAGGGAGGGGGAGAGTCTTCAGCGCACAATCCCAGTTTTCTGTTTTGTTCTGCTCCCACATGATTGCCTGCTGGAATGCAATTCAAGACCTGTTCTTTCATAATCATAATAATACCTTGTCTCAGTGCAGCCGTGGTGCTCTGAGGAGTTCAAAGGGTTTCGCTAGACCTGTTTTCTGGGCCTTGTGACATTGAGGGAATTGCTCCCCGACCTCCACCACGGAAATAAAGGCTGGATGGAACATTTATGAGGGCTCACCATGCGCGAGGTTCTGGCCTAAGCACTGGCGTGTTACTTCATTTAATCTTCTCCACAGCCCTGAGCTCTGGCCTCTGATGTTACAGGCACACCTCGTTTTCCTGCGCTTCGCAGATACTGTTTCTTTACAAATTGAAAGTCTGTGGCAACCCTGCCTCAAGCAAGTCTCTCAGTGCCATGTTTCCAACAACGTTTGCTCACTACGTGTCTCTATGTCACATTTTGATCATTCTCACCATATTTCAAACTTTTTCATTATCATTATATTTGTTATGTGATTGGTGATCTTTGATGTTACTCCTGCAAAAAGATGACGACCCACTGAGGGCTCAGATGAAGGTTAGCCTTTTTAAGCAATAAAATATTTTTAAATTAAGGTATGTGCATTGCTTTTTTTAGACATAATGTTATTGCACATTTAACAGACTACAGTATAGTGTAAACACAACTTTTATATGCACCGGGAAACCAAAAAATTCTTGTGACTCGCTTTATGGCGGTGGCGTGGAACAAACGCGCAACGTCTCCGAGGTCTGCCTGTATTCTCATTTCTCAGATGAGCCGCTGAGGTCAAGAGACCGAGCCACGTGAGGTCACCCAGTGAGTTAGGGGAAGAAACCCAGGCCTGGAGGGTCTCTGAACACAGGTCTTGGCTGATGGGCCGCGCTGCCCCCAGGGCCGTGAGAAGGAGTTGAGGATTCTCTCGTCCGACTCAAGGGAGCCCCGTTCTCTGCTTTAAAAGAGCATTCCCCAGGGAGTCGGGGGAGGCCCTGGGCGCTGAGGAGGGTTCTTTTCATTTGAGATGGGGTGACAGGAAGCCCCAGAAGTTAAGAGACTCGCTCAGCTTAGGATGTGCCTGCTTAACCGACAGGGGGCAGAGCCGCGACCCTGACGCCGCCCGAGTCTTCGCTCGTCCTGCTTTGGCTCCCTTGTCTCCCGAGGCAAGCGCCGT